>NC_057717.1:78881304-78955776 GCF_004010195.1 Chiloscyllium plagiosum | reverse complement strand
CCACACTCTCTCTGACTCTAACTCGAAAACCCTCTTTTTTTCTCTCTCTGTCTTCTCCGTCCCACTCGCCCGCTGTCTCTACCTCATTCTCTCTCTCTCTTATACTCTAACTTCCTCCCATTCTCACTCTCTCAACTTCACTTTCTTTCACTCTATATCCCCAAATCACTCTCTCTACACACCACCCACACTCCCCACTCCCTATTTCTCCCGATATATTCCTCCCCTCTCCCATTTTCTCTCTCTAACCACACTCTATCTCTCATGTTGTGTTTTATTCCTCACTTACTCTCTCAACACTCATCCCACAATCTCTCCCTCTCCCAATGCCCCACAACATTCTCTGTCTCTGCTTCCCTCCCACTGTCCATCTCTCTCTTTCTCTCCCTTCCCCTCTTACTCTCTAGTCCACTTCCCTCTCCATCTCCATCCACCTCCCACTGTCTCTCTACCCCTCCGAATCCCTCGCTTCCCAAATCTCTGTCTCTCCTCTCTCCCCTCCCATTCTCACTCCACTCCCTCCACTCACTCTCTCCGCCCTAACCACTCTATATGTCTACCCGTTCCCACTCTATCGCTCTACCCGCCTCCAACTGTACTTCTCGTTCTCTCTGCACCCTCCGAAACTGTCTCCCTCTCCGCACTCCCACTCTATCTCCTGCACTCAGTATTTCTATACCCCAGTCTCTCTCTCTCCCCCTCCCTCCATGCCCATTCTCGCTCTCTCTCATCCTTCCTTTTCCTCTGACTGAATCTCATTCCATTCCCTCCCTCAATCTCTTTCCGACACACTCTCTTTTGCTCCTCCTACCGTCTCCCTCTGACCCATTGATGGGGTGGGTTGAGATGCTGGGTAGTGGAGTAGAGAATAGACAGATATTGTCGAGTTGGTGGAGAGATAGAAAGGCGGGAGAGAGACAGCGATATCAGGAGAGTGAGAGAGAACGTTAGTGTGTGAAAGAAGACTGGTAGCAGGTGGAGCGACAGGTGTTGAGAGACAGAGAGAGATTTGGGAAGAGAATGAGTGAAAGGGAGACGGGGAGAGAAAGAGAGTACGTGGAGGGAGGGAGGGAGTGAAATGAGGAGAACGAGGGAGAAAGAGTGCAAGTGAGGAGCTGAGGGTGGAGGCGAGAGAGCGTGTGATAGAGACAGAGAGATGGAGAGTAAGGAAGACTGATCCAGTTGAGTTGAGATCTCTCTCCCCTCCCTTTCTCACTCCACTCCCTCCACTCACTCTCTCCGCCCTAACCACTCTATATGTCTACCCGTTCCCACTCTATCGCTCTACCCGCCTCCAACTGTACTTCTCGTTCTCTCTGCACCCTCCGAAACTGTCTCCCTCTCCGCACTCCCACTCTATCTCCTGCACTCAGTATTTCTATACCCCAGTCTCTCTCTCTCCCCCTCCCTCCATGCCCATTCCCTCTTTCTCTCATCCTTCCTTTTCCTCTGACTGAATCTCATTCCATTCCCTCCCTCAATCTCTTTCCGACACACTATCTTTTGCTCCTCCTACCGTCTCCCTCTGACCCATTGATGGGGGTGGGTTGAGATGCTGGGTAGTGGAGTAGAGGATAGACAGATATTGTCGGGTTGGTGGAGAGACAGAAAGGCGGGAGAGAGACAGCGATATCAGGAGAGTGAGAGAGAACGTTAGTGTGTGAAAGAAGCCTGGTAGCAGGTGGAGCGACAGGTGTTGAGAGACAGAGAGAGATTTGGGAAGAGAGTGAGTGAAAGGGAGACGGGGAGAGAAAGATTGGAGGGAGGGAGGGAGTGAAATGAGGAGAAAGAGGGAGAAAGAGTGCAAGTGAGTAGCTGAGGGTGGAGGCGAGAGAGCGTGTGATAGAGAGAGAGAGAGATGGAGAGTGAGGAAGACTGATCCAGTTGAGTTGAGATAGGGTGAGCGGGCTGTAGAAATGAATTTTGCCAAAGGCCAATTCGAAATGGGAGTCCTAGTGGCGAAAGCAAGGACAGAGTGACACAAACCGAACTGGTGAGCTCAGGCACCGGTCTCCTCCCCTTCCCTGAGGACCAGGACTTGGTACTGAATCTGTCTCTCACCAGCTGAGCTTCTTCAAAACAAAGACAACATCATTCACTCCGCTGATCAGTGCTTTTTAGTGACCATTTTTATTGTTTACAAATAAATCTACTCGATCCAGTCAGTGGGAGTGTGCCTTTAGAGACTGGCCCTGAGTTGACAGAAACATTGAAATGTCTCCCTGCAACCCTCTGTTGGATTAGTTCAGAAAAAAACAGCACTACCCTCATTTTGCTATGCTATTTCATTGCTGAAACAGTGAAATGAAATGTGAAAAACCCGAATGGTTTGATGAACGAATGCATTTAATTGAGTGAATTTGGATAAAGGGATATTTCAGTACATTCTTCAGCTGCTGTCTGAACTTAGTCTGGATCACCGACATAAATCTCGGTGTTTGAGCAGAAACTGAGGAGCAGCAGCATAAAGCCAAGTTCCCGCACAGAGAATTCTAAAGACGCAATGTTATCCACAATATACCACGTCCGTCTCCATATAGAAAACACCATTAACGTTAACCATAACAAGATGGAATTGGCCGAGATCACACACAGTAAAATGATGGATTTTTTTCGATATCTAATTTCTGTGTCAGACTGAACGTCCCCCTTGGTGTGAGCGCGGAGTCTCCTGCGGGCTCTGCTGATAATTAAAACGTGTCTGACGGTGAATGCATTGAGCAGAAGAATCAGTAGAAAAGGGAAAGTGGGGGTCAGAATGCGGTGGAGGAACTCGATTGTGACCCAGACACGGGAAAATTAAACAAGGTTTGTTACCACACAAAACCAGGGGTCGTTCCCCAGCTGATAATGAGTTGTGAGTATAAAATACCAGAAAACGTCCTTTAAACAGCGCAGCGCAGTCACTGTTCCCAGGACCACAACTGTCGCTTTCTCACCACAATATTTACTTTTCAGCTTTTGGCAACAAATGGCCACAAACCGATCAAATTTAAAAGTGATAGTGAACCAGACCGAACAATCAGTGGCTGCATAAAGCAGGACGGCGTGGTTATTACGCACGGGGATTGAACTCAGGAAATTAAACGGTTCGTTAGAAACAATGGGAATCTGTCTCCATATCAGCTCGAGGATAATGCCCCGTAGAACCGCCAGTGCCATGGCCCCCAGGTAACGTCTGACACATGGAGACAATCGACAATCTTGAAGAAGCAGGACGTAGATCGTCACAACGTTTACTGCGAAAAAGGTAAACAAACACATTATGCATCAATCTGGAGGCAAAGTGACCAGTTTGATTGAGGACGCAGTGAGATTTTCAAATGTGTCACTGTATTCAGAGATTTATTTAAATAATTGAAGCTGAAATAACAAATGGAAAACTCTGAATTATTGAAAATAAATGTCATAAAACGCAAGCAAGCGTCCCTCCTCAAACACACAGAAATACATCTATAAGAATAGATGGTTTCTCGTACATTCCCCATCAAAGATCATTCGAGAACAGACACAGGTTACGTCTTTCCAATTCCTCAAACGAAGGGTGAAAATGATTCTGTTCTGAAGGATTCTTTCCTCGTTCCTTGAAGACAAGCAGAGTCCGGAAATTTCTGTCTTTCAGACTAAATTATGGCTAATCCTACGTCGTGAAGAAATGCAAACGCAGGGAAAACATATTCACCCTCTTGAACGTCTGAGGGATCTTCGGAATTGTGTCTCCTTCTCCCTGGAACGTGATCCCCTTCCTCGGGATCTTGTCATTTGTTCAAATCACTGACGGACGGCCGTTCACAAATGTCAGGGATAGAATATTCCAGACAATGTCGGATAAAGAGTGTTCCCGGGAATGTCGGGTATGGAATGTTCCGGGGAATGTTAAGTGCAGTATATGATCGAGTCATAAAGACCCATATCACAAAGAAACTTCCGCCCACCGAGGTTTGGTTAGACCCAATCAGCCTCACTGTGGGAATCTCTCCCCAAACTCAACTCAACTGAACTGGAACTTTGTACGCAAAATGAATAACACAAAGCTCAAAATGTTGATGTAAGATCCTCTTTAATAACAATGCAGATGTCATCCCTTAATCAGCTATTTTCTCCGAACTCCCTTTTCAGTTCGATCTGGCAAACACAGCTGTAAAATGTCCTGGATATTCAGTTGCCAATATCGGTCACCCTGTGCTCATGTCATTATAATGGCATGAAATCATATCCATTTCCCTCAATGTACACATTGATCTCCTCAGCCTGTTTTGAGAGTAAAATACACATTCTGATAGAGTGCCTTTCATCCCCCTTTTTAACCTATGAGTCCCTGCACATAGTTACCTTTATCCCCCATATTGACCCGGTTAGGAAACAGTCTGACACAGTCATACTCATAGATTCAGGCCTTATTGTTAATGTTTCATGAAACTCCATCACCACCTCTGGATATATCCTGTCCCACTGGCAGGGCAGACCCACCAGTGATGGCGGCACCGTGGGATACAGTCAGGAAATTAGTTAACCTTGGAATTCCCCAACAATGATTCTAGAACCCTGGAAATCTAATAGTAACAGGTCACGGATGGTCAAGGAAACCACCTGATGATAGAAATCTACTACCCTCCACACTACGCCTCGGTGAAAACTCAGTTCCCCAAAATGTTAAAAACAAATCAGAGTAAGCACTGAGGCTAACAAGAACATACAATGTACTCTTGGTCTGGGACTTCATAGTCTATCACTAAGAGTGTGTCCACATGCCCACCACTGATTGACCAGCTCGGCCTCAAATACACAGCAGGCAGACTGTGGGAAATGATGGGGGTACCAAGAAGAGGGAAACATTTTCACCAAACTCCTTGTCACTGATGGATCTGATCCTAAAATTATCTCCAGGAGCAGCAGGGACACAGTCCTGTCGGAGGGAAAGTCTAACTCTCATTTTGAAGGTACTGCCCACTGTGCTCTGTAGCACTACCCCCTGTGAGATATGACATATTTCTAAAGGATTGAGAAAATGGAAACCGGGCATCCATGAGTCACTGTGGACAATCAGCAAATGCAGCATCAATGGACTTCCCTCCATCATGAAGTTAGAAGTGCGCTGTCACTGATGGTACCAAATGTTCAGCACCATTCCCAACAACACCCGGACTGAAGCAGCCTATGAAGCCTCTCAAGAGTTTTTAAACACGAACGTAAGAGGCCATTCAGCCATTCGAGAATTCTACTCAGACATTTGAGCAAATCTTTTCATCTCTCATGACTGATACACAGGAAATGGAAGTGAACATTCAGCCTTTGAAATCTACGGCACAGGAATATGGGGAGGACTGGTTACTGAGACGTGAGCAGGTAGAAATGTGGGATAAATCCGTCTTTATCAGATCGACACAAATTGACGACTATAGTGGCACAGTGACCAGTGTTCGGTCCACAACTATCTGCAGCCAATATCACCGGTTTGGATAAATGGAACAAACACCTTCTTACTAAGATAGGCAGGAAGTTAACTTATCAAGAAGAAGTGGAGAACCTCATATTGGATATCAATACACAATAACGTGACAGCAGGAATATAACGTGGCTAACTGTGAAACTGTGAATTTCTTTTTCAGGAAGAATAAACGGCAGTATATAAATGGAGAGAGATGACAGGACTTAATGATACACTGTGTATTCTGACCCATTTTGGCATCGGAAGTGTTGCGGCTTTGCCCTGATGCTTTACTCCCTGGTGCTCCCAGTGACTCCATTTTTCTCAGTACACACGGGATATTTTGATATGGTTGGTTGCCAGTAGGGAGTGATGAGAGCGAGGGTGTTTTGAAACTTGTGTCAAGAGGCCAACCTTTATCGGAGACCCGAAGAAGATGGGAATGGCTGACGACTTCTGAAAGAAGAAGCTGTGGCTTCTGGCAGGACAGTCGGTATTCACCAAAATGGTGTTCTGTGCATGGCCACATTGCAACATTAATGAGGTGAGAGTTCCTTAACTTCATTGACCTCTCCTGATTAAGAGGGGGACAACACAGAGGAATATCCACCAACGGGAATCACGCTATACCGGGAAAACAAGGATGCCCCCGCAGCTCCTTGATGAGGGAGAAAGCATTGCATTCACTTCTCCATCATATATATCCTCCATCAACGAATGGTGACGTTGTAGTCGTCACACTGGGATGTGATGGATATGTCACCCGCTCCGTCCTGGAAAGTTCTGGTTCACAGGAACTGAATGAAACTGTGACCGTAACCGCCACTGGCAGCGCCGTCCTCCCCCTGGTGTGAAGCTGCAGGTCATGTTGAATGAGATGACACGCTCTGTATCAAGCTCCTTGTTCAATCAGAGTCCCATCACACTCTGCTCCTCGGTTAAATGTAGTTTGGGAAGCTGTTCTTGGAAAACTCAGAGAGGTTTTCCCCCACCATGTAGACGCACGTAAACCAACCCGGTGTATTGTTTTGTAACACTCTGGTAGATCATTGCGCAGTATGTGGAAACTTGCAGCACATGCTGAAAGTGACAGGATATCCAGCTCCCATCTATTTACAGGTCTATATCTCCATTGTGCCAAAGGACGTGGCACATGTTGCCCACAGGAGTACGGAAGCTGGCATACACGTGAGGAGGCAATCATCATCGAGGGCTTTACAGGGTTACAAGGAAGGAACAGAAGAATGGAATAGGAGAGCGAGAAGGACACAAGAAAAAAGCCTCGGCGGCGAGTGAAGGGAAAACTAAAATGCGTTCTACACTCATATTAGCAACAAGAAAATGACCGAAGTGAGAGTAGGGCCAATGAGGGATATTGGAGGGAACTTGCGCCCCAGTCAGAGGAGGTAAGAGAGGTCCTTGATGAATATTTTGCTTCAATATTTACGAGTGTTGGAGTGGGGGGTGGGGGGTCCTCGTCGTTTGTTAGGGCAACGTGAAACAGGCTGATATGCCAGAACAGGTAAATGTTACGAAGGAGGATGTGCTGAAAAGTTTGAAAAACACAAGGATAGGTTAATGCCCTGGGCAGGCGGGCTTTACCCTACGTTCTTACAGGAAGCGTGGGAAGATGTTCCTGCGTCTTTGGCACTGATGTTTGCGTTCTCTCTTTATACCTGAGTAGTGCCAATGATTGGATGTTTGGAAACGTTATTCTTGTGTTCAAGAGAGGAATATGTATAATCCTGGTAATTGCAGACCAGTGAGTCGAACATCACCGCTGGTCAATGTATTGGAGAGGATTCTGAGAGACAGGATTTATGATTACTTGGAAAAATTAGGAAGAGGAAGAGTGGGCTAGTCATTTTGCCGATGACACGAAGTTGGTGGAGTTGTGGATAGTGCGAAAATTTGTTATACGTTGCAACAAGACACTGACAGGATGCAGAGTTGGGCTGAGAAGTGACAGATGGAGTCCAAACTGGAAAATTATAAAGTCACTCACTTTGGAAGGACAATTTGGAATGCAGAATACAGTGTTATAAGCAGGATTGTTTGCATTGTGGAGAATCAGAGGGATCTTGGTGTCCATGCTCATAGATACATCAAACTTGCCACCCAGGTTGACAGGGTTGTTACGAAGTCCTGTGTGTTCTGTTGGTTTTCATTTGCAGGGGATTTATTTTCAGAGCCGTGAAGTTACACCAAACGCGTCATTGTAGGATAAATTCGGAATCTTTAGAGAGAGTGCACAGGATATTTACCAGGATGCTCCCGCGATTGGAGGACCTGTCTTGTGAAGAAAGTTTGAGGAAACAACGGCTTTTCTTGTTGCAGTGAAGAAGGGTGAAATGTGACTTGACAGAAGTGTAAAAGATGTTGAGAGGCGTAGGTACTGTGAATAGCCAGAGACTGTTTCACATGGTGGAAATGATTTTCACGAAGTGGCATAATTTTAAGGTAATTTGGGGAAGGTTTTGGGGAGATGTCAGAAAGGATTGGTGCTGGGTCCTCTACTTTTTGTCAGTTACAAAATGATTTGGATGCGAGCATAAGAGGTACAGTTAGTAAGTTTGCAGATGACACCAAAATTGGGGATGTAGTGGATAGCAAAGTGGGTTACCGCAGATTACAACAGGATCTGGACCAGATGCGCCAATGGGATGAGAAGTGGCAGATGCAGTTTAATTCAGATAAATGCGAGGTGCTGCAATTTTGGACAGAAAATCTTGGCAGGACTTGTACACTTAATGGGATGGTCCAAGGGAGTGTTGCTGAACAAAGAGACCTTGGAGTGCACGTTCAAAGCTCCTTGAAAGGGGAGTCACAGGTAGATAGGATAGTACAGAAGGCGTTTGGTATGCTTTAACTTATTGGTCAGATTATTTAGGACAGGAGTTGGGAAGTACAGGACATTGGTTAGGCCACTGTTGGAATACTGCATGCAATTCTGGTCTCCTTCCTATCGGAAAGATGTTGTGAAACTTGAAAGGGTTCAGAAAAGATTTACAAGGATGTTGCCAGGGTTGGAGGATTTGAGGTATAAGGAGAGGCTGAACAGGCTGGGGCTGTTTTCCCTGGAGCGTCAGAGGCTGAGGGGTGACCTTATAGAGGTTTACAAAATTATGAGGGGCATGGATAGGTAAATAGGCAAAGTCTTTTCCCTGGGGTCAGTGAGTCCAGAACGAGTGGGCATAGGTTTCGGGTTAGAGGGGCAAGATATGAGAGACCTGGGTCAGGTGAATTGACCATGCTAAATTGCCCATATTGATGAGCGCGTTAGTAGGAGCTCGTGTATGTGCCAGGGTGGATTGTTCTTCGGAGGGCCAGTGTGGACTTGTTGGGTCGAAGGTCCTGTTTACTCACCGTATAAAATCTAACCTAAAAAGAAATATTCTAATCCAGTTATTCCTGACATTAAAGGGTATTTCCACTGCATTTGTATCCAGGTGAACAATTTTTCAGGCAAAGGAGACGAATTCTGTTTCGCGTTCTTCAACTTGCAAAATTTGTAATGCACTCTTTCAAATTTGAGAAAGGATTGAAATGTCCAGAAACATACCCCTTATGTGTGGTAGTATTTCAGGAACAACATCACAACGCATCGGATGAAGTTGCCCTGTAGATCCAAAGACATTATGTAAAGAATTAAACGGATGAAATATGTAAAAGTACTTGATGTCCTTTCAAGAAATAATATTTACCACTTGTGCAGTGGTGTGGGAGGCTGGTGGAAGGTGGCATTGTCTCGATCTTATTACGACAAGGATAGCTGGAGAGAGGGAGAGAGAGGAACTTTAACTCTGTTTTCAGTCAATTTACACGAAAAACAGCAGGAACATATTACACAACAATGCAGACCGAGATACATATAAATATAGATAAGCAGAGTAATACACACAGCACATATATGCAGAATTATGCACACGCCTCCGAAGACACGTGCATGCACACACCCACACACATAGACACAATCCAGCATTTCAGACAGATGTAGGAATGTTTTTCATTCATAGGGGATGAATGGTCAGTTAGAGAAGGCTTAAGGATAGAAACATTTCAGCCATAATCAAACGGCACTGCAGACTCGATGGGCTGAATGGGCTAAAACGGCTCCATTTCTTTGGCTTTTGCGAAAAATTGGTATCTGGAATTGTTTTCAGGTACTTTCAGTGGAGACTGAATTGGATAAGTATTTGATAGTCGAGGGTTAATGGAAATGTGGACAGGTTTGAGAGGCTGAATGGTCTTTTTCTGCAGACGAAAGTGAGGACTGCAGATGCTGGAGATCAGAGTCAAGATTCGAGTGGTGCTGTAAAAGTACAGCAGGTCAGCAGCATCCGAGGAGCAGGAAAATCGAATGTTCGGGACCAAAACGTCGATTTTCCTGCTACTCAGATGCGTCCTAACCTACTTGCTTTTCCAGCACCACTCTAAACTTCAGTCTTGGTCTACATCTGTTCCTGATTGTTGTTGGCTTGTGCCTCAAACGTGTGGAGATTGATTTGCAGGGAATACATTTCAGAGAACATGACCATTCCCATTACAGACTGCGAAGGATGTTCTTTTCTCTTTCGATTTATCGCTCGTTGAGGATTCTTGTTGAGGGGTCATTGGAATCTTTCCATGGCATTAAGCAAAGGCAATCAGCAAAATACCAGGAAGAAACAGCACTGAGAGCACCTTGTTTGGGCAAAAATCATTTCATAGGCAAAATAACATTCAGCACGATTGATTTCTCTTTTGAGTTGAGAACTCTTTGCTGTTCCCATCCCCAAATTGCACTGAAGACTGAGTTACTGAAAATATTCAAGCTAGAATTCTACAGAAGAAGAGAATCCGTGGTTATTGGGAACAAACAGCATGTTCAGCCACAGTCACATTAAAATGAGAATTCTGAATGATGCAGAGTCGAGAGGCCGAATGCCCAGCCACTGCTTCTGTCCCATGTGTTACTCTCCAACACCTAACCACGATGCAGTTACAGAGGGACAAGAAGATCACATTCATCCAGCCAAGATTGTTACCATGTGATGGAACAAAACCATCTGCCCCACTCAGGAGTTATGCAGAAATAGAATCAGCTATTCAGCACTTTTTGCAATTACACAGCACAGGACTAGGCAATCCAACCATTCTAGGCTGCTACGTAGCAACAGGGAAGCACTGTTTAGCTAATCTGAAATAGACAGCAGGGAGAAACGAATATTTTCAGGTTGGAAAGTTGGAACCTGGTCGAGTGTCTCAGGATTCAATGTGAGATCAACTATTTACATTCTACCTAATTGATATGGATAAGGGGACTGATTGGATTGGAGTTCAATTAGGTCATTCACTAAGGTAGTCAAATCATTGGACACGGAGAGACTGCATTGGTACATAGACAGGTGAGGTTAGAGCAGAAAACATCAGCAAAGATGGTATAATTTGGTATATGGGAGTTTGTGCTGTGTTGGAAGGATAAAATAACCTTGAACTACATATCCCACTGTCACTACTCCCGCTTCCTCAAAACCCCGAGGTGAGCATCACTTCCGAAAATGACGTCACACCCATTCCACCCACGGCCTTGCCTCCTCCAGTCACAGTCTCCTCTTCCACTCTCGGCTCCAGCCCCATACCAGTTCCGAGCACCCAGCCCAGCCGAGTTTTCACTTCCCTCTCGACCTCTCCTTGAGGACAAACGATCTGTCCTCAGCAGATGGCTTATATTCATCCCTCTCCACCGACGCATCAACGAATTCAATACACATTTTGAAGTCGAACATTCTGCTGCCTCCACTTCCGAGTTTGCTTTTTGAATCAAGATTCCAGCTTACCTTCGGAGGCCCCCTTCACCCAAGTCCAACAAACACCATCCTCCTGGACACCCCGTGCCTGTCTATTATCCACCCTCGACCTCTTTTTTCCAACAACCACTGAGACATTAACCGCCTCAACCAGTCCAAAATACCCCCTCACTCCAACCTTTCTCGAACACAATGCGCAGTCCTCCACTCCCTGTTCCAACCCGCAAACTCATCTTCAAACCCGCGGACAAAGAGGGGGGAAGGGCAGTGGTACATTGGCGTACTGTCCTCGATGCCGCCAGGTGCCAACTCGAGGACAACTGCTCCTACCAGCACCTTGACCATGACCACTCCAAACCATCGTCTCCAAACCATAATTTCCCAGACCATACCTCAGGGGAACTCCCATGCATAGCTTCTAACTTCATTGTTCGGGTACCGAAGCATTCGTCCTCCTTCCCAAGATCCACAAGACTGAACTACTCTGGCCGACAGATTGTCTCAGCTTTCTTCTGCCCCACTGAATTTATCTCCACCTACCTCGATACTGTCATATCCCTCCGGTCTAGGAACTCCCCATATGCGGTCAGGACACCACCCATGCTCTCCATCTCCTCCATGATCTCCGTCTCCTTTTCCCAATCGCCTCATTTTGACCATGGTCATCGAGTCGCTCCACACCCCAACCCTCCATGATCATGGCCTCCAATCCCTCCGTTTATTCCTCCCCGACGTCCATACAGTACCATTCCATTAACACTTTTATTCGTTTGGCTAAACTGGTCCTCACTATCAACAATTTCTACTTAGAATCCTCTTACCTCCTGCAGACTAAATGGGAAGCAGTGGGCACTCGCATGGGCCCCAGCTATGCCTGTCCCTTGGTCGGCTACGTACAAGTGTCTACCTTCTGAAGTGACACCGGCACCACTTCCACCTGTTCATCCACTAGATTGATGACTGCTTTGGCATCACCATGTGCTCCCACAAGGAAGTTGAGCACTTCATCAACTTCAAAAACACATTCCACTCCGAGCTTAAATTCAAGTGGACCATCTCTGACGCTTCACGCCCCTTCCTGGACCTCTCCAGCTCCTTCAACATTGACCGTCTCAACACTGACATTTTTTGCAAACCCACAAACTCACTCATCTCCCATCGCCAATTGCTCTAACGAAGTCGGTAAAGGGACAACGATGGATCATTTCTTTTCGCAGGCCAAATGAGTTTGCTGCATTTTTGATGTTCAATGTGCAATCCTCCCCACACCCAACCCAAAGAAGCACAGGCAATGAAGATAAACTTCGTTTGCTGATCTCTCCTACATTAGAACACGTTAAACAACAGACTGTCACTGTGCAGACTTGCCATAACTACAGATAGGAAATATGTTTTTGACTGGACTTCCCTCTCATTGCTCTAGTAAGGCAAATCTTATTGCAGTTTATTGACTTCAAAGTGGTAATGTTTACTTTTTAACTTCTGTCTGAAGCGAATCATGACAGGAACAATGAACTTGCTCATCAAAACACATGGATTAATGAGCCAGAGACAGAATGAATACGATATTGGGTATGAAACAGAAAGAAATGAGCTCAGTAGCTACGGAGACAGGAGGAATATTCAGAAATAACCTCAACTACCAGTATTTGATATTCACTGTCATGGACAAAATGAAATACAATGCACAGCAAGGAAACGTTTTAATTTTATTTACACTTTAATTACAGGGTATACAGCTCGATAAGAAGGTTCGTTTCTGGACAGGATATTCAAATTCAAAATTGCACACAGCTACCTTCGTGTGTCGGAATGCATGGACATTATGATATAATAACAGCAGAAATGTAAGTAATTCCATGCTCGTGCAGAGATGATGAACTAAGTGGTCGTCATCATTGCTGTAATTTTTTTCTATAGTATGGATGAAAACTTTTCAGAGCCAGAAAAGATGAACCTGTTCAGTGAAGGACAGAATGTGTCATCATCAATATACTATTCACAAAGTGTTGTTTCATGAAATGCACCTGCCTCTGAAATACCTTTTAAAAAAAAAATCGGTTTCATGAGATTTACGCACTTAAGGAGATATTGCCAAATGATTTGTTTTTGGAACTTGAAAAAGAAACAGATTCCATGGCAAGAACACAACAGCTCTAATGGGAACACGAATACACAGTATTGTGCAATTTTAAGCAAATTCAACATCTAAACTTGTCAAGACAAGGAAAATGTTGAGGGCAACGGAAATTTGAAATGAAAACAGAAAATGTTAGAGAAACACAGTGGATGAGTGTAAACCTGGAAACAAATTTAGAGTTAATATACAGTCTTATTGTTAATATGTTTTGGTAAGATTATATTGGACTTAAAAAGTTAATATTCTTCCAGTCTGCTCAGAACCTACCGGATGTGTAGAGTTTCTCTGCAGCATTTTGCATTTCAATAGTTAGAAGAAATGAAAGGCGATTCTCTGGTCCCGAGCAGGAGTCCCGGGATGTATGCTGCCTCCCATGTGCCCGGGTCTGAGATGTTTCTGATGGAGTCTACAAGATTCTGAAGGGGAGAATGAGCAGTCAGAATTCGTTGTGCATATTGGCACCAAAGCCATACATAGGAAAAAGGCTGAGGATCTAAAAATGTTATCAGGGTGAATGTTGAAAGCAAGAGGAGAGGAATAGTAATCTCAGCATTACTACTGGTACCACGTGGGAGTGAGGCAAGGAATAGGAACCCATTGCGACAAACCTGGTGCAGGAGGGAAGGCTTCAGGTACATGGATCATTGGGGTACTTCCTGAGACCTGAACATGAATTATGGGTTGCCTTTAAACTGGACGGGCCCCAATATCCTGGGAAGGAGAATTGTTGTGAGTGGTTGGATAACTTTGTCCCACTGAGACATGTAAGGAATGGAAAGGTGCAGAAACCTCGGATGACAAGACAAGAGGGTCTTATCGACAAGACTAAGAAGGAAGCTTGGTAAAGGTTGAGGCCGCAAGGTTCTGATATAGTTGAGAGGTTTACAGTGTAGCTCAGAAATAACTCAAAAATGGATTGCGGAGACCAATAACAAACCTTGGTGGGATGAATTTGGGAAAACCCAAGGCGTTCTACATTTACGTGAATAAGAGAATGACTAACGAGAGAGTAGAGCCGATTATGGATAGTGGAGGAACTTGTGCCTGGGGGCGGGAGAGGTAGGGTAGGACCTAAATGAATGTTTTGTTTTAGTATTCATTCGAAAGAGATACGTTGTTGTCAGTAAGAATACTGTGGAACTGGTTAGTTGGCATGAGTAGATTTATATTAAGGAAATTGATATGCTGGAAAATCTGACAAGCAAAAAGGACGGGCTGGGCCATCTGTATCTAAGTTTACTACGGAAAGCGACGAATGAGGTTTTTGCTCCTCTGGCATGATCTTTGCTTCCGCACTCTCCAAGGGAGTAAAACCGAATGATTGCGCGAAGGTGAATGTTGATTTGCTGTCCAAGAAAGGGAATAGGGAAATCCCTGCGAAATACAGATTTGTCAGTCTTACTTCTGTGGCAAGCAAGGATTCTGACAGATAGGAATGATGACTATTTGGAAAAAAATATATCTTGCTTAAAGATAGTGTGTTGGGCAGTTCATGCCTCATAAGCCTCATTAAGTTCCTTGAGAACGTAACGAGACAAGTTGATGAACATCAAGCATTGGATGTGGTGTATATGGATTTCAGTAAGGCATGAGATGAGGTTTCCGAAGATAGGCCCATGTATGATATTAGGAGATGTGGAATACAGGAAATTTTCATTGCTTGGTTACAGAATTGTCTTGCCGAACGAAGACATCGAGTTGTAGTGGATGGAATGTATTCCACCTGGAGATCAGTGAACGGTGATGTCCAGCAGGGATCTGCTCTTCAGCCTCGGTTCTTTGTAGTTTTTACAGATTTATTGAACGAAAAAGTGGAAGTATGGTTTAGTTAGTTAGCGGATGACACAAACGTCAGTGGTGCTGCACATAGTGTCAAGGGCTGTTGCAGGATTCAGAGCTGGAGAGAGAAGTGGCTGATGTCGTTCAATCTGGATGAACTCCATCAGGGTTAAAGACACGATTATCGGCCGTGTGGAGGAAAGGCTGATCGTGGGATACATGGACATAGATCCCTCACCATTGCCAATCAAGTTGATCGGGTTGTTATGCAGGCGAATGGTGTATTGGGTTTCCTTAAGGGGGAGAATGTGTTTAAAAGGCGCGAGATTTCGGTGCAGTTCGACAAAAAACCGGGTTCGACCATTAGACCACAGTTGGAATATTGTGTCCAGTTCTGGGCGCCTCGTTATTGGAAGGATGTAGATGATGTATATGCTTTTGAAAGGGTGTACAGTTTTATCAGAATGCTGCCTGAGTTTCATCCTGCGTAAGCACAGGCTGTAAACACTGGATAGAAGAAGGAAGAGACGTGACTTCATAGAGTTGCGCAAATTAATGAGAGGCATAGGTGGAGTAGATAGGCAGAGACTTTTCCCGAGGGCAGAAATTGCTGCAACGAGGTGCCATAGCTTTAAGGTGATTGGAGGAAACATGAAGAGAGATATAAATGGAAGATTATTTGCACAGAGAGTGGTGGGTGCGTGGAATGTACAGCCTGAGATGGTCATAAATTCAGTTTCATTTCGGACAGTTAAGAGACTGCTCGCACCAGGACGGCAGTAAGACGAGGTGTGGGCAGGTGAATTTGACCTCAGATTAAGATAAATGTTTGGCACAGCACGGTGGTCCGAAGGTGGTGTGCTAAACTAGATTCTATTTATTTTTAAATTGTCTGTTCTGAACAGGAACAAAGAAGCTAGTGTTTTCGTTGACTCTCAAGTAATTGGTAATGAACGCTAAGTGATAAATTGCAAATTTTCTTCAGTAATGGTCTTTTTATTGTATATTTTTTAACTTGCTATGAAACGTATTGATGGAAAACTATGAGGAATGCTCCCTCAATGTGAAGTCATGCTTCTGATGTTGTTGTGGTTCCACTCATGCAGCAAGGTCTCACCTTTCTGAGACTTTCGATAAACCTGTGAAAACATGAACTAACTTGGAGTTTCTAACAGGTCATATTCATTCATGGGTTTTGGAGCCACTGGTAAGCACTGAGTTTATTTGTCATCCCCAATAGCAATGCAGCAGGTGACAGAAAGCTGTTTTCTTGAACTGCTTTTATCTACGTGGTGCACACACACACACACAGAGTTGATTGCAAGGGGTTTCCAAAATTATGAAGAAGGGATATGGAAAATGAAACAAATTAGTCCCTAGTCAGGCAGCAGACGTGGAAGAACACTTGCAGACATTGGATCAATCATGTTTCTTTCGAGGACAGTACCAGTGCAGAATTGTCATCTACTCCCATTGATGACAATTGTGCTCAGGATCCTTGATGCCACTATCAGCCAAGTACTGCTTTGGAGACAAGGGAAGTCGTTCTGAACTCACCTCAATTGACATTGGAATCTCAGCTGAAACAAAGAAAAGCAAAATGACAGATCATGAATTGTTTGAAGAATGTGCTCACTGCTCTCACACATTCAGAAGAAAAATGATGCATGGATTTCTGATTCCGTCAAGAAGACGATTGTCCTATTTGTAATGAGGATGTGTATTTAAGCACAGTGGCAAAGGGGCAGAAAGAAGCTTCACTCTGTACTATTGGGAACAATACCATTCCGTTCACAGTGTATCGAACAGTGGTAAATACACACTATTGTCTGTTCCTAATGGACACTGATCATTCCAACCTCTTCATTCACTGATGACCAATAACGACATTCAAATTCAGCAGCATCCATCATCCAAGTTTCAGACTAAAAAGAGAAATGGAGGAACAGGGGAAGTGGAGTAACGGGGGAGTGATGTGACATACAGTAGGAATGGCAGAAGAGGAGTGTGAAGGGAGATGGGCAATAGAAGGTTTTGTAGCAGCAGAAGTGACAGTGCAAGGGAAATAGGAGTGTAGGAAGTAGGAAAAAGGAGGAAGATTGACAATTGGAGAAGAGTGACAGGGAAACGAAAGTACTTGGAGAAGAGTGATTGCTAGGCGATCAAACATCAAAGTCGTTCTGTGTCTCCATCAACTGCAGTCGCCAATGTTTCGCCCCTTAAATGCATTGTGTCATGTTTATTTCACTTCTTTTCAATATGAACAACAATGGTCAATTGTTCTAACAATTTGCTTCCAACTCGAAGTAGGCGATAGATTTTAATTTGACCACCTACAGTATATCTATAATGTATAATTATTTTGAATATTTATTCTTATCACTCTACTTCATGCAAACAAACTTAATGAATGAGTCCGTGTCCATCCTGCAGATGAAAACTTCCTTAATCTACGACTATTGCAGGGAATGTTGTAAACATCCTCCCCCAGTTCACGTAAAATGCCAAATGCCAAACCTAATCCAATATTAATGGCATATAAGCGTTATGAATAAGGCATGCAGATGGGGCAGAGTATAAAACGAGAATTCATCTTCATGTCCAAGGTATTATTCGTGGCTCTCTCATAAAAATTATCTCAACTGCATCACACTATTAATTCACCGAAATAAGAAAAGCAAGAGACTGGAATTCTCTATTCTTCTTAAGGAAATAATGTCTGGAGGACAGGAAGAAAATTGAGGTTTGTTTGTGATATTCATAAATTAAAATTATAATCAGCATTATTGTCACGTGCCCTTGTATAAGTCTACAATGCCACTGCTCATAGTGCCATTATTGGTCCAGGATACCGAGGTGAAGAATCGTGAATATTCGCTGCAGATTTCTAAAAATAATAAATTCAGACATAAGCATTTAAAAAATCGAATTACTAGAAACGTCTAGCATAAGAAGAGGTTTTTTAGTGATGGTGAAAATAATATTGAGGGTTGGGGTGGGGGTAACAGTGACTAATTTTGTGGATGATACGAAATAAAACCTGGAGGTTGACCATGTGGAGGAAAGTGTTAGCTTTCAGGAGGCATAAACTGATTGGTCAGATGGACCAATCAGTGGTAAATGAAATTTGCCACTCATAAACGTGAGGGAATGCACTTCAAACGTAACAAGACAATAGATACTCAAACAATGAAGAAAGCTTTGTTTGCTCAGGTTTTTCTTTGGAGCAAAACAAGTTGAGGGGGAACCTGCTCAAGGGGATAAGAACATCCGGGAAATAGACAAGGTTAAGACACAGCAGTTGTTCCCCTCATTTGAAGGGTCAAGAACAAGAGGAAAGACTTGTGAAATGAAAGTTAAGAGGTTGAGGGAGGATATGTAGAAATTGTTCTGAACCTACACACTCGCATTTTTTACTGGAATGCACTGCGTAGGAGGGCAGTTGAGGCAGGTAAACTTGAAAACTTTCAAAAGCAGTTGGATGAGCACTTGGCCCATCAGACTGGCTTGGACTCTTCTCTAATGCGTGATTCTACGTGGTGGCTGCTAGGGCAGCGTTGATATATTCTGAAGCTCAAGTCAATGGCACTTCATGAGAGGCAGCAGCGCTCAGAAAGTATGTACGTTTGGACTATATCCTGGTTTTGTGTGATTTTTAAACGGTTTCTTATTCTCCAGACACGGTGCAAGCCTGTACTCCCTCAAATAAACCCCCGGACATTGGACACCCCATTCATCAACGGTGACTGAAAACCAAATAATTGCAAATGGAAACAAGAGAGGAATGTTTGAATGAGGAGCGGTATTTCGACTCCTCCAGTATGCTCCGCCAGAAGCATTTATGCTTCTTTTTTAAATCAACTGATCTATTCTTCCTGCATAGAAGTTCAACAGTGAGGCTGTGGGCAGTGAGTTCAACAGATTCAAAATCATTGAAGAGATGTACTTTCTCCATATCTCAATTTTGAACTTACCTCATCTGATTCTCTACCAATTAGCTTTTAACCAGCCTGTCTCAAAAGGGCAAACTTCCACCTGAGCAATCCCCTTCAGCATGTTAGGCACATCAATCCGATATCTCCCCCAATCGTCTGTACGCTAGCAAGTCCAAAACCAAGCTGCTCAATTACTTCCTCGACTGCAGCTCAATGTTGCCTGGAATCAACCGCGTGAAACTACACTGAACAGCATCTAGTGCCTCCACATCATTTCTCAAGAGACCAAAACTTGACACAATCTTTCAGGTTTGGAACTAAAGCCTTACGTAATTGTAACAATGCTTCTTTCCTACTTTCCTTTTCTTCTCCTGTATTGAATGTCAGGGTTTCATTTGCCTTTCTTATCAACTGCTGCATCTGAATACCTACGTTTTGATATTAATGCAGCAAGACGGTCAAATCAGTTATTGTTGACGCATTTTGAATCTGTTTCCCATTTAAATCGTGATTTGGCCTTTTATGTTTTGACCCAAATCGACAACCCGCACTGAGCCACATCAAACTCCACCTGTCAAGTTCTTCCCAAATGTCTTAGCGTATGGAAATTTATCTGTGAACTCTATCTCCTCATCGCTGCCTGTTTTCCAAACTCTTTGAGATGTTTTGACCCAAATCGACAACCCGCACTGAGCCACATCACTGTCAAGTTCTTCCCAAATGTCTTAGCGTATGGAAATTTATCTGTGAACTCTATCTCCTCATCGCTGCCTGTTTTCCAAACTCTTTGAGTATCAGTCAAGAGTCAACCACCTTGCTTTTTGTTTTGAGTCACCTGTCGGGCAGAGCAGTTCAGGATAGCAGTTTCCTTCACTAAATTACATGAACGAACTAAATTGGTTTTCCTGACAATCCATTCATGGTCACAATCAGTATCTTAATTCAAGATGTGAATTCAAACTACAGTATCTGCCGTGGGAGGATTCAATCCCAGGTCATCAGAACACGATCTGGTCTCTCAATTATCAACTGAGCGTCAATATGACGAGATCAGCCCTTCTCCGAATCCCACAAAGTGCAACGTCCCAATTTTGCCGTCATGTTATCGAAGACATCATTGTGAAAAAGTATGGGGGTGTTTGCTTTTTAATCAACCACTAGCGCAACTCTGGGCAGCCATTGCTCGCCAAATCTTGAATTCTTCAACATCAAATGCCGCACCTCTATCTACCAAGGGAATTTACCGCTTCTGTACTAACTTTTGTGTACGTTCCTCCACAAGCAAATGTTGACGAAGCTCTGGGTCTGCTGAACTCCACTACGAACACCCTCGAGACGGAACACGCCAAGGCCCTGTTTATTGTGACTGGCGACTTAAATAAAGCCAATCCAAGGAAGATGTTGTCCAAACACCACCAGAACATTACCTGCCCGACTAGGGCCGGAACATTTTAGATCACTGCTAAACTACTGTGAGGGATGCCTATTACTCCATCCACTGCCTTCATTTTTGGAAAATTCAACACAATGCCATGTTGCTTCTCTACGCTTACAGGCAAAAGTTCAAGCAGTAGACCCCTTCATGGATGCAGGTCCAGTGATGGTCGGAGGAGGCAGAGTTTCAAATCCAGTGCTGTCTGGAATCGGATAATTGAGCCATGTTCAAACAGTCCGCGGGTACCTTGGACCAGTACAGCACAACTATCACACTCTTTATCAGCAAGTGTGTGGAGGACTGCATACCAACAAGGTCAATCTAGATGTTCCCCAACAGGAAATCCTGAAAGAAACAGGACATACAGAACCTAATAAAAGCAGGTTGGGAGGCCTTCGGATCGGGAGACCTACTCAAAAATAAGGAATTATCTTCGCAGAGCCATTAAGACAGCCAAGGACAAATACCAATCTAGAGACCCAGACAGACAGCTGCTGACTATGGCAAGGACTAATTATATCACAGGTTCTGAAAAGAGACAGTGGAAATAGCAGACGATGGCATATATCTCCCAGATAGTTGCAACGCCTCCATGCTCGCTTTGAGCTGAATTTGGGGGAGAGGTAACACCTATTCTGTCAAGTCCTTACAAACCTGTTACAACACTCACTACATCAGAAATCAGATCAGCTTTCCTTCGTATGATACCAAGGAAAGTGATGGGACGAGATGGAGCTCTCGGACGTGCACCCAGACCGTGCCCAGATCAACTGCTAGAGGACTTCTCGGACATCTTCAAACTCTCCCTGCAGCAAGCCATTGTGCCAGTTTCAAGAGGGACAACATCATCCCTATGAAGAAGAAGGCTCATGCAGCCTTACTCAATAACTACCGCCCAGTGGCCCTTATTTAGTTGGTCCTGAAGTGGTTTAACAGTCTGGTCATGGCATCAATCAAATCCACTCTCCCCACTATTCTTCACCAACTCAAACCTGCTTATCGGATCAACACATCCACATCAGATGCCGTATCACTTACGTTTCAATTCTCTTTAGAACATCTTGACACCAAGAACAGCTACGTAAAAATCCTACTCATTGACTACAATTCAGCCTTCAATATTATTAACCTCACGAAACTCATTACTAAAGTTGGTGATCTTGGACGAAGCCCATCTCTCAGCATCTTGATCTTAATTTCCTGACTCACAGTCCACAATCAGAGAAAATTGGGAACAAATTGTCATCCTCAGAAACACTCAACACGGGAGTCCCCTCCCCCCCACCCCGACCAGTGGTGCGTATTCAGCCCCTACTGCACTCATCGTATATCCATGACTGTATCGCCAAATACCAGACTTATGACATTTGCAAGTTCGCTCATGACAGTAACATCATTGGTCGAATCTCAGATGGCGACGATACAGACTACATACGGGAAGTCGAAGACCCAGGGACATGGTGTACTGAGAACAATCTAGCTCCCTATATCAGAAAAATCAAGGAAATCATGATTGACTTTTGGCGGAATGGTACTCAAGCCCCACCCCCCCACACACTAACAGCACAGAGGTGTAACGAGTGGAGATTGTCACGGTTCTGAGAGTGGTCATTCAGAACAAGTTTACTTGGACTCTTCATGTGGACGTACTGGTTACAAAGGCCCATCAACATATTTTCTTCTCCAGGCAGCTGAGAAAAGATGGCATGACTTCGACGACGCTTGCCATCAAGGGCATTCTGTCTGGATGTATCACTATCTGGTATGGCAAAAGTGCAATTCAAGATTGGAGACGGTTGCAGAAAGTAGTGAACTCGGCCCGGTCAATCACAAAGGCTAACCTCCCATCCATACTATCCAATTGCCAGGCCTGCCGACAAGGAAAGGCCGCCAGCATTCTCAGAGATCAACCCCACCTGGCAATGTTTTTCTACAACCTCGACCGTCGGGGAGAATATATAGAAGAGAAAATGAGGTCTGCAGATGCTGGAGATCAGAGATGGAAATGTGTTGCTGGAGAAGCGCAGCAGGTCAGGCAGCATCTAGGGAACAGGAGAATCGACGTTTCGGGCATTAGCCCTTCTTCAGGAATGTATCTTCTTCAGGAGAATATATAGAAGCCCGAACACGCACACATCCGGTTTCACAATAGTTTCTACCCGACTGTTGTTAGAAAACTGAAAGGACTCATAAACTCTTAATATTCGCCTGTAACTGTATTTCTGGGGTTTTTGTTGCCTCTGTTAAACTATTATTTACTAACCTATGCTACTTAACTTCGAGATTTGCCTGAATTGCTTGCAAGACAAAGCTTTTAACTGTGCCTCTATACACGTGAAAATAAATTGAATTCAGTTCAATTCAATTCGATTCAATTCAATTCAGTTCAATTCAATTATCGAAAATGGAAGACGTTTTAATTTGTTACAATTTCTCTCCCTCTCAGGAATATACTTTGTTTGAGAGGAATTTGGCATCACCCAAGTATTTGCCATTGTACTCCAAATGCCCTGCCCTTTAAATCATGTTTCCCAGAGCATTCCAGTGCCATATCCTTCCTCAGGCCAGTATCATTATCGTTGCTCGAAAGCAAATCTCGTGTAAGTGACTCTGTCTTCAGTCTTTCCATCTGAAGTTGAAGCTCTAGCATGTTGTGATCATTCTTTGCAAGATGGTAATTAAATACAAGACCATTTATCAGTTCTTGCTCATTATGTAATACCAAACCAAAAGTAGCCAGTTCTCCGGTTGTTCCATGACATGTTGCACGAAGAAACAATCACTTGAGCACTTAATGAATCGTTCTTCGAGGCTGAGCTTTCCAAGAATTTTAATCCAGTAAATTCGCATCTTCAAACCACCCATAATCGTTTTTGTGCATCTCTCACAGTTCATTTTATTCCCTGGTTTATGTTGTTCATTACTTTTGGTCGTGGGATACTGGTGGAAATTACTCCTCCTAATGACTTTCTTCCATTGCCGTGTATTTCCGCCCATAATGATCAATCATTCTGCTCCCTCATGTTAATTTCATTTCTTGTCACAGCCTTTATGTCTTTCTTAACCAGTAGGGCGGCACGGTTAATTAGCGATTAACATTGCTGCGTCACAGCACCAGGGTCTTGGGTTAGATTCCAACATCAGCAGATTGTCTGTATGGAGTTTGCACATTCTCCATGGATTTGCATGGATTCCTCCAAGGTTCCCCAGGATCTTACACGGGTTACATGAATTGGCCATGTTTAATTGCCCGTCGTGTTCTGGGACGTGTAAGTTAGGTGCATTAGTGAGTGGTAAATATACAATGATACCTCGAACATAGAACATTACAGCGCAGTACAGACTGTTCAGCACTCGATTTTGCGCCGACCAATGGAACCAATCTGAAACCTATCTATCCCACATTTTTCTATGTCTATCCATAGATTTATCCCATGGCCATTTAAATATCCTTACATTTGGCGAGTCTACTTATGCCGAAGTGAGGGCATTTCTATGAGTGCAGAAACCAACACTGACATCAGTCCTATATCTATCACCCCTCCATTTAAAGTTATGCACCCATGTCTTCGCCACCACCATCTAAGGAAAATGCCCTCACTGTCCACCCTATCGAACCCTCTGATTACGTTATATGTCTCAATTAAATTACCTTTCAATTTCTTTCTCTCTAACGGAAACAGCATCAAAACTTTCAGTATTTCCACATCAGACCTTTCATGCATATTCGGCAACATTCTGATAAATCGCCTCTGAACCTATTTTAAAGCTTTCACATCCTTCATATAACACGGGGATCAGAACTGAACGCAATTATCCAAACGCAGGTGCACCAGAAATCTGTGAAAATGCAACATGGCCTCGTGCCTCCGAAATCCAATTTCTCTCCTCATAAAAGTTGATGCACCACATGCCTTCTTAATAACATTACCAACCTGGGTAAAAACCTTTAGGGATCTTTGTATGTGGACACCGAGATCTCTCTGCTCTTCTACACTCTGAAGAATCTTACCTTTAGCCCACTACTCTTTATTCCTGTTCTTCCTTCCAAAGTGAATCACCTCACACTTTTCCACATTCAACTGAACTTGCCACCTCCCAGTCCACCTCTGCAACTTGTCTGTGTCCCTCTGTAACCTGACATCTTTTATCTCTGTCCACAGCTCTACCGACCTAAGTATCATCCGCAAATTAACTAACTCAACCTTTTACGCCCTCATCCAATCATTTATAAAAATGACGATCAGAAGTGACCCCAAAACAGATCCGGGCGGAGCACCACTATTAACTGAACTCCAGGATGAACATTTCCGCTCAAACACCACCCTTTGTCTCCGTTCAGCTCGACAATTTCTGAATCAAACTGATAAATCGCCCTCAATCCCACGCCTCCATATCTTGTGCAATAGTCTACTTTGGGCACCTTCTCAAACTCCTTCCTGAAATGCATATACACCACTTCAATTGCTTTCCTCTCATTCACCTGTTTGGTTGCCTTCTCAAAGAAAACAATAAGGTTTGTGAGACTCGACCTAAACATCACAAAACGGTGTTGCCAATCCCTCGCCAAACTATTCCACTCTAAATGATCATGTTCCCTATCAGTTAGAAACTTTTACAACACTATACTGCAAAGTAAGGCTCAGTGGAGTATAATTATCAGTATTTTCCGCACTCCCCTTCTTGAATAACAGGACAACATTCTCTGTCCTTCAGTCGTGTGGCACTTTTCCTGTAGACATTGACAACACAAAGGTCAGGGCCAAAGGATCTGCACGCTATTATGGGTCTTTGGGGTTGGGGTGCGGTGACGCTTCGAAAGGATCGGAGTGGACGTGTTCGGCCAAATGGACCGTTTCAACCCTGTAGGGAATCCATTCTTTGATTTTTTTTGAGAAGCTGCACCGCCTGCTCCTTCATGGCTATCCATTCAGAATACTGAGAACTTTGGACATTTATCTCCCCAGTCCTGATCTCCACGCAATTTTGATCAATTATTGTCGCTGTTTGTGTTGTCAACTTCTCAATTTTATTTCAAATACTGCTTGTAATTTTGAACAAGGTTTTTCAATAATATCCATTGATTTGATTTCTCTTTTGATATTTTCTTCTGCACTACGGTTTCCACACTCGCCATTCTTATTTATTAATCCGTCATAATAATGAGCCTCATCTCTGTCATGTACTCCAAATTACAACTGGTATTTGGACATTTATGATTTCTTCCCTCACCACCTTCATTAGTCTGGCCTTGACTCTTTATCCAAGTCACCTTTACCATCTGCTCACTTTCTGACCTAATGCTTTGGTTCCCAGCCTCCTGCATTATGAGTTTAAATCCATTGTGTTGCTCGATTGAACCCGTCTGCCAGGATGTTGCTGCCCCTTCAGTTGCGATGCAACTCCTTTTATTGCACGTCCGTTCTGTCCTGAAATTGATCACAATGTTACAAAAATACGAACCACTCTCCCGCACCAGGTATATTAGCCACATTTTAAGCGAATCTATTTTTGTATTCCTGCCTCACGTCCACGTGGCAAAGGGAGTAATCTTGATTTTTAAATCACGAAACTACTGTTTTTAAACACAACACCCTGAACTCTCTATGGAGGACCTTCTCACTTTACGCGCCTGTGTCATTCATACCAATGTGCACCACTGCTTCTGGCTGTCCACACTCCCCCTTGGCAACTCGTGAGCATGCGCAGAAACATCCTTGACCCTGCCACCAGTGATCCTGCTTTTGAAGAAATGTCAAATCTGCTTTATCGGCAATGATTTTGCCAGGCTTACTGAGCGTTTCCAGTAATTTCTCATTTTGTCACCAGATATGATTGTTTACTGAGACAAAATCTGCACCGTACAGAGTTGAAAAAAATCTGAATTTTAATTCTTTTAAAATATCTAAACATTTGTTTATCCAAAAATGTCCAATTATTTCTTTATCAATCCATTAACGTCATCTTTTTCATTTTTGCAATCCATGAACTAAAGCGTTTTTTACATCTCTTTTCATTTCAGTACAATTACAGAGGACTCTTCGCATAGACACGCATACAGGCACATACAAAGAATTACTTTGTTGAAAAATACGAATAATAATATCAATAATTGGAATTATACCTGGAATTAAACGGTTAGATAATAGAAGGATAAGAATGGTTGGCCTGATTCATCCTGGATCATAAAAGACGGAGATGTAAACATGTTGGGATGCTCAAGATTATGAAAATGTTGTAAGGGTATCAAAAAGGAGATTTTGTATCCGTTAGTTGGTATTACAGTACGTACGATATGCGGGTAATATCGGGAATAAAACAATGGCGAGAGAAAGTTTAGAGTCAATCAATGATAATAGTGGAAAGTTGTGCGTGAAGTATGAGGAGATAGGAAAGGCGCTGAATAAATATTTTTCGCCGATATGAACACTGAAAAAATATTGCCAAGGGGAATGCTGAGCAACAGCTACTCGACACCATGTGATTGACATTTACAAGGAGGAGGTTTCAACAATTCTGTAATGGGTAGAAATAGATAATTCCCCAGGACCAGATGGAATTTATCATCATATTCTCTGGGAATCCAAAGAGGAGACTTGCTGATCCTTTCGATTTCGTCTTTATGTCCACATTGACTACAGAAATATTGCAATAAAGCTGGATGACAGCAAATGTTGTACTCTTGTTCAAGAAAGGGAGTAGGGACAACCCTGGAAATAATAGAGCATTGAGCCTTACATCGTTTGCGGGTAAATTACAATCAATGTTTGAAATAGCTACAATTAATAATCATCGAGAGAGGAATATGTTGATTAGGGAGTGGGCAAAACGGTTTTGTGAAGGGTAGGTCGTGCCTTTCAAAACTTATTGAGTTCTCTGATAAGTGACCAAACAGGTGGATGACGAGAAGGCGGATGATGTGGTGTGTGTGGATTTCAGTAAAGCTTTGGTAAGGTTCCTCGCGCTAGAAATAAGGAGATATAGGATTGTGGGTGATATAGAAGTTTGGATCAGAAATTGGCTAGCTAGAAGAAGGCAAAGGGTGGTGTTTGATGGGAAATCAACGAAGAGACAGTGTGGTCTGCAGATACTGGAGATCACAGTTGAGAGAGTTTTGCTGGAAAAACGCAGTAGGTCAGGCAGCATCCGAGTTGCAAGAAAATCAAAGTTTCAGGCCAGAGCCCTTCATCCGGATTCCTGTGAAGGCTTTGGCACAAAACATCGATTTTCCCGCTCCTTAGATACTGCCTGACCTGCTGTGGTTTTCCAGCAACAGACTCTCAACTTAACTGGGAAATGTTCACCCTGCAGTTCAGTTTCTCGTGGTGTACCACAATGATCTGTTTTGGGACCTCTACTATTCGTCATGTCTATAAATGACCTGGATGAAGGTGTAGAAAAATGAGTTAGTAAATTTGTCCATGCCACCAAGGTTGGTGGATTTGTCGAGAGTGCTGAAGAATGTTGCAGGTTAAACAGCGACATAGATAAGCTGCAGAGCTGGGCTGAAGAGCGGCAGTTAGACATTATGCAGAGAAGTGTGAGAAGATTCGCTTTGGAAGACGCAAAAGGAATAAAGTTTACTTGGCTAATGGCAAGATTCTTGGTACTGTAGATGAGTAGGGAGATCACAGTGTCCATGTACTGTGCATAGGTTCCTGAAATTTGCCACCCAGGTGGTTAGGATTATTAAGAAGGCATACGGTGTGTTGACTTGTATTGGTAGAAGGATTGAGTTTCGTAGGCATGAGGTCATATTGCAGCTGTGCAAACTCTGGTGCCGTTCCACTTGTAATGTTGAGTACAGTTCTGCTCCCTTCATTATAGGAAGGATAAAGAAGTTTTGGAAAATGTCCACCGATTTCCTAGGACGTTGCCTACTGTGGAAGTAGCTTCTCATATTGAATGTCTACGAAGGAAGTGGGACATGAGCGTGTTTTCCTTCGAGGGAAGAAGGTGAAAAGGCGACTTAATTGAGATGTATAAGATCGTCAGTGGGTTACGAGAGAGCCTTTTTCCTCGGATGGTGATGGCTCGCACTAGGGGAAATAGCAAAAAATTGAGGAGGATATATATATATAGGGTAGATATCATAGGTGGATTCTTTACTCAGATTGTCGGAGGGAGTGGCTCGTCCACTTTCATGCAATATAAATGGTCATTGGATAAACATATGGATGTAAATGTAATAGTGTATGGCAGATGAGCATCAGAATAACTCCATAGGTTTGCTGAAGGGCATGATATTAGGGTCATAGAATCATAGAGATGTACAGTACAGAAACAGATCATTCGGTCCAATTTGTCCATGTCGACCAGATATGCCAACCCAATCTAGTCCCAATTGCCAGCACCCGGCCCATATTCCTTCAACCTCTACCTATTCATATACACCTCCAAATGCCGTTTAAATGCTGCAATTTCACCAACCTCCACTACTTTCTTTGTCAGCTCATTCCATGCACGTACCACGATCTGCGTGAAAAAGCTGCTCGGTAGGTCCCTTTTACATCCTTCCCCTCTGACCCTAAGACTGTGCCCTCTAGTTCTGGACTCCCCAACCACAGGGAAAAGACTTTGTATGTTTATCCTATCCATGCCCTCACACCTCATGATTTTATAAACCTCGATGAGATCACCCGTCAGCCTCCGACGCTCCATGTAAAATAGCCTGAGCGTATCCAACCTTTCGCTATAGCTCAAATCCTGGGAACATCCTTATGATTCTTTTCTAACCATTTTTTAAGTTTCAGAACATCTTTCCGATAGGAAGGAGAAAATAATTGCACGCGATATTCTAACGGTGGCCGACCAATGGCGTGTACAGCCTCCACATGACCTCCCAACTACAATCCTCAATACTCTGACAAATAAAATAAAGCACACCAAGCGTCTTCTTCACCATCCTATCTATCTGGGACTCTAATTTCAAGGAGCTATAAGCCTGTATTCCAAGGTCACTTTGTTCAGTAACACTGCCTTTCCATTAAGTGTAAATGTCCATTTAGGATTTGCTTATGTTCTATATTCGATGTAGTGATGTAGTTGGGGAGAAATGGTGAGTTGTCTGGAAGGCGTCAGCACACAGTTCTGAATCCAGGGCTATCTTGGAGGCACAGAGCGAGAGAGAGGAAGGTCCTGAATCCAAAAGTGATAGTGATGGAACATGAGCTTTTTTCAGGGTAGATGCTTTGATAGACATACAGTGAGCATGAGGGAGCTAAAAGGAAATGGAGGTGACACTTATCCTTGCAAATTGGCGAAGTTTATTGATGCTGGACATTGCTTCAGACCGCAGATGCTTCACTGAAATGCTTGGTGAACTCAGACGATGCACGGTGAGTCTAGTGGTCTGGCCTCCACTGGGGAGAGAATGGCCCTCTTCAGTACTAGCTCTTACATCAGTAGCGACTCTGAACTGAGAAAGCTGACATATGTCCCCATTAACATTTCCAGTTGGGGAAAGAAACAGTGATCATATAAAATCCAATGGCACCTGGTCGATCGTGACTACATCCAGCCATGAAGGGTGGCGGAATCAGTCTGGCAATAATTGAGAGCGACACAAAGGAGTGGGGCATGTTGCTAATGAGGTGAGTTCGATAAACAGGCACGAGAAAACTAGATCCGCTCCCTCTGTCACACTAAGCGAAAATGATGCTGAATCCAATTATTGTTAGATTCAGCTCAATGAGTCGAAAGCTGTGCTGACCCACAAATTAATTGTCCTTCTCTCCGTGTGTACCATACTCATGGGGTGTGAGCCATCTCCTCCTCATCCTGGGTAACAGAATCTCCAGAATTTCCTGAGTAACAATTTAGTGAGGTTTAATAACTGCCATCTATTCCTCAGTACCAGGTTTGGCAAAAGAAATGTCCTCTTCCCGCTCCTGACTGGAAGATACCCCAAAAAAACAAGTGTTCTCATTCCTCTCTTGTGAATAAGAATTGAGGCACTGTATGGCCTTTTCGTAGTCTTTTTATCAACTATTGACGGAAAACATTTCTGCTGTTTTTGGAAATCATTGTCAAAAAATGACTGATGGAGTTTATGCTTTTCTTTGCTCTCTGATTAAACACGCAAGCTGACCAAGCAAGTGGTTAGCGCTGTTACCTCCCAGCAGAAGGAACCTGGATCCGATTCCACCGTCGGGCGACCTTCTGTGTGGAGTTTGCACAATCTGCCTGTGTCGGCATGGGTTTCCTCCAAATGCTCCGGTTTCCTCCCATAGTCCAAATATGGGCAGGTTAGGTGAATTGGCCATGCTGATTTGCCCGTAGTGTTAGGTGAAGGGGTAAATGTAGAGGAATGGGTCTGGGGCTTTGTACTTCGGAGGTTCGGTATGGACTTGTTCGGCCTAAGGACCTGTTTCCACACTGTAAGTAATCTAATCTAAAATCATTTCTCTATGTGCCAATATTACACCTCTTTGCCTCTTCTAGTGGTACTCAGCTAATGAGGACTTAATGGCTACTTCGGATTTCTCTGTAACCGGTAAATGGGGACTGAATTACTTCCCCCTGTTTCTGAACAATAGTCTCAATGTTCTAAATGCTGTGTCAAGATTAAAAAAGGCTTGATCACGGCACACATGCGAAGAGGGTAACATTACAGAAGACCGTTGAACAATAAATGCGCTTATTCTGAATTCTGCTCTCCAGAAAGTTACCCAACAGCCATTGCAGGCAGCCGGTTTGTTATTTTTTCTCTGTCTCCTTTTGGAAAGAGTGTGGACCATATACAATGCTGTAATCTTCTGGCACTGCTCCCACATATACGGAAGCAAGATTTAAAAGATGGAAAGATATATGGTCCATGCGTGAGCGACCATCATACATTCCATCCAAAGCGAGGAATTGTTCTTTTCCTGTCATATGAAAAGTGATATGAGGAACAGGTTAACTGAATCTGCTTGTTCTGTGGCTTTGATTAATGCCTGTTTCCATGGATTGTCATTATCGCAGTGTAGTGTTTCCATCGTTCACTGCAAAATAGGCTCCGTTCAATGTGTTATCCCATAATATAAGTGGAAGTATCATCGATCGCACGAGCTGGAATCAACAGTTGCAGGGAGAGGGGAAGGAGAGTTCAGACTCTGCGATCATTAAACTGAAATGTTCCAATGATATACACGGTAATAGCTGAGAATGCCTGATATTTTTCTACTTATTATGATCGTTTATCGTTATCAAAGAGGATCAAATATGCACATTACACTATTCGATAGTCTTATTATCCAATCCTGGCTATTGTTGGTAGCCCAGGGAATTCATATTGTCCAGTTTTTATTTCTATGAAACATGTGTAATTGTATTCATGATATTTATATTTATTCCAGCGTTTCTGACGCATTATGCAGATAGTTCGAGTAGGGGGAGGCCATGTCGGATGTACTGCTTGGCAATAAACCATGCCAGTTGTCAATCTCTCGGCAGAACAGCATTTCGATGATAGTTATTTGCTATACTCATGGAGAGGGATAAGAGCAGATTATATGGGAAATATTTAACTGAGGAAGGGGCGATTTCAATGCTATTCTTCTGGAACTCGGGCTCCGAAATTGGGAACAGATGTGCTCATGGAAACGCACGACAGACTTTTGGAGATTGTTTTCGAAGCATTTGCTAATGGTGCTGTATAGGCTTGTTCCAGTGGGGCAAAGGTGGGATGGTATTTTGAAATGATTCTGTGTGACAAAGGATGTGGAACACCAATTCAAGAGGAAGAAGGAAGATACTTAAGTTTGAGAAGGTAAGGTTTCAAGCGATAAAATGTAGCTAGGAAGCAACTGAAGAATGGACGTAGGAGATCAAGAAGGGGGTATGAAAAAGATTCAGCGGGTAGGATTAAGGAAAATACTGAGGCAGTCTACACTTACGTGAGGAATAGGTGGATAGTCAGAGTGAGGATAGGGCCGATCAGGGATAGTGGAAGAACGTGTACATTGTGACGGAGGAAGTAGGCGAAGTTCTTAATGAACACTGTGCTTCAGAATTCACTATTGAAAGGAACATTGATGTTTCTGAGGACAGGCTGAAACAGACTGATATGTAAAAACGTTTGACGTGAGGAAGGAGGCTGCGCTGACAATTTGGTAAAGCATCCGGACAGATAAATCGCCTGGGCCATAAGGGATATCCCCTCAGTTACGAGAGGAATTGAGGGAAGAGATTGGTGCGCCTTTGGCAGTGATCTTTGCATTCTGAGTGCCTACTGGATAAACAAAGAACAAAGAGCAACGAACATTTACAGCCCAGGTACAGGCACTTCGGACCTTCAAACCTGAGCCGATCCAAATGTACTGCCTTGACCTGTCGATCAATTACTAAGCATCTGTATCCCTCTACTCTCCACCTACTCCTGCATTTATCCAGACGCATCTTAAATAAATCTACCGTGCTTGTCTACCATCTCTGCTGGCAAAGCATTCCAAACACTCACCGTTCTTGCCGCTTGTATACACCTTGAGCTTTTCACTTCTCATCTTGAAAGCGTGCCCTCTCGTTATTAAATTCTTCACCCTTGGAAAAGGGCTTGTTTCTATCCATCCTGTTAATATTCTTCATGATTTCATGAACCTCAATCTGGTCCCCCCCTCAATCTCCCTTTTTCCCATGAAAATAACACTAACCTACTCAACCTTTCTTCATACCTAGCAACTTCCATAGCAGGCAACATCCTCTTAAACCTTCTCTGCACCCTCTCCAAAGCGTCCATATCCTCTTGCTGATGTGGTGATCTGAACTGTACACAGTATTCTAAATGTGGCTGAACCAATGTCCTTTACAATGTTTACATGACTTGTCAGCTCTTATACTCAATACCCCGTAGAATGGAGGCAAGCATATTATATGCCTTCTTGACCACTTTATACTCATGTGCAGTAACCTTCAGAGTACAATGGATTGCACTTCCAGATCACTCTGCCTATCAAGTCTCATCCGTTCATTATGTAAGTCGCTCCAAAAGCAGTCTTACCTGAATGCATTCACTCACATTTTATCTGAATTGAAATCCATCTGCCCAATAGTTCCAGAAAGCTGGAGGGTCCCAAAAGTTCTTCTCTTGTTCAAGAAAGGAAATAGGTTAATCCTTGGAATTAAAGGCCAGTCAGTTAGCGAGTTATGAGAAGATTTCTAGATGAGGTTGAGCTACTAGATGTAAGTTTGCTCGCTGAGCTGAGTGGTACAATTTATGATGTTTTGTCATACAACTTGATAACGTCATCAGTCAGCCTCCAGTGAAGCCACGATCTTATGCCCTACCTACTATTTCCGTGTTTCGTTTTCCTATGGATGGTGATGTCCTTTCCAGTTCTTCTTCTCAGAGGGTGTAGATGGCGTCCAACTCCATGTGTTTGCTAACAACATTCCAGCTGGAATGCTATGGTTCTAGAATTCTCGTGCGTCTCTGTTTGGCTTGTCCTCGGCTGTGTTGTCCCAGTCAAATGTGTATTCTCCCTCATCAGTATGTAAAGATACTAGTGATAGTGGGTCATGCCTTTTTCTGGCCAGTTGATGTCCACGTATCTTCCTGGCGAGTTTTCTGCCTGTTTGTCCAAAGCAGTGTTTGTTATTGTTCTTGAAAGGTAGTTTAGGAAATGACGGTTTTGTTTTGCTTGTTCTCAACATGGGGATTTTGAACTGATTAGCTTCTGCTTTAGTATGTTGATCGGTTTGAGGGCAACCATGATGCCAAGGGTGTGGAAGCTTTGAAAAGGGTTCAGAGGAGATTTCTTTGGATATTGACCAGTTTGGAGGGAAGGTCTTACGAGGAAAGGCTGAGGGACTTGAGGCTCTTTTCATTGGACAGAAGAAGCTTGAGAGGTGACTTAATTGAGACATATAAGGAAATCAGAGGATGGCCAGTGACAGCTTTTTTCCTCAGATGGTGATGATTAACACGAGGGGGCATTGCTTCCAATTGAATGGTGATACACATAGCAGGGATGAAAGAGGTAGTTTTTTTACGAGAGAGCAACAGGAGTGTTGACCACCCTACCTGCCACAGCAGTAGAATCGATAAATTTAAGGGCATTTAAATGGTCAGTAGATTGTCATACGGATCAAAAAGGAATATTGTAATTTATACGTGCTTCAGATTAGTTAAATTGGATGGTGCAACATCGTGGGCCAAAGGGCTCTTCCTGCACTTGAATGTTCTATGAACCGTATTCTATGATCGACACTTCCGGGAAAGTGTTAACTGTTTCAAATAGTTCTGAATTTGCTCACCCATTTCGTGGAAATACACTCCTTCAAGACATTTATTATTACTATCCCACTGAGTTCTTTTTAGCCGACCATAAGCTTTTTCAGCAGCTGACTGTCCCGTCCACGAAAATACAGAAACTCGCATGTGAAGTAGTGCCAACGGAACTACATTAAATCAATTTAACATGATTATTGAACTAAGTTTAATAATCTCTCTTTGAAAATACCTTTGGACTGTTCCACAATCCCTGTTGCCTGCGGGTGTGAGCGCAGTGCTGTTGCCATTGAATTGATACTGAGTCACACAAGTGACCTTTGTTTTGAGCCATATAATCTGATTTATTGTCTGTGCTTATCATTTTATTTCACCCGAAGTGGGGCTGAAGTTCAGTCAACAATATTTTCAGTACTATATGTGCAGTAAAACTAATGCTGGGGAAGGCTTAAATTCATTTGCTAAATACATCGACAATACTAAACAGCATTTATAACATTGTACCTTAATTATTGAATAAAATCAATTTGCAAGCACGCAAAAGGACCATCTGGCACGGGATAGTCCCGGAAGGACTTTTAATTCCTTTACCCTTGCTATTCTTCATACGAATAAGGTTAATTTTGAACTGAAGTATTCAAAATTGGTCTACTTAGAGGTACGAAAGACCAAAAGAGAGTGTGAGGTGTATACTTGTACGGGCTAGTGGAAGGTCAACTTAGAAGGCGCCTGCACTAAAATGGACAGCAGTAAGGATTTCGATGCAGGGAAGGAATCCACTGGCCATTAGATGACATTTATTTGAATAATTTGTCAAGGTCGTCATGCTGCTGCGTTAGGACAGCAGCGCCAGTTTATCTTGTACATTAACATACAACTGAGAAGCTCTGTCGTACAGTGGACGCCCGATCGCTGGGGCTGCAGCCAAGGCGTTTTTGAGGACAAAACATGATTGTTTCGCCAAATTAGACAGGTGAAACGTAAAGGCAACTTTCGAAGAGGAATATGGAGTGTTCTCTTTAGAGTGATTTGGAATGTTTGAAAGCCACTGCTTGTAAAGGTTGACCAGTCCCAAAACGGAACCTCGGCTATTTCCGAGATGTAGGGTTTGAGTTTGCAAGATGTGACTATTGCAGTCTGAATAAGGGAACGGCCAGTATCACTGATCAATTCACGTTTTTTTTTGTTTCCTTTTTCCCCTTCTGTGTACCACTCAGAACTCAGACTTTAACATCAGATGGGAGTTCTATCTGCTCTATATTCGTGTGTCCCCCAGCACATGCGGTATTCCTCCAACTGACCAATAAAGTATCTGTCCATTCGATATCTGTTTTTCCTCCCATTCGTTAATTGAGAATGTCAGTATTTTTCCCATAATTCTATCCCAAATTCGGTTTACTGCGTGTTCAGAAGAGGTCATATCACAAGTCCCTCACTTCCTGATCTCCAGAGAGGGCAGACAGCAGTCATTTCATATATCCACTTACCTGTTCACAATGGCACTTAGAAGGGAAAGGGCTTCTGCATCTCCTTTAAGACTTGAATATCATTCAACATCATTCACACATCTTGATTAGTTGTCTGAGAATTCAAATCCTACATTTCCAAAATGCCAAGTCTCACAAAGTGCATGCACAATGAAAGACTTTTCGTGTCTGGAATAAAATATTAGCTCAAATGTTAAAACGTAATATGTCCAGAAAATAAAAGTCCAAACGTGATAAATTCAAGTTCGAAGAGATAAATTTAACCAACCTTAACAACCTAATGTTTTTGTTTAATGAACCATTCCTGACAAATATAGATTTTATTGAGTACAGAAAGTCCCTCAAAGGGGATTGACATTTACCTTGCAAGATCGAAACTAAAAAAGGTATAGACAACAGTTTAAAATAATCACAGATTTCCAACACGCAGACATAAATGAAAGCATTTCCGGATCTCGAGTTCTGGGCAGAAAGAAAACTAAGATTACATAGGACCACGTGTCACCACGAATGAATAAATGTACACTCAGTCCAGTGAGAGCAATATCAAGCAGACTATCGGTTTCAATCTCTCTTTCTCTCCCTCAGCTCTTCTTTCCATTTTCAACGTTTTTGTGAAAATGTCTGCCAATTGTTCTGTGCGATCGCAATTAAACATACTGTAAGTTGGAAATGGGTTGTCAGTTCTTCATGTGCACATCACGCATTTAGTTACAAAGTTATAGTTTCGGAATCAAATCCCCAATCAATCGGATGTTTAGTGCATGCACACACACCATCGCAATCGTTCTAACATTGACAGTGAACATCGTTTAATTGCTATATGACAATACACCAAGTTGTGCAATTCACACAAATGATTTAACAAAATGTTCAACCTTTTAAATGGGCCTGCAACCCTTTAAATATTTTCCTGATCGGTTATTTTCTCATAAAGTTCCTCTTCCGAATTACATAGAGCATCTGTTCCATTGTTCCTTACGAAACATATCGATTCAATATTTTCTGTGTACGTCGAATTATTACGAAATAGATCACTTAGATAAATGTCACATGTATTTCATAATAATGGTGCTAAGATTCAGAGAGAAAAAATGAAGATATGTTTGTATTACGATTGTTCACTTTTTTTCTTAAGGGCGAGATGTTGGTAATTCAGAAACATGTATGTTCAGATAAAACGGAGGGGATTTTCTGGACTTAGAGGCAAGCTTAAAGTGCAGGCTCAGCTGCACGAATGGAAAGTCTGAGAGACGAGCTGATCCAAAATAGATCTATCGAACAGTTAACTGTTTAAAGGATACATGAATTTTCATTGCTGTTTTGACAATTATTTGAATGAGTGAGCTTTGAGAAGACTTGTAGCTCAGGTTGAGGTTGTGGATTCAGGTTCACTCGCTGATCTGGAAGGTTCGTTTCCAGACGTTTCGTAACCATATTAGGTAACACCATCAGTGAGCCTCCATATGATGCCCTGGTAGCTAAACCCGCTTTCTATTTCTGTGTTGTGGTTTCCTTGGTTTGGTGAGACATGACCCACTCTCACTCGTATCGTTACACACGAATGAGGAAGGAGACCACTTCAACAGGGATATTATAGTATCGTGAATAGTTTCACCTCTGTACTTGCTGCTCCTGGAATGACTGCAAACTCTACTTTCTCAAGGGTATCGTTTCAAACCGTTTGGCTCTTCCTCATTAACCAACCCCCAACAATTTTGGCTATTCAGGGCGGCGTTTTAGCCTCCACTGTGCTTTGCATTAGCACTCCAACAATATTCACTCGCATATTATGGTTTCGTATATCTGGCTTCGCAATATTTTCCAATACTTTTCTTAATCCATAAATACTGCAATTCATGTGGCCAAATTTAATGGAGTAAAAACAACGGAGCCTTTTAAATTCTATGTTCCCTTCACTTTTTAAAATCTGTGGTAAGTTATCAGTATGATCTTCACTGATATCAAACACTCCCTTACCACATCAGAATGTCTCTTTTCCCCAACTTCTCCCCTTGCAGACTGAAACTGAAGTTAGAAGCCAAATTTTCATTAATGAGCCAAGCCATAGTCGTTAGCCATTTCAACTGCTGATCTTGTGCTTTTAACTCTCTGCTCTTCCAAATGACTTCTCGTTATTTCAGGATGCGAATTTGAGAACTCATCCTAAGTAATCTTCTCAGTGAGAGCATCCTCGGTTTGCTCTATTTTAAAAGCCATTATCCACCTATCAATGCTACTTTGTTGTATTCTTTCGTATTCAATGTAGGAATGACCATGATCCCTCCTTTGATTCCCTAAATTTTGTCTGTAATTTTTAGTGTTAGAAGGTTACCCGCATTTTAGATGACATCCTTCACCACCTCTTAAGCCCTGTTACTTTCTGTGACAGTGAGCTAATACTTCACTAGCTAGAACGATAAATTTCATTTGAATCCACAAAGGACTCATAGCCTCTGGTCACTGTACTTGCTTAACCTCCTTTTCGAATGAGATGGAAAAGGCCCCTACGTCCTTCTGATCAAAATTAGGCAACATTTTATTCCTTTTAGGCATATCCAGACAAGGCCTTTGTCTGTCACGGCTTTGCTCATCCCATACAGTTAAGCTGACTCTCCTGACTAACAGTCATTTTTAGAAGTTAAACCTCTCTCATTTTCGCTTTTTTCCCTCTGTCTTTCTTTTTATTCTGCCATCGCAATACATTTTTCTCTTTCTGTTCAGTTTTAATCAACATTTAAACTATTTGTTTTACTCTTTCTTTTTCTTTTGCCTTTCCCTTAAGCTCATTCTTTCTCAATTGAAGTTTAGCCATTCTGTAAGTATTCCGCTGACCTTCCCAGCAAAGTTAAATGCTTAGCTACGGCTGTAATTAATCTCCGTTTCTTACGAACGTAAATGACTCTAACTTCAGCTTAACTGCCAATTCCAGCAGCTTTTCCTCGTTCGTCTTTTGTAAAAGCCTCAAAGTCAGTTCTTCCATCTCAAAAACTCAAGGGCAAATTAATACATCAAGTGCTGTTCAAAACAACCGATCTCAACTGCCGGAAGAAAGGTCACCCACATTCGCTGCCTTTGAATCCAGAAATCACAAACCCAAATCTGAACTAGAGAAGGACTCCCACAACGAACTTCAAATATGTTACAGATTAAGCTAGACCCCCTTAAAAGATTACTAGAAGGTAGTCCAGACCGTAACATGTTCTAGCTGTTTGAGGTAGGTGTAAGTTTGATATTCCAGGAGGGATCCAGCTGGCCCATCCACTCAGTTTCAATCAAAATTTAATTTACTTCACACAACAACAAAACAAAGCCTACTTTACTATGATGTAAATTATTGAAAATCAAATCGAGACAACAGCAACTGAATGATGCTGTTCCAAATACTTGTAACATCTCCATAAAAAAATCCTGCGAGAAAGGTAAAATGTTACAAAGGTGCTTACAAGAGATGTCAGAGAGGGAGAGAGAGACAGACGATTAACATGAGGCTGTTTCTTTAACCAATATCCTGAAAAGCTGACGTCAAAATAATTCCACCAAACTAAACTAAATTAAAATAAACCCGAACTGGGGGAACTAGCCACTCCCGTTTCAATGTACACGTGTATTAAAGGAAAGACTTTAAAACATTCTTGAGAGATAACCCCACAACTTTCGCAACATAGAACTTTGTGAACCGTCTGAAAATAATACCAAGGACAATAGAGCATTGTTAAAGAAGCAGCATCGTCACAAATTCCATCAACTTCTTCCGGCATCAGTGCAACTCCAACCCGTGCATCACTTGCGTCGATTCTAAATTTGAACGGTTTCAAAAAACTTGGTTCAACTAAAACTGTTGCGGTGGTTCATATGGCTTATAAATTCCCAAATGTCTCCTGGCATTGTTCTGTCCACCAAAGTTTGTGTCCTTCTGTTGTAAACCCCTCAACGGTGCTAACACCTTGCCGAAGTTTGATGCAATATTTCCATAGAATTCGATCTTTTCCAATATTCGAAGATCATCTTTCCTCGGGTATGGTCGTGGAAATTCTTCGATGGCCTTCTTCTTCACCGTCCTTGTGGTCAGCCTGCCACGTCCAATGTTATGTGCAAAGAACGTCACTTCTGCCTTTGCGAATGAAATGTTCTTTAACATTTTTCAACCAGTTTTGCTTTCTGTAATTATTATCAGCTGTTCCAAAAGTACCATGTGATCTATTCATGAATGGCGAAAGATCATGACGTCGTCGTGGTTAAATGCACAAATCTTTAATCTAGCCTCAACTCTGCTCATGTGTCCTTGGAATGTGGCTGGTGAGTTTTCTTTCCAAAAGGCAACATTTTGTCATGATGTAGCCCATTTCTAATGACAAGCAGAAACCTCATATGCCTACACTGAAAAAGGTTAACTGAGAATAATCATGCGGCAATTCATGTTCCATTATGGAAGTGGCTGATCAAACTTTATCTACACACTCCTCCAATTTAGGTACTAGGTAGGACTCTCATTAAGTTATGGCATTGAACTTCCGATAGTCTACTCAAAATTGTTGGTCCCGTCAGGTTTTGGAACTACCACAATCGAAAAACGCATTCACTCCGACCCAGTTCAAAGATATCTTCGTTGAGCATCGCATCCACTTCCTTCTGGGCTTATGTGATTTTGTGAGGATGAAGAGTGTAGGGGTATTGTTTTACCGAAGCAGCGTTCCGAATATCAACTCAGAGCATAGTATTAGTCCTTTCTATTCTATTCCTGTATGTATCCTCGTGGTGGTGCAACAATAGACAATAGGTGCAGGAGTAGGCCATTCTGCCCTTCGAGCCTGCACCACCATTCAATATGATCATGGATGTTCATCCTTAATCAGTATCCTGTTCCTGCCTTATCTCCATAACCCTTGATTCCACTATCCGAAAGAGCTCTATCCAAGTTTTTCTTAAATTAATCCAGAGACTGGGCCTCCACTGCCCTCTGGGGCAGAGCATGCCACACAGCCATCACTCTCTGTGTGAAGAAGTTTCTCCTCATCTCTGTCCGAAATGGTCTACCCCGTATTTTTAATCTGTGTCCTCTGGTTCGGCACTCACCCATCAGCGGAAACATGTTTCCTGCCTCCAGAGTGTCCAATCCTTTCATAATCCTATATGTCTCAATCATATCCCCTCTCGGTCTTCTGAACTCAAGGGTGTCCAACCCCCAGTCGCTCCAGTCTTTCAGTGTAAGGTAATCCCGCCATTCCAGGAATTGACCTCGTGAACCTACGCTGCACTCCCTCAATAGCCAGAATCTTTCCTCAAATTTGGAGACCAGAACTGCACACAGTACTCCAGGTGTGGTCTCCCCAGGGCCCTGTACAGCTGCAGAAGAACCTCTTTGTTGTATGCTCAATCACTCTTGTTATGAAGGCCAGCATGCTATTAACCTTCCTCACTACCTGCTGTACATGCATGCTTACCTTCATTGACTGGTGTACAAGAACACCCAGATCTCTCTGTTCTGCCCCTTTACCTAAATTGATTCCATTTACGTCGTAATCTGCTTTCCTTTTCTTGCCACCAAAGTGGATAACCATACATTTATCCACATTAAACAGCATCTGCCATGCATCTGACCACTCACCTAACTTGTTCAGGTCACCCTGTAATCTCCTAATATCCTCATCACATTTTACCCTGCCACCCAGCTTAGTATCATCAGCAAATTTGCTAATGTTGTTACTAATACCATCTTCTATATCATTAACATATATTGTAAAAAGCTGCGGTCCCAGCCATGATCCCTGCGGTACCCGACTGGTCACTGCCTGCCATTCGGAAATGGAGCCGTTTAACACTACACTTTGTTTCCTATCAGCCAACCAACTTTCAGTCCAAGTTAGTACTTTGCCCCCTGTACAATGCGCCCTAATTTTGCTCACTAACCTCCTATGTGGGACGTTATCAAAAGCTTTCTGAATGTCCAAGTACACTAAATCTACTGGATCTCCCTCGTCCATCTTCAGAGTTACATCCTCAAAAACTTCCAGAAGTTTTTAGTCAAGCATGATTTCCCCTTCATAAATCCATGCTGATTCTGAACTATCCCGTTACTACTATCCAGACGTGTCCTACTTCCGTCATTTATAATAGACCCCAGCATCTTTCCCACCACTGAGGTCAGACTAAATGGTCTATAATTTTCTGCTTTCTCTCTCCCACCTTTCTTAAAAAGTGGCAGAACATTAGCAACCCTTCAATCCGCAGGAACCGATCCCGAATCTATCAAACTCTGGAAAGTAATCACGAACACATCCACGATTTCTCGAGCCACCTCCTTCAGTACCCTGGGATGTAGACCATCAGGCCTCGGGGACTTATCAACCTTCAGAACTAACAGTCTCTCCAACACCAATTCCTGGCAAATATAAATTCCCTTCAGTTCAGGTCCTTCAGCGACTGTTACCTCAGGGAGATTGCTAGTGTTTTCCCCAGTGAACACAGATCTGAGGTACCAATTCAATTCATCTGCCATTTCTTAGTTCCCCGTAATATATTGCACTGTTTCTGTCTTCAAGGGCCTAATTTTAGTCTTAATCTTTTTTTTGCCTTTCACATACCTAAACAAAAAGTTTACTATCCTCCTTTATATTATTGGACAGTTTACCTTCGTACCTCATTTTTCTTCTGCGTATTTTCTTCGTAGTAATCCCCTGTTGTTCTTTAAAAGTTCCCCAGTCCTCAGTTTTCCCACTTATCTTTGCTATGTTATACTTTTTCTCTTTTAACTTTATATGTTTCTTAACTTCCCTCGTCAGCCCCGGCCACCCATGCCTCCTCCTAGGATCTTTCTTCCTTTTTGGAATGAACTGATCCTGCATTTTCTGCATTATACACAGAAATATCCGCCATTGTCCCTCCACTGGCATCCCTGCTTAGGTATTGCACCACTGAACTTTGGCCTGATCCTCCCTCATAACTCCATAGTTCCCTTTATTCAACTGCAAAGTTGTCACTTCCGAATGTACTCTCTCCCTCTCAAATTGCAGATTGAAGCATATTGTATTATGGTCAAAACTACCCAATGGCTCCTTCACTTCGAGGTCCCTGACCAATTCTGGTTAGTTGCACAATACCAGATCCAGAATTGCCTTCTCCCTGGTCGGCCCCAACACCAGCTGTTGTAAAAATCCATCTCTGAGGCACTCCACAAAGTTTCTTTCTTGAGGTCCAATACCATCCTGATTCTCCCAGTCTACCTGCATGTTGAATTCCCCCATAACAACTGGAGTAACATCTTTGCGACAGGCTAATTTCAGCTCCTGATCTAAATTACATCCGACATTCAGACTACTGTTTGGGGGGCTGTAGAAACTCCCAAGAGGGTCTTTTGACCCTTACTATTTCTCAGCTCTATCCACACTGACTCTACATCCCCTGATTCTAGGTCCCCCCTTACCAATATGGCCAACGCACCCCCTCTGCCCGTCAGTCTGTCCTTACGATAGCACGTGTAGCCTTGAATATTCATTTCCCAGGCCCTGTCCACTTGAAGCCACGTCTCAGTTATCCCCACAATATTGTAGCTGCTAATTTCCAAAAGAGTCCCGACCTCATCCATCTTATTTCTAATGCTTCGTGCATTCATGTAGAGTATTTTTAATTTGTTACGGCCCTCACCCTTCCCATCAACTCCTATTTCACTCAACCTTCATGATCCCTCTCTGAGTTTACTGCCTCATTGATATAGTTGTCTTTCTTGACTTCCCTTGTTCTAACTTTCCCTCCAATTTCCTTCTTAAACATCCAGTTTGTCCCTTCCCCCTTCCGCTACTAAGTTTAAACGTAGCTGTGTTGCAGTAGCAAACCTGTCCGCCAGAATGCTGGTCCCGAACTAATTAAGGTGCAAACCGTCTCTCTTCTACAATCTATCTTTACCACAAAACATATCCCAGTGATCCAAGAATTTAAATCCTTGCTTCCTGCACCAGTTCCCCAGCCATACGTTCAAGCCCATTATCTCCCTGTTTCTAGCCTCACCAGCCCGAGGAACTGGAAGCAAACAGGAGATAATCACCTTGGACGTCCTGCTTTTCAGCCTTCTTCCTAGTTCTCCGAAGTCCGCTGTAGTATATTCCTCCTCTTCTTCCCGACATCATTTGTGCTGACATGTACCATCACCTCTGGCTCTTCACCTTCGTCCTTGAGGATTTCCTGCACTATGTCTGTGATGTCTTTAACCCTGGCACCAGGAAGGCAACATACCATCCTTAAGTCCCGTCTGCTGCCACAAAAAACCCGGTCAGTTCCTCTCACTATGGAGTCCTCTATTACCACTGCTCTATGCTATGTCCGACTGATCTGCTCTGTCTCCACGCCAACTTTTAATTGACAGACCTGGCCGCCTCGCAGACTGGCAGGGTCATCTGTCTCTACTATTTCCAAAAGATTCAGCTAGTAACATCTTTGCGACAGGCTAATTTCAGCTCCTGATCAAAATTACATCCGACATTCAGACTACTGTTTGGGGGGCTGTAGATAACTCCCAAGAGGGTCTTTTGACCCTTACTATTTCTCAGCTCTATCCACACTGACTCTACATCCCCTGATTCTAGGTCCCCCCTTACCAATATGGCCAACACACCCCCTCTGCCAGTCAGTCTGTCCTTACAATAGCACGTGTAGCCTTGAATATTCATTTCCCAGGCCCTGTCCACTTGAAGCCACGTCTCAGTTATCCCCACAATATTGTAGCTGCTAATTTCAAAAAGAGTCCCGACCTCATCCATCTTATTTCTAATGCTTCGTGCATTCATGTCGAGTATTTTTAATTTGTTACGGCCCTCACCCTTCCCATCAACTCCTATTTCACTCAACCTTGATGATCCCTTTCTGAGTTTACTGCCTCATTGATATAGTTGTCTTTCTTGACTTCCCTTGTTCTAACTTTCCCTCCAATTTCCTTCTTGAACATCCAGTTTGTCCCCTCCCCCTCCCGCTACTAAGTTTAAACGTAGCTGTGTTGCTGTAGCAAACCTGTCCGCCAGAATGCTGGTCCCGAACTAATTAAGGTGCAAACCGTCTCTCTTGTACAATCTATGTTTACCACAAAACATATCCCAGTGATCCAAGAATTTAAATCCTTGCTTCCTGCACCAGTCCCCCAGCCATACGTTCAAGCCCATTATCTCCCTGTTTCTAGCCTCACCAGCCCGAGGAACCGGAAGCAAACAGGAGATAATCACCTTGGACGTCCTGCTTTTCAGCCTTCTTCCTAGTTCTCCGAAGTCCCGCTGTAGTATATTCCTCCTCTTCTTCCCGACATCATTTGTGCTGACATGTACCATCACCTCTGGCTCTTCACCTTCGTCCTTGAGGATTCCCTGCACTATGTCTGTGATGTCTTTAACCCTGGCACCAGGAAGGCAACATACCATACTTCAGTCCCGTCTGCTGCCACAAAAAACCCGGTCAGTTCCTCTCACTATGGAGTCCTCTATTACCACTGCTCTATGCTATGTCCGACTGATCTGCTCTGTCTCCACGCCAACTTTTAATTGACAGACCTGGCCGCCTCGCAGACTGGCAGGGTCATCTGTCTCTACTATTTCCAAAAGATTCAGCTTGTTCCTGACAGGTACTTCCCCCGGGGACTTTTGTACCTGTCTCCTCTCTGCCTTCCTCATCGTCTGTTCTCTTCTGGTACAATTGGTGTAATAACCTCGCTGAAGGTCTTGTCCAGAAATATCTCTCGTCATGGAGAGGGATAAGTGTGCACTGAAGGGAAAGAGTTATAGCTGGGGGCAGGGTAATTATGATGCGGTGAGGCACGACTTAGGATGCGTGGCTTGGAAACGTTGGCTTCAAGGGAAGGGCGCAATTGATATGTGGAGCTTGTTCAAGGAGCAACGATTGAGTGTCCTTGATAAATATGTACCTGTCAGGCAGGGAGGAAAGGGTCGTGTGAGGGAGCGTGGTTTAATAAGGAATTGGAATCCCTTGTTAAACGGAAGAGAGCGGCCTATGTAAAGATGAGGCGTGAAGGTTCAATTGGGGCGATTGAGAGTTATAAGGTAGCCAGGAAAGATCGGAAGAGAGAGCTAAGAGCAGCAAGGAGGGGACATGAAAAGTCCTTAGTTGGTAAGATTAGGGAAACACTAAGGCTTTCTATTGGTATGTTAGGAATAAAAGAATGACTAGGGTAGGAATAGGTCCAGTCAAGGATAGTAGTGGGAAGTTGCGTGTGGAGGCTGAAGAGATTGGGGAGACACTGAATGAAAACTTTTCGTCAGTATTCACTCAGGAACAGGACATTGTTGCCGATGTGACTACTGAGTCACAATTAATTAGAATGGATGGCTTTGACGTATGTAGGGAAGAGGTGTTGGAAATTCTGGAAAGGGTGAAAATAGATAAGCCCCTGGACCTGATGGCATTTAACCTAGGATTCTCGGGGAAGCAAGGGAGGAGATTGCAGAGCCATTGGCCTTGACTTTTATGTCCACATTGTCTACAGGAATAGTGCCAGAAGACTGGAGGATAGCAAATGTGGTTCCCTTGTTCAAGAAATGGAGTAGGGATAAACCTAGTAACTATAGGCCGGTGAGTCTCACTTCTGTTGTGGGCAAGGTCTTAGAGATAATTGCAAGGGATAGGATTTATGAACATCTGGAGAGTTATAATGTGATCAAGGATAGTTAGCATGGTTTTGTGAAGGGCAGGTCGTGCCTCACGAAACTTATTGTATTCTTTGAGAAGGTGACTAAGAGGTGGACGAGGGTAAAGCGGTAGATGTGATATATATGGATTTTAGTAAGCATATTGAAAAGATTCCCCATGGTAGGCTACTGCAAAAAATACGGAGGTATGGCATTGAGGGTGAGTTGGAGGTTTGGATTAGGAATTGGCTGGCTGGAAGAAGACAGAGGGTAGTAGTTCATGGTAAAGATTCATCTTGGAGTGCAGTTACTTGCAGTGTTCCGCAAGGATCTGTTTTGGGACCATTGCTGTTTGCCATTTTATAAATGACCTGGAAGAGAGGTTAGAAGGTTGGGTGAGCAAGTTTGCGGATGATACGAAAGTCGGAGGAGTTGTTGACAGTGAGGAAGGATGTGGCAGGTTACAGCGGGATATAGATAAGCTGCAGAGCTGGGCAGAAAGTTGGCAAATGGAGTTCCATGCAGGTAAGTGTGAAGTGATTCACTTTAGTAAGTGTAACAGGAAGATGGGGTACTGGGCTAATGGTCGGATACTTGGTAGTGTGGATGAGCAGAGGGATATTGGTATCCATGTACACAGATTTCTGAAAGTTGCCACCCAGGTAAATAGTGCTGTGAAGAAGGCATATGGCGTATTAGCTTTTATTGATAGAGGAATTGAGTTCTGGAGTCCTGAGGTCATGTTGCAGTTGTATAAGACTCTGGTGCGGCCGCGTCTGGAGTATTGTGTGCAGTTTTGGTCGCCATACTATAGAAAGGATGTGGAGGCACTGCAACGGTTGCAGAGAAGGTTTACCAGGATGTTGCCTGGTATGGTAGGAAGATCGTATGAGGAAAGGCTGAGGCATTTGGGGCTATTTTCATTGGAGAATAGAAGGTTTAGGGGTGACTTGATAGAGGTGTACAAGATGATTAGGGGTTTAGATAGGGTTGACCATGAGAACTTTTTTCCACGTATGGAGTCAGCTATTACGAGGGGGTACAGCTTTAAATTAAGGGGTCATAGGTATAGGACAGATGTTAAGGGTAGATTCTTTACACAGCGAGTCGTGAGTTCATGGAATGCCCTGCCAGTAGCAGTGGTGGACTCTCCTTCTTTATGGGCATTTAAACGGGCATTGGATAGGCATGTGGAGGATAGTGGGCAAGTGTAGGTTAGGTGGGCTTGGATCGGCGCAACATCGAGGGCCAAAGGGCCTATACTGCGCTATATTTTTCTATGTTCTATCTCGTTCTGTCGGATGAGCCTAAGGTCCTCGAGGTCTTTCATCAGTGCTGCAATATGCTCTGTCAGTAGCTGAACGTGCACACACTTTCCACACTTATTTGAGCCAGACACACCAGAGACGTTGACCTCCCATATCAAGCACGTGGCGCACTGAACCAGCTTTGCAGTCATTTCTTCACCCTCTTCAACTGTGGCGGAATCACTTCACTCAACCTCCTTGTCAAAGACTCCTGAGCTAAAGCCCCACTCTTCAATCCACAGGAGCTTCTTTGGACCCTCTTTTTGGGGCAAGTTTGCGGACTTGTAATTTAGGTTAGAGGAGGAGGGAGGGAGGCCCTACTTTGTAGGACATGGGGTCTAGAACACACCCACTCAAATAACAATCACTTACCATCCCGACCAGCTTTGCGCTCTGCCTTCACTTCCGCCCATCTCTCGCCGCTCTCTGATGCGAAAAGAACGTTGGCGTCGAGGTAGGTTCTTAAATAACAATCACCTACCTTCCCAACAAAACGTCCAAGTGGTTTCTTTGCTTCTGAGATAGGTAGCTCACCAAACAATCCCTCTCCTGACGTACTTCATCATTACTTAACATATGTTGAGGCACATCAGAATCCACACCCTCTGGATTTGATTTGTCACTCTGCGGTCAGTAACATCTGTTTATCCATTCCCCTGTCTCTATTTTGGCAAGGTTTCGCTATATTTCCATGATATTCCCGAGACAGTGCTGGATGTTGGTTTGCTCGCCGAGCAAGAAGGTTCATTTTCAGACGTGTTTCCACCATACTAGATAACATCTTCAAATAGCGTCCGAATGATGCCCGAGACAGTGTTCGATCCAGCAGCTTTACGAGGTCGGTTACTTTGTTAGAGTTAACTAAACTTGGCTTTGTATGGAAGTCTTACCACTGCGAACAGTACTTTCACGCCATTCCCTCGTGAAAATATCCGAATATTGGAATTTGATCTCTCTCACCTGGTTAATTTTATGTTGTGCCCCTTTCTGGTGCTGTTGAGCTAATTCAACACCCTAACCTCCGACTTCAATCCGATGTATGTTTCTTTAATTCGTTTGAAAAGCACTATCACGACATATCCAAATATGATTTCAAACGGAGTACACTGAGCAGATTCGTTTGGGACATCCCAAGTCGCAAATACTATTAACGGGATGATTTTATCCAATCATTTGGGTAATCCTGATAGAATAATCTAAACAAGGTCTTCATGGTCTAATGCGTTCTTTTCAAGGCTGCATGACATTCAGGATTGTACGCACTTGATTTCAAGTTCTATATGCTTAAACTATCCATGATTTCCTTTAATTATTGAGCAGTAAAATTGGTCTCAGTCAATCTAATTGGGTATTACATGTCTGGTAGTGAAAGCTACTATTTCTTGCAACACAGATTTTGCTTTAATACTCCATTTTGGAATTGCCTTCAGAAATCTGGCAGACACATCTATTAATGTCACCAAATCTGGTTATGACGAATAGTTTTTGGAAAGCATCCTAAACAATCTATCATAACCAGCTTGAAAGGTTCTTCGAATCCGGGAATTGGCAACAAATGTGCTGGTTTTATTATTGCCTGTGGGCAAGCTACTATTTGGCACATTTGACATGAGCGGCAACATCCAATCACATTCTTACGGAGTCCAGACCAATCGAAGCGCTTTTGGGCCTGAGCCTGATTCTTCAGTACACAAGGTGACCTCCAACTTGTTATTCATGTGCTACTCATATTACACCCTGCCTGTATTCTCTTGGCAACACAATCTGTTGCATTTCAACCGTTTTCGTTCTGCAATAACTTTTCGTGGTCTCCCTTCGCGTATTCGCATTTTTTTCTGAAAGATAATAACATTCGGAATTACATCCTGAATTCTCATCTGAGCATGTACTAATATTACGTATGTTTTTCTGTCAGTCCTTCAGCCTTTCAGGACTAAATACCGAAGTCTGACCTGCTACCTGTTCAGGAATTTCCTGCATCATGATATCAAACAAGCTCCAAGCTCACTGAACCTCAACTCGTTCATATTTCTATACCTTAGATTAGAAAAAATATCCCGTAGAATCCCTACACCGTGGAAACAAGCCAGTCTGGAGAACAAGTCCAACTGACCCTGCGAAGTACATCTCACCCACCCCCCTTCCCTTACAACTCAGCATTTCCCATGACGAATACACGTAATCTACGCATTCCTGAACATTATGGAAATTGAGCATGGTCAATTTAGCTAATCTGCACAACTTTGCACTGTTCGAAGTAAACAAAGCAACTGGAGGAAACCCACACAGACACGGGAAGAGCATGTACATGCTGCTCGGCCAAACGCCCGAGGTTGGTAACAAACTTGCCATGTGAGGTAGCAGTGCGAACCACTGAGCCACCTTAGTGCTGTCGCTTGCAACAGTGAGACTTTGTTGCTGCACAGGAAGAAAGTGTGGACTGCAGATGCTAGAGATCAGAGTCGCGAGTGCGGTTTGGAAAAAAACACAACAGGTCAGGCAGCGTCTGAGGAGTAAAAGAATAGACTTTTCAGGCAAATTACCTTCATCAGAACTAACCCTGTGAGCCGACGAGGTGGAAAGACAAATGGCCGAAAGTCCTCCACATCTTCCTGTCCCGGTGTCCCCACAGTTACTCTTCCAATGACATTCTTCAACATTTGTCTGAACTGGTTCTCACCCTCAAAAATGTCTCCTTTGAATCCTCCCACTTCCTCCAGATGAAAGGAATAGCCATGCACACCCGCATTGGTTCGAGCCATGCCTATCACTTTGTTGGTTACAGGGAACAGTCTATCTTCTGCAGTTACACCGGCACCAATCCCCACTTTCTTTTCTGTTAAATTGGTGACTGCATCTGCGCCAGCTCGTACTCGCATGAGGAGGTTAAACTGTTCATTAACTTCACCAACGCAATCCACCCGGATCTTAAGTTCACCTGGATCATCTCAGTCAACTACCTCGTCTTTTGGACCTGTCCGTCTCCACCAACCGTGACGGTCTCAACACTGATATCTTCTACAAAACCACGTTATCAAACAGCTACCTGGACTGCACCTCCTCCCACCATGCCTCCTTTAAAAACGCTATCCCTCATTCCAAAATTCTCCATCTCCACCGCATCTGATCCCAGGTGGACCAGTCCAACCACAGAATGAACCAGATGAACTTCTTCATCAAAGATAACAATTTCGACTCTACATGGTTATGATAGCATCTAGCGCATATTTTCCACTTCCCGGAACTTCGCCCTTGAACCTTATCCCTAAACTGCAACAAGGGCAGAAACCCTCTCCACCTCGATTGTCAGCTTCCACCCCACCAACCGACATGTACACTTTATCATCCTCTGCCAGGTCCGCAACGTACAAACGGATTCCATCAACAGAGATATATCTCCCTTGTACCCCTATCCGCTCTCCAGAACATCACTCCCTCCGTGACTGCCAAGTCAGGTCGCTGCCCCCCACAAACGCACCCTCCACACGCAGCACCTTGTGCTGCTAGCACAGAACTTGGATAACCCGCGCCTACACTTCCTCTTGATCTTCATCGAAGGCCCCAAAACAGTCTTCCACGTCCATCAGAGTTTTACCTTCCCACACACATACGTCATTTACTTTATCCATTGCAATTGATGTGGCCTGCATTCCACTCGGAAGACAAGATGCCTACTTGCAGGGCGCATCAGAGAACATCATCGGGACATCTGCACCAACCAACCCCACCGACACGTAGCCAAACATTTCAACACCCCTTCCAACTCTTCCGAGGGCATGCAGGCCTTGGGCCTCCTCCATCCCCACTCCCTAACCAACCAATTTTTGGAGGAAGAACGTTGGGACCCTCCTACTACAGCTTCCTCATTTCCTCTCCCGCATTTTATCGTCGTTCCCAACTTTCGACTCAGCACTGCCTGGATGTCCATCTTACTTGCTAAAAATCCTCTCCACCCTCCTCTGTAACATATCACCAATACCGCCACTTCCATCTGCTTATTGCACGCTTAACTATCTTCGCCCCAAGCCCAACCGCTTCCCATTTATCTCTCAGGACCCTCACCTCACAGTCGCATTCCTAATGGAGGGACTTTGGCCCAAACATAGATTATCGTTCTCCTCCGATGTTGCCTGCCCTGCTGTGCTTTTCCAGCACAACACTCACGACTTTTGCTATTTCACAGTCTGCCAAATTCCAGGATTTTTTCATCAAACTCATCAATTCACTGATCTTCCTTTGGCTTATGCACCACAAGGTACGTCACTCGCTCCTCGGATCTTGTCAAGTAGTTTCCAACAACAACCTTTACTCCAGAATACACACTCTGTCAATCATTGGCACTGTTACTTCATTAGACTTGATTGGCCTCACCAACATGATCCTACAAAGGGGAAAGTTGAATTCCTTTCCATTTATTTCACCAAATACCATTGTCTCAGGCAACCTGTCAGGAAGAGTGCGAATACTTTCAGCTCTCCGTATTAGTTACTGACCAGATACTATATCGCTTAAAAGTTGAAATTATTTCCCTTCTGTCCCTGATTGTTTCTGAGTAAACATTGCCCACAGAGTTGACTCTTGATCGAGATCAGGCTTTAATGCAACACCCAGGCATCGTATAGGATGTGCACTCGCGTGCTGCTCTTCGAGTTTTCTTCTGTTTTGTTTATCATTTCCACTAACGCCACTGGCTTTGACTCTTTCACCACATCTTTTTCCATAGAGCCTTTCTTCAACGACAGGCACTGTGACATTGGGTGAGAAAACCTGACTGCAAGAAAAGCAGTGCCTTTCCCAATGCCTTTCTTAAACCATTGGCAATATAATGTTGTGTTCCACTCCATTAAAGTGCTAATACATGAGACTTTTCAACACCTTTTCAGCATTTTGATCTTCTTTATTCACCTGTCGCAAACTATTCCCGGTTTGATTCACTCTTTACTTGGCAATGAAGGTTACCCCCTTCTCCAAACGTCTACAGAGAATGAAATTCCTAATGGAACTTCAATTTCGCCTTGGACCCAAGTGCATATTTATATGCCTTCTCTGCCGTTCTTCTCACTTCCTGAACTTTCTGCTCATCCACATATGTGTTGTTATGTCTGGAAATGCGTTTCTAAACTCCTGCAACAGAACCATCTTTTTCAACTTCATATGTCTTATCTCATCTTTGTTTACGCCTGCAGGACCTGATCAGGTGTACCCGAGGACGTTATGGGAACCTAGAGAAGTGATTGCTGGGCCTCTTGCTGAGATATTTGTATCATCGATAGTCGCAGGTGAGGTGCCAGAAGACTGGAGGTTGGCAAACGTGGTGCCACTGTTTAAGAAGGGCGGTAAAGACAAGCCAGGGAACTATAGACAGGTGAGCCTGACCTCGGTGGTGGGCAAGTTGTTGAAGGGACACCTGAGGGAAAGGATGTACATGTATTTGGAAATGCAAGGACTGATTCGGCAAGGTAATCATGGCTTTGTGCGTGGGAAATCATTTTTCACAAATATGATTGAGTAATTTGAAGAAGGAGCAAAGAGGATTGATGACAGCAGAGCAGTTGATGTGATCTATGTGGACTTCTGCAAGGTGTTAGACAAGGTTCCCCAAGGGAGACTGATTTGCAAGGTTAGACCTCATGGAAAACAGGGACAACTAGCCATTTGGATTAAGATCTGGCTCAAACGTAGAAAACAGAGGGTGGTGGTGTAGGGTTGTTCTTCAGAGTGGAGGCCTGTGACCAGTGGACTGCCACAAGGATCGGTGCTGGGCCCTCTACGTTTTGTCATTTACATAAATGATGTGGATGCGAGCATAAGAGGTACAGTTAGTAAGTTTGCAGATGACACAAAAACTGGATGTGTAGTGGACAGCGAAGAGGGTTACCTTATATTACAACCGGATCTGGACCAGATGGGCCAATGGGCTGAGAAGTGGCAGATGGAGTTTAATTCGGATAAATGCGGCGTGCTGCATCTTGGGAAAGCAAATCTTAGCGGGACTTATACACTTAATGGTAAGGTCCTAGGGAGTGCTGCTGAACAAAGAGACCTTGGCGTGCAGGTTCATAGCTCCTTGAAAGTGAATTTGCAGGAAGATAGGACAGTGAAGAAGGCGTTGGTTATGCTTTCCTTTCTTGGTCAGAGTATTGAATACAGGATTTGGGAGGTCATGATGCGGCTATACAGGATATTGCTTAGGCTACTGTTGGAATATTGCGTCCAATTCTCGTCTCCATCCTATCGGAAAATGTTGTGAAACTTGAAATGTATCAGTAAAGATTTCCAAGAATATTGCCAGAGTTGGAGGATCTGAGCTACAGGGAGAGGCTGAACAGGCTGGGACTGGTTTCCGTGGAGCATCAGAGTTGAGGGGTGACCTGATAGAGGTTCCCAAATTTATGAGCAGCATGGATAGGATAAATAGGCAAAGTCTTTTCCCTGGCGTCAGGGAGTCCAGGTCATAGGTTAGATTAGATTAGATTACTTACAGTGTGGAAACAGGCCCTTCGGCCCAACAAGTCCACACTTCCCCGCCGAAGCCTACATTTACCCCTTACCTAACACTACGGGCAATTTGGCATGGCCAATTCACCTGACCTGCTCATCTTTGGACTGTGGGAGGAAACCGGAGCACCCGGAGGAAACCCACGCAGACACGGGGAGAACGTGCAAACTCCACACAGTCAGTCGCCTGAGGCGGGAATTGAACCCGGGTCTCTGGCGCTGTGAGGCAGCAGTGCTAACCACTGTGCCACCGTGCCGCCCACAGGTTTAGGGTGAGAGGGGAAAGATATAAAAGAGACCAAAGGGGCAACTTTTTCCACGCAGACTGTGCGACGTGTATGTAATAAGCTGCGAGAGGATGTGGTGGAGGCTGGTACAATTGCAACATTTAAGAGGCATTTCGATGGGTATATGAATAGGAAGGGTTTGGAGGGATATGGCCGGGTGCTGGCAGGTGGGACTAAATTGGGTTGGGATATCTGGCTGGCACCGAAGCGTCTGTTTCCATGCTGTACATCTCTATGACTCTAAATCCGTCTATAAAACTTGCTACGCTCAATTCTTTCGAATTGAAGATAAGTCTGCCCTGTTTCCTCCATTATTTTTCTGAACAACTGTCTACACGCTTCTGCTACAAATTGACTGCCACTCAACGTAGCCTGCTTGAATATCCGCATAACCTCTGCCCCGAAACACAATCATACTCCTAAGAAATGCTAACACACCGTATGCCTTCAGAACAATCCGATCGACCTGGATGGCAACTTTCAGGAACCTGTGTACATGGACAACGATATCTCGGTGTTCATCAACACCTCCATAAATCTTGTCATTATCTCAGGATTCTGCATTCCTGTTACTCTTTCAAAAGTAGATCACCTCATACTTGTCGGCATTATACTCCATTTGTCCCCTGGATATTCTCTGATCACTTGTGCTGAAGGCATCTTTAAAATCCCAATGGACGACAGTTGAACTTCTCAGGTCAAACTTGCCCTGTACGTTATAGGTGAACATGGCAGGTTAGGGTCAAATACACCTCAATTTGTCGACAGCAGTACTAAGGCCCTGTTGGATGTGCTAGTACACAGGAGGGCCTTTCTCTTCCCAGAGAGACCACACCACCAACCAGACCAAGCAAGGTCTATGCTCACCATCTAGCTTGGAGCAGTATCTGCAGTCTAAAGAACTATCCAGGAATACAGGCAAGCATCAATAAGCTTCCACGCTCCATCACAGTGCACTTCCTGCTCCCTCTCATTGATTGCATAATCGTCGAACAAGGTTAATGCTCCACCACTTTCACTGCTGCGTGGAGCACCTTCTCTCTATGTCCTGCACAGTAACGAGAAAAGTTAAAGACTAATTACACAGAATATCAGTTCTGGAGAATGTCGCTTTCTGGATGATGTTGACTATAAAATGTTGCAGATAATTTTCCAAATAATTCCCAAGTTCAGGAAAATGTCAGTCTCACAGTGCATAACACACAAGCGGACTGAGCAGAGTTTTATTTTGTTTTTCCAATCACATGCATTACACTGCACCATGAGACCATTCATCCCTTCCAATCTGCTAATCCATTCAATAAGATCTGGCTGTTCGAATTGTGTTCCCGTCTACGTTTTACAGGAACTTTCAGAGATTCAACACTCTGGATTCCTATCCTTCACCGAACGATATGAGGATACTTTTCTAATCGATTTTCTTTCAAAAATGGTTTCAAAATCCATTTCTAATGAAGACAAAATTTCCATATAATGCATTCCATCAGCTTTATACTTTTATGCAATAATAAGAACACTTTATACACGCCAACAAAAAATGCTCACTTGTTTCATAGATATTAATATCCAAACACAATTAGTATTTCTGGTTATTTCACTTCTTTTGCCTTATTGTATTCAGCCAAAAAACAAAATCTCAACACTTGTCTCATTATAAAGCAATTTCTAGCAGTTTGTTTTTGTTCTGGGCCATTATCCTGTTCCGTTATCTTTTTTGTAGCATCGTCAAATGTTTCTATTGTCTTTTGCGTTTGACTATTTCTGTCCATCGCAGTTATGTAATCTCCCACGCAGTTGGCTGGACGTCTGGTTTGTGATGCACAGGGAGACTAACAGTGTCCGATCAATTCCCCACACTGACAGTAGTTACCACGAAGGACTCGGTTTCTCCACCTGACCTCTGCTCTGAGGTATGCTGATCCTCAAGTTGAACCGCCTTATCTCTCTCTAATAAGAGATGAGCCCTATTGTCCTCTGCGAACACACTGACATTATTCTTCAACTGTTATCATTTTGTACTTTTCTCTGCATTAGCATTTTTTCGATTGTATTCTTGGTGTTCTGATCATCCACATTTATCGTTTTGGTCTACGGTCCGAATTCTCCACCCTGCAAATTGCTGCCAGTTTCATGATAACACTTAACATTCCATCAATTGATCTGTCTGTGCCACAAACATTTATAATTTCACTGCCTCCAATGCTGTCTAGGGAAGAGATTTCGAAAATCTAACAACATTCTGAGAAAAGAAGAAGAATCTCCTCAACTCTTTAATAAATAGAAGATTTTTTAAAAATTACTTTGTATCTACCCGCTAGCTGTACTTCCGATCAACTTTGTTTGGAGTTAATACTGCTACATCTCTACTCATTCTGAATAAGAACGCATCCAGAGGCTTGTGTATCAAGGCTTATTTTGTATTCTTTCCTGATAAGGGATGGTATTACATTGGGTGGTGTTCACAGATGTTTCACTTCTCTTACTCCTTGATTGAATGTTTTATATTATAAAGGCTGAACCGGCTACCCTTTAAATTAGAGGTGATCTCATTGAGCCATCAAAACTCTTCAGTACAATGTAACAGGGGGAAACTCAGTGGGTTTTTGCATTGTTCAAACTTGTCATCATTTTCCTATAATTCCTACAACGAAGTCTCAGGACATTCAGACTGTCGAGTCGTCACCGACCCTCTCAAAGTCATCCCACCTCGGTTCATTCCCCAATATTTACCCTGAAACCCTGCATTTCACATCGTTAAACAACCGATCCGACACGTTTGAATGGTGAGATGATATTAGAGCACCCAGAGAAAACCAACACAGATATGGGACAGTGTGAATATTCCTCGAAGACTTTCAACTGAGTGTACCTTTGTTGTTGGAAGGCAGCGGTGCTCACCACAGAGCTATCATGCCACCCCAGTAGGTCTGACTAGTATTTGCTGCTGACTAAAGCATTCTGATTTCGTTGTCCCTGTCACTGAAACTGAACCAGTCTGAGCCCTGTATCATTGTCCATTTCACCAAAGTGGTTACATTTAAAACGTGTTGTGACTAGTAGGAGTGGGAGTAAAAAAAAATAACCACCTCTCCAAACGCATTCGCAACCGGGATGAGGAGAAATTTGCATAGTGGGAAATCATTCAGTGCGAATTCTCTTTCCGAGAATTTTTGACAATTAGATCGAGATCGGCTTTGCTTGATTTCCAGTCGACCGGTGAATCCTGGAGCATGGGGTATTGACTGAAAAATGCAGCTGTGACATAAATGGGATGAGCCACGTATTTACTCATTGAGTAGTGTCAAATTGTATTTTGAATCTTTTTCGTCCTTCAGTCCTATGTTCTCAAGTTGCACTCAGATCTTCGGATCTGCTACACATGAGCAGATTGAGGACACTTCAGTAGTTAGTTGTAGGTCGGAAAACTAACATGAAAAACCAAGGTTGGTACGACACTCCACTCCAATCCCTCTTTCTATTTCTTTCCGTTCAAGACAACATGCAGAATTTGAAACTGTTTCTCAACATCTACTTCGACAAGTCCTGTTGTTACTTGTATTTCTCAGAAATATTACCCTTCATTCATTTCAGCCATATTGAGTAATCGACGAACGTTTTCAGGTTTTTTTTTTCTTAATCAGTCAACATTTTTATCACCAGGAACCAGCCCAATGAAGGAAACTAGTTACTTGCTGCTCCAGCATACTAACACTATTTTATACATACGCACACCCCAATCCCTTTGAACTGCAATGTTTTTTTTGAGGAGAGTCCGCTCCGTTAAATAATATCTAGCCTTGTGTTTTTCTCTGTGTCAAGGTCCACGGTCCCATACTTTAATTTTGCAATAAACACCACCTGCCAATCATTTACCCAGTCACTGTTCTTACCTTTATTCTCTTTCAGGTTCCTTATGTCCAAGTTCTACCAGTTTGAATTCTTCAGTTTGTGATTGAATACTCTCCTTAACAGCTTCTGCGGTAAGTGGGTGGTTCGTCTTCTTATCGAGGCCTTTCTTTGAACAGAAACAACCATTTCTGGGAGCTATGAAAACTCCCCTTATGTCTGTACAATTGTACATCACCTGACTTCCCCCAGATCTATTATCACAATCGGCTTAGTACAGGCACCTGACAAAAAGTGCAATCTAGATGCGAGATTCTTGTCAATTATTCCTTGGGAGATTCCAATTGTTGATGAACATATGATCAGCTGAGTGTGACTCTATCCTTGACATTTCTCGATTTCTGTCACTCTTGTGCCAATTATGTCACATTCCAGTGAGAAGCATCCGAGATGATCTCCTCTTCCCTCTATCAAGAGATCCACAGCACTAACTGAGATGGACAGAATCTTCTGGTGTAAATTACACATCTCCTGCTATTCAGCCCTCATTCTTTCCCTCATTACCAGGAGAATTATAGATCTTCCCTTGTCCTCATTTCCACTGTGCTTGAATCCACAAAGAATCCGTTACTTCCAGCACCTATATCGGGACAGCATCATCAAACACAGATGTCAACACCATTCCTCGCTGCAAATTCCTCCAGTTGTCAGCATTTCACAGAGGCCATTCACTCCGTGACAACCTCCAACACCCCCAACATGGAATACAGGGAGAACCAGCCATTTGGTTACAGAACTATCTCAAAGTTAGAAAACAGAAGGTAGGGGTGGAGGGTTGCTTTTCAGACTGGGGTGTGACCAGTGGAGTGCCAAAATGATCGGTGCAGGTTCTTTTACTTTTTGTCATTTACATAACTGATTTGGATGCTCGCAAAAGAGTTACAGTTAGTCAGTTGCAGATGACACCAAAATTGGAGGTGTAGTGGACAGCGAAGAAGGTTATCTCAGATTACAACAGGATCTTGACTAGATGGGCCAATGGGCTGACATATGTCAGATGGAGATTAATTCAGATAACTGCGAGGTGCTGCATTTTGGGAAAGCAAATCTTAGCAGGAGTTACACACTTAATGGTAAGGTCCTAGGAAGTGTTGCCGAAAAAGAGACCTTGGAGTGAAGGTTTATAGCTTCCTGAAGGTGGATTCGCAGTTGGATAGGATAATGAAGAAGGCGTTCGGTGTGCTTTCTTTTATTGGTCAGAGTATTGAGTACAGGAGATGGAAGGCATGTTGTGGCTGTACAGGACACTGGTTCGGCCACTGTTGGAATATTGTGTGACATTCTGGTCTCCGTCCTATTGGAGTGATGTTGTGAAACTTGAAAAGGTTCAGAAAAGATTTCCAAAAATGTTGCCAGGGTTGGAGGATTTGAGGTATAGTGAGACGCTGAACAGGCTGGGGCTGTTTTCCCTGGAGCGTTGGAGGCTGAGGGGTGACCTTATAGAGGTTTACAAAATTATGAAGTGCATGGATAGGATAAATAGGCAAAGTCTTTTCCCTGGGTTCGGAGTGTCCAGAACTGGAAGACATAGGTTTAGGGTGAGAGGGGCAAGATATAAAAGAGACCTAACAGGCAACGTTTTCACAAAGACAGTGGTACGCAAATGGTATGAGCTGGCAGAGGAAATGGTGGAGGCTGGTATAATTGAAAGATTTCAGAGGCATTTCGATAGGTATATGAATAGGAGGGGTTTGGAGGGATATGATCGTTTGCTGGTAGGTGGGACTAGATTGGGTTGGGATGTCTGGTCGGCATGGGCGGATTGGACCGAAGAGTCTGTTTCCATGCTGTACATCTCTATGAATCTATGACTTCCACATTCCTCCATGGCACCTTCCCATGCAATTTACTAAGCTGGCACATGTCCCTTCACCTTTGCGCTCTTCACTGTCCAAGTCCCCAAACACAATTTCGAGGTGAATCAGCATTTCACTTGTACCATTGCAGTCTAGTCTCTTCTCATTGCTGCGCACAACTGAGCCTCATTTACATTGGCAAAGCCAAGCAGAGCATGATTTGAGGACCATTTCCCCTTTGTCTGTAGGAATAACCCCGACTTTCTCATTGCTTCCCGTTTCAATACCCGACCTTGCTGTCATGACAACATTTCTTGCCTGGGCTGCTGCAATGTTCCTGTGAAGCACAGGACTGCCCGTGGCCATCGCCTGCACACTGGACTCCATCGGACTCATAGTCATTTTCTGGAACAGCACATTTCCATCACTGATAACCGGGATCAACCAGAAGCAGTCACTTTACCAGAAAAAGAGGGAGACATGATGAGGTTAGATTAGATTATTTACAGTGTGGCAACAGGTCCACACCGATCCTCCGAAGGGCAACCCAGCCAGACCAATCCCCTACATTTACCCCTTCACCTAACACTGTGGGCAATTTAGCATGGCCAATTCACCTGACCTACACATCCTTAAACCGTGAGAGGAAACCCACACAGACACAGGGAGAATGCGCAAACTCCACACAGACAGATGCCCGAGGTGGGAATTGAACCCGGTCTCTGCCGCTGTGAGGCAGCAGTGCTAACCACTGAGTCACCATGCCACCGACGGCATGAAGGTGTTGTGGATTCAATTTTACCCTGGCTAGCAAAATACGAGCAATTGTCAAAGCCATTGAGAATAAAATACTTTAATTTAAAGCAAGACCTGTCTTCCAGAGGGAACCGAGATACTGCTGCATGATCTGTTTTAAAGAGATACAGTTCATTCCTGCTGTACCTGACTGTGCTTTATGTTCTGAACGTTTCTTAATGTATCACATGGAGTGCGTGGTGATCTCCGGTAAAGCAAGAGTTGGTGAGATCTGCCTCCTGATCAGTAACTCCTCGTGCTCAAACGTGGAGACCCTCATTAGTTACTCTTCCTCAGACCCAGAACTTGTGACACAAACATGTCATCACTCTTATCTGCCATGCGAGCTGAAATCCACACTCCAGACAGCACTCTACATCACAGGCATTGCAGAAGTTCAAAATGAAATAACTGCCACTACACATTCATTTTATTCGGAATAATGGAGGGGTAGACAATTTTCTATCTGGAAAAAAAAGCTATCAGGAATCTGGAGCGTAAAGTGAATTGAGAGTCCCTGTCCAAGGTTTGCTGAGGGTAAATTTGCAGGTTGATTCAGTAACTAGGAAGGCAGATATGAACTTGTCACCTATGTCGATAGCACTTGGATACAAATGTAATGACGTCCTTCTGTGGCTCCATAAGGTTCTTAACCTGTCCTTGCAACAATCGGAAGTCCCCACCTGCTTCAAGAAGGCCAGCATCATCCAGGTATCACACAGAATACATACAACGTTTCTGAATTAATAACACCCTGTGGCTCTAACCTTCATAATTATGAAGAGCTCCGAGAAATTATTTCTGTTTCATATCAAATATAGCTTCTAAGCCTGACGTTATCCCAAGCAATTTGCCGACTGACCCAAGAGGTTTCGCGTTACATACCATCTCCCACGCCCTACACTATTCACTGAGATATCTGAATATCAATATTATTTACATCAAGCTTCTACATTATGAATACAGAACTGCCTTACAACACTATTCTTCTAACCATAACGCTGAGACCGAGATGGCTGCTCGACCATCTGCAATCGCATTCTCAATTCTTGACCACAGACCAAAAGCAGTAAAATGAGCCAAAGACACTTCCTCCACGATAATCCACCATGTGGGCACCGGCAACGTTATGCACTTAGCTCTTTATTATATTCTCTGAATCATCCTGACTGTGGCCAAGTTCTGTTAGAACTTCATCTACAAGTTACTTTTAGGCTGGATATCAAGTAATACTGAGACAGAACACAAAACGGGTGTGTTTTGTGATGTGATGCTATCGAACAATTGTTACCTTCCTGACACCTAAACTAAAGGGCTAATCATCAATTTCAGGAAGCACGGACTCGAATGCACCACCATCTACACCAATGTAGCTGAGGGAAGGCAATCATTGATGTTATATCCTGGGCCTTTCATGTCAAATCGACACCAAACAGTTCACAACGAATGGACACAGAAAAAGCTTAGGTCAATGAATATTCGTTTGGCAGGCCCTTTGATTCGCGTTGCATGCGGTGCCTAATTAGCCTTTTGTAATTGGCTCTCTGGTAAGTCATTCTACTCATTTCAAAATTGCTGATCATTGAGATCCAAGGCTTGTTGGCACCCAGTCTTCATAATGTTTCCCAGATGTTTCTATCTTTCGTTTTGAGGTTTTTCACAATGAATAATATATTTAAGTAACATTTTCCATGTGCACTTGCACCATCTTAACTGTCAATGAATTGTATACTTGCCCACTGCTTCAGGAACCTTTTTACTTTTCTCAAGAATTTGATTTTTGTTCATTCCCAAAACATTGGTGTGGTTACATCTCATGTTATAATTCTTTAGCTAACAAATTGTGTCTCAGTGTGTTCATTCAATCCATATTTCAATGTCTGCTAATCTCTATGTTTGTTCCTTTCTGTGGTGATGAGGGAGTGGTTAATAATTGTCCTTTCTGTCTGAAACTCATTTGAATCCTTTCGTCTAATGCTTCTAAAGTTTTTTTTATTGTGGAACAATAACTATTTCGGAATCTATGATTCATTGAAAAATATTGACTAAAACTTACTTTTCATAGTGTAACAGATTGATTAACTAATTTTGCGGAGACAACGAAAGAGTTTGAAATGTTCTTTTGTTTGTCTAGTGCGCCAAAAACTGCTGATGATCTTGAGGTTACAGAGATACAATTGTTCTTCTTATGTTATATCTACGCGCCCTATCTACTATCAGACATGTTCTGCTGCATGAGCTCTTGGCAACTATCAATCATAGACATAGAAGAATACAGCGCAGTACAGGCCCTTTGGCCCTCGATGTTGCGCCGATCCAAGCCCACCTAACCTATATCTACTATCAGACATGTTCTGCTGCATGAGCTCTTGGCAACTATCAATCATGTTGTGCTTCACAGTCATGATTGTTCCTAACAGAGACCGAGGGACATTTCACCGACAGATGTGATGACGTGCTTGTGAATACGAACTGAAAGGCTTTGCCAAATGCAATAAAATTACACATCAGTGCACATGGGAATTATGGATGTATGAGAGTTTTGTGTCAGTTTGGACACAATACGTGGAGTATTGACTCAGAATTGAATCTGCAGGATGAGATTAGGAGTGTCAGCAGCAGGTTATGGATGTCATTAAGACTGTATTTCATAGCTCCAGGTTCAAGTATTAGATGGGATGAACCAGTAAAATATATTATGGAGGTGCTGTAGTTAATATTATGCACTGCCTTCACTGCCATCCCTCTAAATCTAACTTTTATTTTAAAAAAAACTGGGTCTAAAGAATACAACAAGCAAAATTCAGCACTTACCTACTTACCACAACAGGTGTTATTATTAGGTTAGAGGAGGAGGGCTAGTGGGAGGCACTACCCTTGTAGTGCCTCGGGTTCCTCTCCTTCGCGCTTTTAAAGGGGGAAAAAACCTACCCAGGTAAGCTTACACTAACTGCTTCCGGGTCTCGGCTGCCCCTCTGGTCGTCGCCACTTCCCCCTGGTGCTCCCGCTCTGTGAAGAGAGAGTGAAAGAGAAAAAAAAAAACACCGCTGCCCGCTACCGGTAAGCACTTTTAAAACCAAACGGTCTTACCTTCGCTGCTGCTCGCACTGGAAATGCCATGTTGTGCTTCACAGTCATGATTGTTCCGAACAGAGACCGAGGGACATTTCACCGACAGATGTGATGACGTGCTTGTGAATACGAACTGAAAGGCTTTGCCAACTGCAATAAAATTACACATCAGTGCACATGGGAATTATGGATGTATGGGAGTTTTGTGTCAGTTTGGACGCAATACGTGGAGTATTGACTCAGGATGAGATTAGGAGTGTCAGGAGCAGGTTATGGATGTCATTAAGACTGTATTTCATAGCTCCAGGTTCAAGTATTAGATGGGATGAATCAGTAAAATATATTATGGAGGTGCTGTAGTTAAAAGTATGAATGGTCCAGATATGATTTCAGGAATCAGCTCATTTTCAAAGGGATCATCACAGCTGCGGCTTATCTCAGCAGCAGATGTTGCTTAGGCATGGAATGGATTTAGAGAAGGAAGGCCAGTTTATAACCAAAACAGAAGGCAGTTACCTGCAGACTAATAATATTTAAATAACAAGAGCAGGGATACAATGGATCATGATTCAAAGATGAAACTGTATCGGTCAAAACAGAGACCCACGATGGACAGTGTCAGAAGCAAAGAGGGAGAGTGTTAATGAACAACTTCACAAATGTGGTTTGTATTGGTTTGGAGAGTGAATGACTGAACTCAAAGTCTCAACAGGAATAACTATGGAAACGAGTGTAGAGTAAATTAAAAGAACAGTAACACATGTAGAACCGATTGCTCGAAATAATAATGGGCAGTGAGACTTACCAGGGACAGCCAGGATAGGATAATAAAAATGTTGAACAATCAGAAGTGACATTTTGATCCGACAAAATAATAAAGCTTGATTATAATATGTCGAAAGATACCAAACAACGTCAGATAAACCTTTGGTAATTGTTTGAACATTCCAATCAACGTTTCTTCGAGTTTGCTCCATTGATTCTACATTCACATCTATTGCTCTCGGACTCTGATTTCTCTTCTTCCTCCCTCTGGAGCTGTTGATGCCTGCTAGAGCTGCCAGTGATGGTCCACTCATACTGTGGGATTCCACATTGAATGGAATCGATTTAGATTAAAATATGAAAACTCTCCCCTGAGATGATTAGAATCCATTGAGACTCACAGTAATCACAGTCACTGAACAAACATTTTCGACAAACGTCTTCGTCACTTCACTTTTCTTCTCATAGTAAAACACAGCATTTTCTCCCGCTGGATAGAATGGATTTGTGTTGCTGAACAATCAACCATAAACACTCCAAAGTATTTCAATCTTCCTTCCTTGTATATGGGAGTAGTGTCAGGAACATGCACATGTTTCAACCCATCTGTAAAATAAAACCGGGAGTAAAAAATTGACCAGCTGCATAAAGTGACTACACAGGATAATGTTTCGGCTACTTGCGTAATATTGTGTCCAATTCTTCTCTGCATCCTATAGGAGACATGTTGTGGAATTTGGAAGGGTTCAGAAATGATTTCGAAGAATATTGCCAGAGTGGAAGGGTATGTGCGCTTGGGAGATTCTGAATAGGCTGGGTTGTTTTGCCTGGAGGAACGCTGGCTACAGACTATTATAAAAATCACAAAGGGCAAGCATACGGTCCACAGACACGGCCATTTCTGTGGGAAGGGCAAGTCCGGATCTGAAGCGGAACGATTTAAAAGGGGCCTTTGGGACAAGTTTAACTATGAAGAGGATAGGACATATATGAAACAAGCTGACAGAGGAAATCATGGAGACTGGGATAATTTCAAAATGTCAAAATACATCTGGATGATTATAGGACTTGGAAAATTTTTACAGAATATATTCCAATTGCTGGAAGTTTGGAAAGACAACAAAATTTATTGTTCTTTAACTTTATGCAATCCTGCTCCTTGATTTAAAAGCCCTGTTATGTATTTTGTTTTCACAATCTTGAGACATCATTCAGAGCATTGAGACTGCTGCACAGTGACTGGAAGAAGCAATTATGTCCCCATGTGCCTGTTACAGAGGGATAACAGGAAGCCATTCAGCTCGCCGTCGTCTGAAGAGGCAGAAAGTTGGAATGTTGGTACATTTTATAAAAGGAATATTTGAAAGATAAGGAAGAGTTACTGAAAATGTATGAGGTCTTAGTGAGACGATACCTGGATTAGATAATCATAGAATGTTAGAGACCCACAGTTCATAGATAAAGCCTTTGCCCCAAGCAGGTCCATCCCAACGAAAATATGTGCCCACGCTCATCCAATTTCCTTGCACTTGTCCCATATACTTTTAATCCTTCTCGATCCAAATTTTCAACCAATTCTCTTTAAATGCTATGAATGTCGCCGCATCAACCACTTCAGCTTACAAGTCAGGCCAGAAACGTACCACCCACTGTGTAAATATGTTGCTTCTCAGTTTCCCTTTTATTCTTTTTCCTCTAACCTTCAATTCCTCCATTCCCCAATATTGGAAAAAATGTCTGACTGCATTCGTCCTATGCATGTCTGTCATGATTTTATGCACCTGAATAAGGCTCTCCTAATTCTCCTATGCTCTAAAGAAATATGTCCTAAATTGTCCAATCTCTCTCCATAACTCAGACCACTGAGTCCTGTCAACATTTCTTCTGCACTCGTTTCGTTATTCCAAGTGTGACCTCACCAACGTACCGCATAACTGATAAAGCACTTCCCAACTACTTTACTCAATGCCATGCCAGATGAAGGACAGTGTGACAAAAGCCTTCATCACTGCCCATTCTACCTGTGACTCCACTTTCAGAGACCTGTGAGACTGAACACCAAGGTCCTTTCGTTTCACGACGCTAATTAAAGTCCCGCCATTCACCATGAAACTTCCCCCTTGATTTGAAACTCTTTCCAAAATGCAATACCTCAAACTTATCTGTATTAAACTCTATTATATATTTCTTAGCCCACTTCTACATTTGCACAAGGTCCTGCTGCAATTTCTGACAACCTTCCTCACTGTCCACAATTCCACCTATTTTAGTATCGTCTGCAAACTTACTAATCATTCGTGACACATTTTCATCTGAATCATTGATATCGACCACCGATAGCACTGGCCACACACCGACTCCTGAGGCACTACACTACTCACAGGCTTCCACCCCTTTCACTATTACACTCTGCTACCTATCGTGAACCAATCGTGTATACAAGTTTACAAATCTCCCTGGATTTCATGTGATATCATCTTCCAGAGCTAACCAAGTGGAGCCTTATCAAAGCACTGATTGAGATCCGTATAGAGTAATACTGCCGGCTGGCCCTTGTCACATATCCTGGTCAGTTTCATCAAAGAAATCTTACGCATTTGGAAGGTGGGATCTCCCACTCACAAAGCCAAACTCGTAATCAAACCCCGTCTTTCCAAATACATGTATCTCTTTTCCCTTGGAATGTTCTCAAGCAAAGTAACCAAAACAGATGTTGGCCTTAGTTCTATAGTTCCCAGGTTTTTCTTTGCAATCTTTCAGCAAATGGCACAACATGGAATCAGAAGCGAAGACTATTCAACTATGAAGCGGAAACTCGGGAATGTTAGAATCATGGAGATAGCATTACCAACGAAAGAGTAGGCAGAGAGTAGATGAATGCAAAAGAACTGGCGGCCTGAAGTGCAAGCACTTTAATGCAAGGAGCATTGTGGGCAATGCCGATGAACTTAGGGCTTGGATTGGTGCCTGGGATTATGACATTATTGCGATCACAGAGACTTGTTTGAAGGAAGGCATAATTGGTAACGAAGTGTTCCAGGATAGAGACAGGACAGAGAGGGAAGTAAAATGGGTGGAAAAGTTTCATTGCTGATCAGGGATGATATCACGGCTGTGCAAATGGAGGGCGCAATGAAGGGCTTGAGCAGTGAGGCAATATGAGTGGTGCTGAGAAATAAGAAGTGTGCAGTTACATCGTTCAGGCTATATTATAAGTCCCCGTACTTTGGCCGTGGAGTAGAAGAACAAATAGGTGAACAGATTATGGAATGGTGTCGAGACAACAGAGAGATGGGGTTGGGAGATGCTATTTTATTTCCTAAATTGACTGGAATACATTCGTGTCAGCGGTCTGGAAAAGTCAGAAGTTGAAAGGAGCGTCCATTAAAGTTTTCTAGAGCAGGATGTCAACAGCCCTACAAGAGAAGGGGCCATATTGGACCTGGTGTTATGGAATGAGCCAGGCGAGGTGGTACAATTTGCAGTGGGGGATTTCTTTTGCAATAGCGACTACAATTCTGTAAGTTTTAGAATACTCGTAGACATAGGTGAAAGTGGATCGAAGGAAAGAGTGCTAAACTGGGCGAAGCCGAATTACATCTAAATTCGGCAAGAGCTCCGAATAGTGTATTGGGCGCAGATATTTGAAGGGAAGTCTATATTTGATATGCGGGAGGCGGTCAAAGATAAATAGAGGATAGGCATGCCCCTTTGACCAAAGGGATAGGAAAGGCAAGGTTCGTGAAACGTAGTTGACATGAGAAATCGTGCGACAAACCAAGAAGAACAGGGAAACGTACGCAAGGACCAGGCAGATAAGAAAAGAACAGGTCTTTGAGGTACATTAGCAGAGTAGGGCCCACCTGAACTGAGGATTCAAGCGGGTGGAAATGAGTCATGAAATGACTTTAGCGAGCAGAATTAAGGAGAACCCCAAGGCCTTTTATTCATATATTTGAAGCAAGACGGTAACGGGAAAAAGGGCAGTTCCACTAAACGATAAGTAAGGAAAGGTTTGCGTTGAACCTGAGAAAATAGCTGAGATTCTCAATGATTACTTTGCATCAGTGTTCACTGAGAAGAGGGACATGATGAATGTTGAGATGAGAGAGAGAAAATCGTTTAATCTGGACGACGTTGTCATAAGCAGGGAAGGTGTGTTGAATAAGTGAAAGGACATTAATGTGGACAAATCGCATGGACCAGATGGGACCTGTCCCAGGTTTCTGGGGAGGTCGAGAGAGTAATAGTTGGGGCCCTGACAGATTAGTTGGTCGAATCCTTAAACACAGGTGATGTGCTGGAAGATTGGCGAGTTGCTCATGTTGTCCCCCTGTACAAGAATGATCGTAGGGACATTCCAGGTAACTACAGACCAGTGAGCCCGATGTCAGTAGTGGGACATTTGCTGGAAAACGTACTGAAGGATAATATATATTTATATTTGGAAAATAGTGGGCTTATCCTTGATAGGCACCATGGTTTTGTGCAGGAGAGATTGTACCTTACCAACTTAATCGAGTTATTTCAGGGAGTGAGCAAGTTGATAGAAGAAGGAATGTCTGTAGATGTCATACACATGGACATAAATAAGGCGTTTGATAAGGTTCCTCCGGAAAACTAATGGAGAAAGTGAAGACACACTGTGTGCCGGGTGCTCCAGCTGTGTGGATAAACAACTGCTTGAACAAGAGGAGACAGCCGAGTAGTAGTTGCAGGGAGTTTGTCGAAATGGCGAAAGATAATCAGTGATGTTCCACAGGGATCAGTGCTGGGGCCATTGTTGTTTCTGAAAGACATAAATAATCTGGAAGCGAGCATTGTTGGTCTGTTCAGTACGTTTAAAGATGACAGGAAAATCGGTGGCGGCATAGCAGAAACACAGGCGACTGTTAAAAAATACAGGAGAATGTAGATAGAATGGAGAGTTTGGTGGAGATGTAGACGATGGAGTTCAATCCGGGCAAATGTGAGGTGATGCATTTTGGAAAGTCTAATTCTGGAGCGAACCATGCTGCAAATGGAAGAGCCTTGGGAAGAGTTGATGAACAGAGAGATCTGGAAGATCAGGTCCATTGTACCCTGAAGGTGGCTGTGCTGGTGGATAGAGTGTTCAAGATGGCATATGATGTGCTTGCCTTCATCGGTCGGGTATTGTGTATAACATCTGGCAGGTCATGTTAAAATTGTTCAAGTCTTAATTTCAGCCTCATTTAGAATACTGTGTACAGTTCTAGTCGCCACATTATCAAAAGGCTGTGGCCTCTTGCAGAGGGAGCAGTCAAGGTTTACGTTTTTGTTGCCTGGCATGGACGGTGCTAGCTTTGAAGAGAGGTTGAGTCGGTTAGGATTGTTTTCATTAGAAAAGAGGAGATTGAAGAGGGATGTTAATTGAACTCTACTAAATCATGAAGTGTGTGGACAGGGTGGATAGAGATAGGTTATTCCCAGGGTGAGGGATTAAATAACGAGAGGTCACGCTTTCAATGTGAGAGGTGGAAAATTTAAGGGTATGCATGCGGCATACTTTACACAGAGGGTGGTAGGTGCATGGGACGCGTTGCCAGCAAATATAGTAGAGTCAGACACGGTAAATTAATTTAAGGTGTGTCTGGACAGATTCAGGAGTCGGTAGGGAGCAGATAATACTGATGCTTAGAAATTGGCCTATCGGTTTAGACAGTACATTTTCATCAGCCCAGGTTTGGAGGACCGAAAGGCCTGTTACTGGGAAGTAAGTTTTCTTTGTTCTTTGTTCCGTGCTCAGTGAATCAATACACTTCTCCCCACACAAACTGTTTTGATCCAGAAATACTCCTGCATTCTGGTGATAGACCTTAGTATCTCCCCACGTGATATACCTCAGTGTGTGGGCCGAATTCCTGCTACCGTCAAACTGCCTCCTAAGCTGCTTCCAATCCTGAGAAATCAGAATGCTCCACTCTAGTGAGATGAGGCAGCAGAGGCCAATGATGGAGACTAGGAATTTCCAGATCAGTGACAAATTCACTTTCATTTTGCATGTGTAAAACTCACTACATCATCTTATTTCTTAGTTTGTTAATTTCTCTATTTCCTCAAGGGATGTTGCCGACTCACTAGTCTTGCGAACTGCTAGCTGTCAGGTCCATCACCTCATTGAAGACGGATGTTCCGCTGGAGAGACGATGGGCTGGAGGTCTGCAGACTTTTCTTTTTTAAATCACGCAGCGGATAAATTCACTCTCAGTACATAGAGCAGAGAGCAAAGTAAGGGGTCCAGGACATGGAAACAGAAGGCATGGCACAATTGCTATTCTGGAAAGGGGCAAAGTACAGAGATTTCCAAGACTCATTCACCAAACTTCCACTATGTTTTGTTGTGCAAAGACAGTATAGGTAGTTCACAGTGATCAATCCAGGCTTATGTTCACTTTGGGAGGATCAGTACAACAGAGGTGAAAGCAGATCTGCCACGAGAGGTTGGTACCACTGGGATCTTTCTGTTCTGTGTTCCCTCTCCAGCACTGTATCGATGGCACGTCTATCAGACTCTTCAATCATTCTAACTCCTGTAACAGTTCCTATATCTGTAAACCTCTCCCCCTCGAGAATCCCTCTACATACATGATAAATACTCCAATCCAGACGACCATCCGTATCCCTGTAATTAGCTTCAGTTTCTACATCATGCCTTACCTCGGTAGTCTCATCCTCCAGTAACAGGAGGCATGGAGCCATGCTGAAGTGAAACAGACAATTCGTCCCAACTTGCCCATGCTGATCAGGTTGAGTAAACTGAATGAGTCGCATTTTCCAGCGTTTGGTCCACATCCGTTCGAAAGTTTACCTCTCTGCGCACCTACTCAAATGTCTTTCACATCTTGCAATTGTTTTTGTTTTTACCATTTTGCCTGGCAGTTCCTTCCATATAAGTACTTTGCTCTGTGGAATATATTGCACGTCAGACCCCTCTTTAAATCTTTGCACTCTCAATCAAGATTTTGCCATCTATTTTTGGACTGGCCTATCCTTGAAAATCCTTTTACGAATGTCCCGCATCGATTTATAAACATTATGATGGCAACCTGTAGATCTATTTGGCAAAGGGAATTACTCAGGATAATGTTAGAAATATCTCCGTGTACTCAATGCTCTGACCAATGAAGTCACGTGTGACAAATACGCTTTCACTGCACTGTTCACATGTGATATCAAGTCAAAAGGAAATCGCAACTGTGCCCTTTGTTTCTCTCTCCGTTCCACAACGTTGCTCAGGGCCCTACTATTAACTATGCTATTCCTCCTAGATTTGTCTTAACAACATCGAACACCTGAATTATACTCCATTTTCTGTCCTTGGCCGAATCGTCCAACTGATCAAGATACTGAGACCTGAGTTTCATACAATATCCCGTTAGTGGTCTCACAAATCTCTGTTTATTTCCCTGACTTCCCTCATGCTTCTCCACAGTATTTTGAGAAGTGAAATCCTTGTTTAGGATCGTACACATCTCCTGTAGTCCCAGATATCGATGGCCACATTAATCTTTCAGGTCCCCTACCTTCTCCCAATTGCGTCTTTGTTCTCAATTTACTTGGAGAATCTCTTTGGATCTTCTTTAAACTTCTCTATTAAAGGTATTTCATGACGCCGTTTTGCGTTCATGATTTCCATCCGACGTACTTTGCTCTGTGGAATATATTGCACGTCAGACCCCTCTTTAAATCTTTGCACTCTCAATCAACATTTTGCCATCAATTTTAGACTGGCCTATCCTTGAAAATCCTTTTACGTATGTCCCCCATCGATTTATAAACATTATGATGGCAACCTGTAGACCTATTTGGCAAAGGGAATTACTCAGGATAATGTTAGAAATATCTCCGTGTACTCAATGCTCTGACCAATGAAGTCATGTGTGCCAAATACGCTTTCACTGCACTGTTCACATGTGATATCAAGTCAAAAGGAAATCACAACTGTGCCCTTTGTTTCTCTCTCCGTTCCACAATGTTGCTCAGGGCCCTACTATTAACTATGCTATTCCTCCTAGATTTGTCTTAACAACATCAAACACCTGAATTATACTCCATTTTCTGTCCTTGGCCGAATCGTCCAATTGATCAAGATACTGAGACCTGAGTTTCATACAATATCCCGTTAGTGGTCTCACAAATCTCTGTTTATTTCCCTGAATTCCCTAATGCTTCTCCACAGTATTTTGAGAAGTGAAATCCTTGTTTAGGATCGTACACATCTCCTGTAGTCCCAGATATCGATGGCCACATTAATCTTTCAGGTCCCCTACCTTCTCCCAATTGCGTCTTTGTTCTCAATTTACTTGGAGAATCTCTTTGGATCTTCTTTAAACTTCTCTATTAAAGGTATTTCATGACGCCGTTTTGCGTTCATGATTTCCATCCGACGTGTATTGCTACACCCCTGATGATGCTGAACGGATTCACTCGATCCATGTAACTATACCTGATATGTACCTCGTTTTTCTTCATCAGAGTTAAACATTGTCTGGCAGCGTTTCCTAACTCTGTCAGCATGAGCCTATTTTCCAATAAGAGCATGCTGCAATCAATGCTCATTTTATCTCACTTTTCAATCAAGCCGACGAGACAGACTTCGCTTTAACTGCAAATAGCCTCCCCAAACAACTTTTGAAAGTTCAAGTCGAATACTATCAAGACTGGTGTTCTCCCATTTTATAACTTTCACTTTTGTACCACACCTGTCCTTTTCCACTGTCGTTTTCAAACTAGTAGAATCGTAGTCACTTTGCCAAAGTGCTCCCCCATTAACACCTCAGCACATTTCCCACATTGTTTCCCAAGTGGAGGTCAGTTTCCAATGAATCGCATCTCACTGATGAGCTAATCTTATATTTTCGTTCCATCAATACAGCTTCGCTGGGCAATCCCGCATGTATATACTCTCGAAGTAATGTGATATTTGACCTAATATTGCCTCCTGCTCTATCCTTCCAGTAGCATCAGTATGTTGGGACATTGAGCTGCCAGTGCTGTCCTTACTCAGCTGTGCTTCTCTAACATACATAGAAAGCCGTAGATGTGGTGCATATGGATTTTAGTAAGGCGTTTGATAAGGTTCCCCATGGTAGACTACTGCAAAAAATACGGAGGTATGGCATTGAGGGTGAGTTGGAGGTTTGGATTAGGAGTTGGCTGGCTGGAAGAAGACAGAGGGTAGAAGTTGATGGCAAAGGTTCA
>NC_057717.1:78877724-78880689 GCF_004010195.1 Chiloscyllium plagiosum | reverse complement strand
GACTCTTCCTCATTATGGGCATTTAAGCGGGCATTGGATAGGTATATGGAGGATAGTGGGCTAGTGTAGGTTAGGTGGGCTTGGATCGGCGCAACATCGAGGGCCGAAGGGCCTGTACTGCGCTGTATTCTTCTATGTTCTATGTTCTAGAATCCCAAACCCATGTTCCGATTCATGCTCTAAGTTCATCTGCCTGCCTGTCAGGCCCCTTGCATTGAAACAAATGCAATTTAATTAATCAACTTCCCTCATAGCCTTCAGTGCTCTTGCGTGTCTTGTCTTTTCCGGTTGCTCTCTTGAATGCCTGTGAAAACTCACATTGCAGCAGGTGACAATCCAACAACTTTATTTGGAAGTAACATCTTCTGGCGTGCTATACCTTGGTCAGGTAGTTAGACCATAGCTTATGGTACAACTTATGTACCAGCCTCCAATTTATTTTCGGATACACAACTGTTTTGGTTCCCACAGCCCTGCCAGACCAGTTAAAGTCTTCTCGAGTAGCTCTTGCAATTCGCCCTAACAGAAAATGACTTCTCCACATTGGCTACCTGTGTTAACACCTTCAGGGCTGAGCGAATTTCGCGAAAATTTATAGTACAGGTTGAGGTTCTGGATGAAGGTTTGCTCGCTGAGGTGGAAGTTTAACTTTTAGCTGTTTCGTCACCATTCTAGGTAACACCGTCAGTTAGTCTCGGGTGAAACACTTGTGTTTCTATTTATGTGTTTAGGTTTCCTTCGGTTGGCGACGTCGTTTCCTCTGGTTATGTAATTTTCTGTGGTTTTCTAATTTCCTGTGTTAGTTTCTCTTTCAGAGTGTGGAAAATTAGGTCTAATGAACACAGTCCACGGATATCTCAGCAACACACAAGCAGGCAAAACGCGTCCAGAAAACGTTTGCCTCTCTCCCCTACATCAATGACATGGCAGAAATAACTGCCAGGATACTCAGATCTCTTATCAGCATGGTAGCCCACAAACCCACCAACAAACTAAACCAGCAGCTAATGAATTGAAAGACAATATGCAGTCGACAAGCAAACTCGTGATATTTACTAAATATCTTGCAAGAACTGAAACAGACGCTACATTGGACCGACAGGATGAAAACTCGCCACCAGGGTACATAAAAATCAACTAGCCACAAAAAGGCCTGACACACTTTCACTAAGTTCCTTACATACAGTTGAACGACACCACTTCGACTGGGACCACATCTATCTGAGGACAAGACAGAGACACGCACAGAGAATTCATATCAGCATGGCATCCCAACAGGCACTCCATCAACAAGCACATTGAATTAGACTCCATTTACAACCCTCTGAGAAAAAGTACAGGAGACGACATCACCTCAAGAACTGGCATTACCACACCAAATGACATCACCGACCGAAGGAAACGTAAACGCATAGATTGAAATCGTGTCACTAACAGCAGTGCTTCACTTGCGGTTCACTCATGATGTTCCCAGCATGGTGCCGAAACATGTGAACACGAACCTTCGATCTCAGCCAGCTAATTCGCATCAGAACCTTCAGGATCCTGAGGACTTGTTCACCAATATCCCTTTGTCCCTCAGTACGCAACATTGACACACCGTTAAAGAATTCCATCCTTTGCTTATTACATTTCCCATCGCTCATTACCTCACACTGACCAGAATTAAACTTCACCTGCCATTACTCTGTTGAGTCACCAATATCCTTTGTCCCTCAGTACGCAACATTGACCCACCGTTAAATAATTCCATCCTTTGCTTATTACATTTCCCATCGCTCATTACCTCACACTGACCAGAATTAAACTTCACCTGCCATTACTCTGTTGAGTGTATCATCTGATCGATATCAGACTGTAGCCTGAGACGATCTGCCTCATTGTGGATAACAAACTCATCATTCAGGTTATCTGCAAAGATGCTAATTATAGCTTCAGCTTTCATGTCCAAGTTAATATGTTACAGAGTAAAATGGGAATCGTTTCAAAACAGATTTCTGTCGTACACCGTTGGTGAAAGGATTTCAAACGGCAATTTTGGATCCAATTTACCGACTTGCCCTGGATCCCATGGGCATCTCCCTTTTGGGCAGTCATTCCATTTGGGACCTTAGTAAAGGCCTTAAGGAAATCGACATAAACCACATCATTTGCATTGCCCTCATCATTATTTTTAGACACCACTTTAAAAAGAAAAGCTCGACTGAATTCATCAAATAGCACCTTCCTTTGGAATTACGTGGTCCATCTCTGTTCTTGAAAAAAGGTACCACATTAGCGAACCGCCATTCATTTTGCACTCCAACTGTGGCCAGCAACTTATTAAATGGATCTGCCAGCGCCTCAAAAATCGCCTCCTTACCTCCAATAGCATCGTCAGACACATTTCATTTGGCACTGGAGACTTCTCCAAATTTATGACAGCGAAAACCTTTAATACCTCCTCCTTATTGATCTGAACATGATCAGAACCTCACCATCACAACTGAATTGCGGAGATAATGCCTTTCTACTTGTTGAATACTGAACAGGACCCACCCTTTAGGTGCGAATCATCTTACCCTAAATATCCTTACCGATTACCTTGTGACTTTTCATGAAATGATCTGCCAAGGCCATGGCCATTGTTTGCCCATTATTTATAAAACCCACTTGCATTCTTTGTACTTTCGAAAAGTTTCGCCTCCACATCCTTCCTATAGAATGGCGACCAAAACTGCACACAATGCACCAGAGTCTTATACAACTGCAACATGACCTCAGGACTCCGGAACTCAATTCCTCTACCAATAAAAGCCAGTACGCCATATGCCTTCCTCACCGCACTATTTACCTGGGTGGCAACTTTCAAAGATCTGTGTACATGGACACCAAGATCCCTATGCTCATCCACACTACCAAGTATCCGACCATTAGCCCAGTACCACATCTTTTTGTTACTCTTACCAAAGTAAATCACCTCACA
>NC_057717.1:78869811-78877612 GCF_004010195.1 Chiloscyllium plagiosum | reverse complement strand
ACATCGAAGTCCCAGGTACCAACCCATTTCTTTGCCAATATCAATCCCAATATCACATGTTCAGTCGTCATTAGGATTCCTGCCTTTGCCATTTACTCTTCGCAGAGCGCACTGACTCTGACTTCTCACGATATCATCTTCTACCCATCCATTCACACTTTCCCATCAGTACAAAGGCCTCCAGTTGCTCTCGCCTTTCCTGTCAACCGTATCTTTGTGCAACTTTCTGAAACTCTTTGAACCCTCCCTACGTCTGTAACCTTGATCACTCTCGGCACAATTGTCAATCTCCATGTCATTTCCCACCTATGCAATGTTCCTTGCCACTGACCACCTCCAGTCACTACTCGCCTTCCTCGCTCTCGAACATCCTGTAGCCACGAAAATCTCTCTGGTTGTAACATTCCTTGACTGATGTAATAATTTCCATTTCCTTCAACTACCCTAGCCAATCTACTGAATCGTTGCTGATCGGTAACCTCATCCAAGGGCTGCAGGTCTGACTATTACTAACTTCTTTCATTCTCGGTAACCGACCCTAACTCTGTCTTTGTCAAGAGACTCCACAGCCCTCCCTATTGTTGGAACGTCTTCCATTGCCTCTAGTGAATACCATCTAAGTAACTTTCTCCTGTTTCTACCTACCTCCTCCTCCTGTTCTGATAACCCCCGTGAACTTTGCGATCTGGTACAATCCCTGCGTCATCAGATACAGGGTGGCACGGTGGCTCAGCGTTCAGCCTCGCAGCGCTAGGAACCTGAGTTCGATTCCAGTCTTGGGCAACTGTCTGCGTGGACTGTGCACGATCTCTCCATGTCTCTGTTGATTTCGGCTGGGTGGGCTGATTTCCTTCAACACCCACAAATATGCAATTGTGTGTATTGTCGATCGTGTTCAAGACGTGTGGAAGTGGTGGGTTATTGATGAGAAATGCAGGTTTACATGGATATGTAGGGGACTGTGTCTGGCTGGGGTTTTCATCAGAGGCCCGAATGGCCTGTATCAACACGATCGAGATTTTGTTCAGATCTTTTGAAAGTCCTATCAACTATTCTTGCCTGCTCCTCAATATTCTCATTATCTCAGTAAACGCCTGCAGACTTGCTTATGTCAGCTCTTCCAGTCGTTACAAAGCTCGACTTGACAGTCACCTCTTCCTGGCCTTAGAATCCTGCCGCTGAAAATGTGTTGCTGGAAAGGCGCAGCAGGTCAGGCAGCATCCAACGAGCAGGAGAATCGACGTTTCGGGCATGAGCCCTTCTTCCTGAAGAAGGGCTCATGCCCGAAACTTCGATTCTCTCTGCTCCTTGGATGCTGCCTGACCTGCTGCGCTTTTCCAGCAACACATTTTCAGCTCTGATCTCTAGTATCTTCAGTCCTCACTTCCTCCTTAGAATTCCGCCTATGACTCTAAATTTCGCCATTCGTTAAAACACTCTTTATCACTGATATCACCTGCTCCTCCTCGAACCATTCATATCACTGCAAAAACTCACCAGAATTGTCTCAACTTCCCTTTGACAGTCATGTCGTCCGATCTGCTCCACCTCAAAAAACAATGACGTCTTGTCAAATCTCATTGTACCCTTTTTTCCAAGCCACACATCCTAAGTCATGCCTCACCGCATCATACTTTCCCTGCCCCCAGCTATAACTCTTGCCCTTTAGTGCACACTTCTCCCTCTCCATCACTAGAGTAAAAGTCACCGAATTGTGGTCACTGTCCCCAAACTGCTCACCTACCTCTAATTCTAGCACCTGGCCTGGTTCATTACACAGAACCAAATCCAGTATGGCCTCACCTCTTGTTGGCCTATCTACATATTGTGTCAGGAAACCCTGACATTGGACAATTGGACAAACACATTGGACAAACACTGACCCATCTAACGAACTTGAGATATAGCTTTCCCAATCAATATCAGGAAAGTTAAAGTCCCCCATAACAACCACCCTATTACTTTCACTCTTCTCTTGAATCATCCTCGCAATCCTTTCTTCTACGTTTCTAGGACTATTAGGAGGCCTGTAAAAAACTCCTAACAGGCTGAGCTCACCTTTCCTATTCCTAACCTCAGCCCAAACTACCTCAGATGGCGAGTCTTCATCCAGCGTCCTTTCCACAGCTGTAATACTATCTTTGACAAGCAATGCCACACCTCCCCCTCTTTTACCCCCACCTCTGACCCTACTAAAACATTTAAACCCTGGGACCTGCAACAGCCAATCCTCTCCCTGTTCTACCCATGTCTCCGTAATAGCCACAACATCGAAGTCCCAGGTACCAACCCATTTCTTTGCCAATATCAATCCCAATATCACATGTTCAGTCGTCATTAGGATTCCTGCCTTTGCCATTTACTCTTCGCAGAGCGCACTGACTCTGACTTCTCACGATATCATCTTCTACCCATCCATTCACACTTCCCCATCAGTACAAAGGCCTCCAGTTGCTATAGCCTTTCCTGTCAACCGTAGCTTTGTGCAACTTTCTGAAACTCTTTGAACCCTCCCTACGTCTGTAACCTTGACCACTCTCGGCACAATTGTCAATCTCCGTGACATTTCCCTCCTCTGCAATCTTCATTGCCACTGACCACCTCCAGTCACTACTCGCCTTCCTCGCTCTCGAACATCCTGTCGCCACGAAAATCTCTGTGGCTGTAACATTCCTTGACTGATGTAATAATTTCCATTTCCTTCAACTACCCTAGCCAATCTATAGAATCGTTGCTGATCGGTAACCTCATCCAAGGGCTACAGGTCTGACTATAACTAAGTTCTTTCATTCTCGGCAACCGACCCTAACTCTGTCTTTGTCAAGAGACTCCACAGCCCTCCCTACTGTTGGAACGTCTTCCATTGCCTCTAGTGAATAGCATCTAAGTAGCTTTCTCCTGTTTCTACCTACCTCCTCCTCCTGTTCTGATAACCCCCGTGAACTTTGCGATCTGGTACAATCCCTGCGTCATCAGATACAGGGTTGCACGGTGGCTCAGTGTTCAGCCTCGCAGCGCCAGGAACCTGAGTTTGATTCCAGTCTTGGGCAACTGTCTGCGTGGACTGTGCACGATCTCTCCATGTCTCTGTTGATTTCGGCTGGGTGGGCTGATTTCCTTCAACACCCACAAATGTGCAATTGTGTGTATTGTCGATCGTGTTCAAGACGTGTGGAAGTGGTGGGTTATTGATGAGAAATGCAGGTTTACATGGATATGTAGGGGACTGTGTCTGGCTGGGGTTTTCATCAGAGGCCCGAATGGCCTGTATCAACACGATCGAGATTTTGTTCAGATCTTCTGAAAGTCCTATCAAATATTCTTGCCTGCTCCTCAATATTCTCATTATCTCAGTAAACGCCTACAGACTTGCTTATGTCAGCTCTTCCAGTCGTTACAAAGCTCGACTTGACTGTCACCTCTTCCTGGCCTTAGAATCCTGCCGCTGAAAGTGTGTTGCTGGAAAGGCGCAGCAGGTCAGGCAGCATCCAACGAGCAGGAGAATCGACGTTTCGGGCATGAGCCCTTCTTCCTGAAGAAGGGCTCATGCCCGAAACTTCAATTCTCTCTGCTCCTTGGATGCTGCCTGACCTGCTGCGCTTTTCCAGCAACACATTTTCAGCTCTGATCTCTAGTATCTTCAGTCCTCACTTCCTCCTTAGAATTCCGCCTATGACTCTAAATTTCGCCATTCGTTAAAACACTCTTTATCACTGATATCACCTGCTCCTCCTCGAACCATTCATATCACTGCAAAAACTCACCAGAATTGTCTCAACTTCCCTTTGACAGTCATGTCGTCCGATCTGCTCCACCTCAAAAAACAATGACGTCTTGTCAAATCTCATTGTACCCTTAAACACGAATGATCTGTATAAGCTCGTCGCAGACCTACCGCCCATCTTGTGTTTCTAATTTCCTCCACTCCCCATAATATGTTTCGCTGTGAACTCTTCAAGATTCCGCCTCAGTGTGGTCTTCTTCAGGAAATACAACGTATCCTAACCAGGTAAACCCTTAGTGCAGTTCCTATCCCTGAAGCTTATTTGACCAACATAACCTTACATGCCAGCGTACTCACCTTCAGTCGCGACATAGTTGCTTAACTATGTAACCTTCTCCATGTAAACTACTTCACTCTCTCCAAACGTCCCTCTTAGTTTAATCTGTTCCTCACCGATCACCCTTCCCATCTTTGAATTTTCCAGGCACCACAACCCTCACTGTCTGGAACCAATCCTGTCTGAGAAACCGCTCTGTCTCTATAATATTCTCCATCCCCTCAAGTATCCAAAAATTGCTGCAGCTCCTACTGCCCTCCCTATCTGCATAACCTCGTTCAGTCCGAAAAACACCATTAGTCTCTGGACACCCTACAATCATTGCTATCTGTGTAGTCCTCTCAAGTCCCTGTAATACTCTCAATCTGTCGAACCCAGTCCAATGTCTGCGACTTTCCTAATCCGTTTCCTACAAGACTCACTATCAATGTAAAATCCTTCAGTCGCTATCACCCATCCAGTCAATATAAGTTATTCCAGTCTCTCATTCATTTACTAGTCTCCATAACGCTCTCTCGCTCTCTCTCCTATCTGTGTAAACGTCTCCCTCCTCTTGAACCAACATTACCGCAAAACATCCGCCAGTTTGTGCAACGTTCCCTTGCCAGTGAAACAAAGTTTGCTGTCCTTATCTCCGGGAAAATCTACCAGATGCCACACACCCCATATCTAACTAACCTCCAAAAGCTTTCTATATAACTAAACCTCTTCAGTGATGACTATTCTCTATTTGTCTATTTGTTCTTCCAGCCGACACAACTCTTTTTTTTATCTCTATAATCTACTCCGTTCCATGAGACACTCCCTGTCTCTGTAAATCAGCCCTGTCATACAAACCTCATTATCCCTGCAAACTGCTACATCACTCTCTATCTCCATGAACTCCTGACGACCCTACAGCTCTCCACATTTCCATGACCTCCTGTGGCTTTACGGTTCTTCCTCCCTTTGATATCATCCGTAGTCCCACAGACCTCCCAACCTCCGTTATCGGCTTTAATTCAGACAATTGCTGCCTCCGCAACTTCGTCCATTGCTGCAAACTCTTCTCACTTGTATTACTTCGTTCAGATCCCTAACTCTCCAGTTTCCTGAATCATCATCGTGCTTTCGCAATCCTTCTATTTTTGAATGAAATGTTCCAATCCTTAAATCCGACGTAAATCTGTGAACTCATCTATTCCCGAAAATAAATCCATACAGTGAAAACATAGAATGTCCCTAGAAACATTTCTCACCCTCCACCTTCATTCTTCACCAAGAGCCCTGAGAATTACTAAAGCCTCCTTTTGCCACTGAAAACCTCCTAAGGTCTGCAAAGGTCCCCCACTCTCTCAAGCACTTCTGGAGATCAATGCAGAGGAAGGAAGCGTTGTAGGGCCCGAGCCAAATTACGGACGTAGGATGAGTGCAGAACCTGGAAGCGACGTAGATCCCGCAGGAGGTTATAGGGAGCAGGAATCATAGCGCTTGCAGGATGCGAACGAGAATGGAAACTGACGGATGTTATACTTGAACGACTGATTATAATTTTACAGTTTACACCATGCATTTCAACACCAAAATAACTTAGGGTTGCAGATGCACAACCTGAGATCTTTTTGAGCGGATTCTGGAGTTCCTGCAACTCTCCTTAACTCTGCAACATCTTCCCGCCGTGAGAACTCTCCTATCTCCGTGACCTCGACTCAATTTTTTAAACTCACTATCACTGGAATTATCACATCCTCCATTTGGGACAAGATAGTTGGAATGATAGCATTAACTGAAGCGAACAAATATGACCGATCTGTGATGAGGAGGTTGACGTTGCAGAGGGACCATGGATGGGAAGTGAATACATATATCTGTTGTCGGGATTTCAGCAGAAGAGTCAAAAAGCCAAACAATGTCCCATAACATTATGAGGAATCTCTGAAGTTAATATGTTGGTGAGACAACCAAGTAAATCTGAAGATCAGAATTTGGAGGCTATTTGGGTGTTGCCAAGAAACAGCAAGGGGCAGCAATCGGTGTCAGGCTGGCAGTGATTTCTGAGATGTCTTTGATGTCGGGGAGAGTGGCTAGCGTTTCTGGACACTTTGCTTCTGCTTGTTTGGGTTTGTTGCTGAGAAATCGACAAACTGTGTTTAGTGAGTATCCAGACTGCCAGACAATCAGACCGCTTGTCATCATTGTAGCCTACAAACTAACAAGCACATCAAAACATTGAAAGACTGTATTCAGATAACAAGCAAAACTACAGTCATTTACAAAATATTGTGCAATAACTGTAGCAACCAATAAATTAGACAAACTGGCTGAAAACTAGCCATGAGCATACATGAACATCAATTAGCCACAATCGACATGACCCTCTCTCACTAGTATCCCTGCATAGAGATAAAGAAGGACAGCACTTCGATTGGGACAACATATTTATCCTCGGATCAAACAAACAGAGACATACACGAGGAATCCTGGAGGCATGGCATTCCAACTGGAGCTCTATCAACAAACAAATTGACTTTCCTCATTCCTGAAGAAGGGCTTCTGCCCGAAACGTCGATTCTCCTGTTCCTTGGATGCTGCCTGACCTACTGCGCTTTTCCAGCAACACATTTTCAGCTTGGACCGCATTTAGCATTCCTGAGAAAAAGAACACGGAGAGATATCTACACAGGCAATGGCATTACCAGCACAACGAAACCCATGCATATGAATAAAAAGCAGGAAACATCAGCAGTGCTTTTACTGCTGCCTCACCGAAGATATTACCGAGTATGGTGACGAAACGTCTGAAAATGCACCTACCAGCTCAGCGGGCAAACTCAGCCAGAGTTAAAAATCTTTTAAATCCGCGCTAGACCCCCTTCTATTAGCAATCAAATTGTCTTTCCTTCTCTATCACCTGCTGAACCGGTCAGCTTACTTTTTTAGGATGACCCACAACAACTCCAAATAAATTGGTGCAGTCAATCTGAAAACAAACAGTGTTAGCCTCGCAGTAAGTGGGGAACATGCAATAAGGTATTATAAAGGATAGAGTCCTGGTCCAATGCAACAGCGTCTGGCCCTTTTTCCCAAACTGTCATCCAAAATGTCAATCTATGCCGAACTTATTCCCCTGCACTTGGCCTATATTCTTTGAATTCTTCACTATTCATGTATTCGTCAAATGTTGTTAATCTACTCGCCTCAAGCATTTCAATTCGTATCCCATTCCGTATGCTTAGCACACTCTGTGTGAAAAAGTTGCCCCTCAGTTTCCCTTGTGTTTTTTTCCCTCGAACCTTAAACAGATGCCCTCTCGTCCTCGATTCTCCGAAATTGGGAAAAAGACTGAGTGAAATCACACTATCTGTGTCTATCTCTGATATTCCCTCCTCGGTCTCATACGCTCCAAAGAGAAAGCTCTCGCTTGTCCAATCTCTCCATGTATCTCAAACCATTGAGTCCCCACCTTCCTTGCAAATTTTGTCTGCATCCGATCCATTTTTATAACATTTTTTTATGCAGCAAGGTAACCAAAACTGAACACAATGCAACAAATGTGGTATCACCAACATCCTGGATAACTGATGCCTGACTTCCCAACTTCTAAATTCAATGCGTGACTGATGAAGGCAAGAGTCGCTGAAGCCTTCTTCACTTTCCTGTCTACCTGACTCCAGTTTCAAAGAACTCCAAGTTGCCTCTGTTCCACGACACTCCTTAAAGCCTGTCTACTCAGCATGAAACTCCGAACTTGATTTGAATTT
>NC_057717.1:78838953-78867943 GCF_004010195.1 Chiloscyllium plagiosum | reverse complement strand
GCTCTCTCTCCTATCTGTGTAAACGTCTCCCTCCTCTTGAACCAACATTACCGCAAAACATCCGTCAGTTTGTGCAACGTTCCCTTGCCAGTGAAACAAAGTTTGCTGTCCTTATCTCCGGGAAAATCTGCCAGATGCCACACACCCCATATCTAACTAACCTCCAAAAGCTTTCTATATAACTAAACCTCTTCAGTGATGACTATTCTCTATTTGTCTATTTGTTCTTCCAGCCGACACAAGTCTTTTTTTATCTCTATAATCTACTCCGTTCCATGAAACACTCTCTGTCTCTGTAAATCAACCCTGTCATACAAACGGCATTATCCCTGCAAACTGTTACATCACTCTCTATCTCCATGAACTCCTGACGACCCTACAGCTCTCCACATTTCTATGACCTCCTGTGGCTTTACGGTTCTTCCTCCCTTTGATATCATCTGTAGTCCCACAGACCTCCCAACCTCCATTATCGGCTTTAATTCAGACAATTGCTGCCTCTGCAACTTCGTCCATTGCTGCAAACTCTTCTCACTTGTATTACTTCGTTCAGATCCCTAACTCTCCAGTTTCCTGAATCAACATCATGCTTTTGCAATCCTTCTATTTTTGAATGAAATGTTCCAATCCTTAAATCCGACGTAAATCTGTGAACTCATCTATTCCCGAAAATAAATCCATACAGTGAAAACATAGAGTGTCCCTAGAAACATTTCTCACCCTCCACCTTCATTCTTCACCAATAGCCCTGAGAATTACTAAAGCCTCCTTTTGCCACTGAAAACCTCCCATTGTCTGCAAAGGTCCCCCACTCTCTCAAGCACTTCTGGAGATCAATGCAGAGGAAGGAAGCGTTGTCGGGCCCGAGCCAAATTACGGACGTAGGATGAGTGCAGAACCTGGAAGCGACGTAGATCCCGCAGGAGGTTATAGGGAGCAGGAATCATAGCGCTTGCAGGATGCGAACGAGAATGGAAACTGACGGATGTTATACTTGAACGACTGATTATAATTTTACAGTTTACACCATGCATTTCAACACCAAAATAACTTGCGGTTGCAGATGCACAACCTGAGATCTTTTTGAGCGGATTCTGGAGTTCCTGCAACTCTCCTTAACTCTGCAACATCTTCCCGCCGTGAGAACTCTCCTATCTCCGTGACCTCGACTCAATTTTTTAAACTCACTATCACTGGAATTATCACATCCTCCATTTGGGACAAGATAGTTGGAATGATAGCATTAACTGAAGCGAACAAATATGACCGATCTGTGATGAGGAGGTTGACGTTGCAGAGGGACCATGGATGGGAAGTGAATACATATATCTGTTGTCGGGATTTCAGCAGAAGAGTCAAAAAGCCAAACAATGTCCCATAACATTATGAGGAATCTCTGAAGTTAATATGTTGGTGAGACAACCAAGTAAATCTGAAGATCAGAATTTGGAGGCTATTTGGGTGTTGCCAAGAAACAGCAAGGGGCAGCAATCGGTGTCAGGCTGGCAGTGATTTCTGAGATGTCTTTGATGTCGGGGAGAGTGGCTAGCGTTTCTGGACACTTTGCTTCTGCTTGTTTGGGTTTGTTGCTGAGAAATCGACAAACTGTGTTTAGTGAGTATCCAGACTGCCAGACAATCAGACCGCTTGTCATCATTGTAGCCTACAAACTAACAAGCACATCAAAACATTGAAAGACTGTATTCAGATAACAAGCAAAACTACTGTCATTTACAAAATACTGTGCAATAACTGTAGCAAACAATAAATTAGACAAACTGGCTGAAAACTAGCCATGAGCATACATGAACATCAATTAGCCACAATAGACATGACCCTCTCTCACTAGTATCCCTGCATAGAGATAAAGAAGGACAGCACTTCGATTGTGACAACAGATGTCTCCTCGGATCAAAGAAACAGAGACATACACGAGGAATCATGGAGGCATGGCATTCCAACTGGAGCTCTATCAACAAACAAATTGACTTTCCTCATTCCTGAAGAAGGGCTTGTGCCCGAAACGTCGATTCTCCTGTTCCTTGGATGCTGCCTGACCTGCTGCGCTTTTCCAGCAACACATTTTCAGCTTGGACCGCATTTAGCATTCCTGAGAAAAAGAACGCGGATAGATATCTACACAGGCAATGGCATTACCAGCACAACGAGACCCATGCATATAAATAAAAAGCAGGAAACATCAGCAGTGCTTTTACTGCTGCCCCACCGAAGATATTACCGAGTATGGTGACGAAACGTCTGGAAATGCACCTACCAGCTCAGCAGGCAAACTCAGCCAGAGTTAAAAATCTTTTAAATCCGCGCTAGACCCCCTTCTATTAGCAATCAAATTGTCTTTCCTTCTCTATCACCTGCTGAACCGGTCAGCTTACTTTTTTAGGATGACCCACAACAACTCGAAATTAATTTGTGCAGTCAATCTGAAAACAAACAGTGTTAGCTTCGCAGTAAGTAGGGAACATGCAATAAGGTATTATAAAGGATAGAGTCATGGTCAAATGCAACAGCGTCTGGCCCTTTTTCCCAAACTGTCATCCAAAATGTCAATCTATGCCGAACTTATTCCCCTGCACTTGGCCTATATTCTTTGAATTTTTCGCTATTCATGTATTCGTCAAAAGGCCTTTTAAATGTTGTTAATCTACTCGCCTCAAGCATTTCAATTCGTATCCCATTCCGTATGCTTAGCACACTCTGTGTGAAAAAGTTGCCCCTCAGTTTCCCTTGTGTTTTTTTCCCTCGAACCTTAAACAGATGCCCTCTCGTCCTCGATTCTCCGAAATTGGGAAAAAGACTGAGTGAAATCACACTACCTATGTCTATCGATGATTACCCCCCCGCCCCGGTCTCATACGCTCCAAAGAAAAAGCTCCTCGCTTGTCCAATCTCTCCATGCATCTCAGACCATTGAGTTGAAACTTTATTGCTGGAACAGCACAGCAGGTCAGGCAGCATCCAGGGAACAGGAGATTCGACGTTTCGGGCACAGGCCCTTCTTTCCTGAAGAAGGGCCTGTGCCCGAAACGTCGAATCTCCTGTTCCCTGGATGCTGCCTGACCTGCTGTGCTGTTCCAGCAATAAAGTTTCAACTTTGATCTCCAGCATCTGCAGACCTCACTTTCTCCTCAGACCATTGAGTCCCCACCATCCTTGCAAATTTCGTCTGCACCCGGTCCATTTTTAAAACATATTTTATGCAGCAAGGTGCCCAAAACTGAACACAATGCAACAAATGCGATATCACCAACATCCAGGATAACTGATGCCTGACTTCCCAGCTTCTAAATTCAATGCCGTGACTGATGAAGGAAAGAGTCGCTAAAGCCTTCTTCACTTTCCTGTCTTCCTGACTCCAGTTTCAAAGAACTCCAAGTTGCCTCTGTTCCACTACACTCCTTAAAGCCTGTCTACTTAGCATGAAACTCCGAACTTGATTTGAATTTTCAAAATGCAAAACCTCAGACATAGTTGTGTGAGACAGCAATTATCATTTCTGGCCCCACTTCCCCGAATCATTAAGGTCCTGCTGCAATTTCTGATAACCTTCCTCACTGTCCATAAAACCACCTATTTCAGTGCCTTCTGAATAATTACAAGCTTACCTTGCAAGTTCTCATTGAAAATATTGATTTAGATAACAAACAGTTGTGGGCCGAGAAACGAACCCCGAGACGCACAACTAGTCACAGACTTCGACTCCCACAGGCTTCCTTCCAATATTACCCGCTGGTTCCTACCATTAAGCCAATTGCGTATCCAATTTACCAACTCCCCCTCGATTCCAAACGATCTAATCTTCCGCAACAGCCTATCAGATGGAACCGTAGCAAGGACTTCAGTGAAATACATATAGACTCCGTCTAATGCTCCATCTTCATCACACATGTTGGACACTTCAACAAAGAACGCTAACAAATTTGTGAGTCATGATCTCCTACTCACTAAGGCAAGCCGACTACAGCGAATTAAACCCTGTATTTCCAAATGCATGTATACCTTATATCTCAGAATTGTCTCAAGTAAACGTCATCCACTTAAGACGTCCTTCACCTCTTCATAACTCATATGGACTATCCCCAAGATATGACCACTCATTTTCCTAAGTTCCCATGGTAAATACGGAGGAAACATATTCATTGAGGGCATTGTCTATCTCCTGCGGTTCAACACATATGCCTTCACTTTAGTCCTTGACGGGTCATTTTTCTCTCTTTAGTTATTCTTTTTTCTTAATTTACCGAAAAGAAAAATATTTTTTGATTCCCGCAAATCTTCTCAGCCATGTTTATCCCATGTTGGTTTTGTGCCGTCCGCATTTCCTTCTTCAATAAAGTCCTGGAACCACTCTATATTTGCAGGAATTACTTCGATCCCAGCTGTCTGTACCTGAACCAGGCCTCCTCTTTCTTCTGATCAAAACCGCAATATCTCTTTCCATTTTTGGTGCGCTGTTCCTGCCAACCTTGCTCTTCAGCCTCAGAGGGGTATATAGAAGTTGAACTCTAGTTAGCAAAATGCCACCTACTTGCCGGAGGTCCCTTTCCTTGCAAACAAACCAGCGTAATCAACCCCTTCCAAGCTCCAGTCAAATTCCATGAAAAATCTACTTGACCTAATTTTAAAACTTGAACCTGTGGAGCTGTTTTGTCCCTCTCGAAAACTATTTTAAATGTAATAGAACTGTCGTAAATCGTCCCAAAGTTCTCCCTCATTCTCAAATCAGTCACCCGGTCCGCCCTATTTCCCAAGAACAGCTCGCGTTTTGCTCCTTCCGAGTAGAACCCTTTGGATATTGCTTGAGGACACCGTCCTGAACGCTATTAACAACCCACAACCCACCTAATCCCTTAATTCTCTGGCAGTCCCAGACTCCATACAGAAAATCAGAATCCCCTACTATGACAAACGTATTCCTCAAGCAAGTCTCCAAAATCACCCTGTATATTTGTTATGCCATTAGGCAATAGCTGAACCTTGAGAAAAGATGGGCGATAGATAGTTTGAAAAAGAGAATGTTCTTTATAAACATGATTTGTTTTAAATGGACCTGTGAAAAGTATTTTTGTGTGGATGTAAATGGCAGAAAAGGCAAGGGTGGTGAAAGGAAGCGATGGTCGGGGGGGTGTTTTATCTCAAGTTTCAGAAGCTTTTGGAAAAGTTTCAACAAGGGCGAAAGTATAACTCGGAAAACAATACATTTCTTTATACATCAACAAGGCTGTCTATGTGTGGGGCCACAGGAGATGGGTACGGTCCTGAAGAAATAATTTTCTATTGTATTTGTTGTGGGGAATGATATTAAAGATCGTGAACTTGCATAAAAATGGAGCGATGTTTTGAAAAGAGGCCGCAATAGAGAACAGGATATTTCGAAGGCCATGAAACACATAGACGCAGAAAAATCCCTGGCACTGATCAGGTGTGTCCCAGGACATTGTGAGAAACAACGGAAGAAACTGCAGCATACCTAGCAACAATATCTTTATTATAGATAATCTGGGTAAGGTAGTGAAAGTGTAGAGGGCAGCTAATGTTATTCCAACACTTAATGGCAGCAAGGCAATGAACAAAATTACATTTCTTTAAAACGGACCTCAGCAACTTTATGTTTTGGGGGGGATACTGAGAAACAGGATCGACAGACATTCGGAAATGAAAGGATTGATTAGAGATAGTCAGCATGATTTTCGGCATTGCAAATCCTGTCTCATTAATCTGATAAAGTTTATGAGGGGGGATCAAACGATGGATGAAGGTAGTAAGGCCTTTCATAAGGTTCAGCATGGCAGACTGATTAGAGAAGTTGCATCATTTGGGATCCGTGGAGAGCTGTACAAAACTGGCTTGCCAGAGGGTGACAAGGGTGGTGGTAGAGGTTTTTTTTCTGATTGAAGGCAATTGCCAACGGTTTTCAACAGGATCAGTGCAGGGTCCAGTTTATAGGTAGAATTTCAATGGGAATACCGGAGACATGATCGGCAAATTTCATTAGGAGTAGTGTATAGTGGAGAAGGTTATGTAAGATTCCAAGGAATGCTGATGATCTGCGCGAGTGGCCTGAGGCGTAGCAAATGGAATTTAATTGAGATCAATGCGAGGTGTTGCATTCTGAACAGAAAAAAAAACAAATCACAGCAAGGCTTAAATCCTTAATTGAAAGGTTCTGCCTAGTGCTGCCAGACACATAGGATGAGGTCTGTAGTTACATTGATTACTGACCGTGGCGTTATCAGTAGACAGTTTGGTGAAGTAGGCATTTGGCACCCTTGCCTTCATCGGTCAGAGCATTAAGAATAAGTGTTCAGACGTCATTCTGTGGCTGTATAGGGCATTCGTGAGACCACAATAAAGGCACTGTTGATTATCTGGAAAAGTTCAACCGGTTCTCTTCTGTCCTTTGGGGAATGGCAAATGTCATTCTCACTTTGTACAGCCTACATGTGACTCCAGACAAACAACAACATGGCTGACTCTGAGGCGCCGCTGGGTAATTAGTAGTGAACCATGTTTGCTGCTCCATCCAGGAATATACTCATTGTAAGAATTAATATGCGTAAGTGCATATTTCCATCCCTACGTCTGTGAAAACCTCCAGCTGCAGCAATTCACACTGGCTTTGTAACATTGTTCAGGGCCTTCCCACTTCCTATAAAACTCTCACGATCTTCAGCATCTCCAAATCTCACTGTTCCAAACATTGGATTAAACTCCTACAACGTTTCCTCTTCCTAGTCCTGCTATGAGATCACTTTCAATCCCTTTAACGTCTATTTTCATATGGTTGTAGTGCTTCGTCTGTTAATAAAACAGACTTTTTCATTATTTTTTCCCAGAAAACGTCTGAGCCTTTCTACTTCGAATCTGATCCTTCCTGACCCGAGTGACGGTCAGGTGGAGTTTTCTTGCTGAGGCTTTGTCTGTTTCTGCAGTTTCCTTTTCTTGAACGTTATACACTGCTGCCTCAAATGTTTTCGAGTGATCACTTACAGACAGAATCTCAGTCTGTTTACCCCCTTAACTTGGTTAGTTCTTCTCTCAAATGCGTGCATTTGGTTTTGTTTATGTTTCCAAATATGACGTGTCCTTTGTGTCGTCACTTTAAAATTTAATTATTCCTTTGAATTTCATAGTTTCTCGGATTATCTCTGAATGCGAAATTAATCATTCACTCAGCTCTTGTGTCCAACAACTTACCCATCACTGACGTCTGCGGTACTTGGCTCTCATTGCAGCCTCAGTTAAGTAATCACACAACATTTTATTCGTATGCATCGAGTCATATAGCGCAGAACTACCCATTTGGTCGATGACGACTACAATCTAAAACTAAACACCTTCAACCAGCCTGTTTGTGTACCATATCCCTCCAAACTTTTCGTATTCACGCACTTAACTAATGTCTCTTAAATGTTATAATTGCAACCACATTCACCCCTTCCTCGGGAAGTTAATTGCACACACCAACCATCCTCTGTGTAACAATTTCCCGCCATGTCTTTTTCTCTTAAATCGCTGTTTTCTAACCTTACAAAAAACATGGCCTGTTGTCTCGAAACTCGCCCAGTCTCGAGAAAAGACAAATATCATTAACTCTGTCTGTATTCCCCATTATTATATACACTGTTATAAGATTCCTAGCCTATCGGGTATTGAAAGAGTGCTCCATTATCCTTTAAAATGGAAATGTTTCATGCCCAGCAAAATTCTGGTAAATCTCTTCTGAACCCTCTCCATCATAGTAAATATCCTTCCTATAACCGGGCGACGAGGATCAGATACATCAATCCAGAAGTGACGTCAACAATTTCAACACGACTTCCAACATCCTATATTCAATAGGATGAGCAATGAAGCTAAACTTACCCAGGACGTCTTTAACTGACCTGTCTATTCATGATGAAAACTTCAAAGAAGCATACCCCTGAACCCCAAGATCGCTCTATTCAACAGCACTACTGAAGGTTCTGCCATTAATTGTTCGAATTCCACCAATGTTTATTGTAACAAAATGAAAAATTCCCATTTGTCCAGATTGAACTTCCAGCCATTTCATCATGAAACCTTTAACATGTTAGAAAACCTCCTTCGTTAGCAAACATGTAACTCTTCAGTCTTCTAGCACATCACTCATGGCTGTCAATATTAAAAATATTTCTTCATTAGACCTCTCATTTTCTGTTCTAGCTTCCCACAATGTCCTAAGATATCGTTCATCAGGTCCTGGCGATGTTTTTGCGTTTTAAAAGCTCCAACATCTCCTCTTCCGTAACGTGGACTTACTTCAAGGCAGAGAATCACAGAGATCAACAGCACAGAATCAGAATCATTGATCCAGTGCCATGTGCCAGAATTGTGTCCATACTTCTCTCAACACTTCCTATATATAGGCCGATGTAGATTCCTTTTAAATGTATTTCTATCAGCTTTCATGACTTCCTCTGGCAGCACATCCCATGTATGCACCACTCTCTGCTTGAAGCAATTGTCCATTCGGTACCGTTCCTATATTTCCCCTCTCACCTTAAAGATTCTGCCTTCTTCTATTGGACTCCCCAAACCCTGTAAAAATATCTCTTTATTCAACCATCCCACTTACGATTTTAGAAAAAAAGTCTTTATAAGCTAACTCCTCAGTCTCCAAAGTTTCAATGAAAGTATCCACAACCTTATGGGTGGCACAGTGGTTAGCACTGCTGCCTCACAGCGCCTGAGACCCGGGTTCAATTCCCGCCTCAGGCGACTGACTGTGTGGAGTTTGCACGTTCTCCCCGTGTCTGCGTGGGTTTCCTCCGGGTGCTCCGGTTTCCTCACACAGTCCAAAGATGTGCAGGTTAGGTGAATTGGCCTTGCTAAATTGCCCGTAGTGTTATGTAAGGGGTAAATGTAAGGGCATGGCTGGGTGGCGGGTCGGTGTGGACTTGTTCGGCCGAAGGGCCTGTTTCCACGCTGTAATGTAATCTAAAAAAAAAACTAATCAACCTCTGCCTATAGGTCAAACGCTCCAACCCTGCCAACGTCGTTGATAATCTTTTCTGAACATATTCGTGTTCCACAACATCTTTCCTCTGGCAGAGAGATCAATATTGCACACTGTAGTCCAATCGTGGTCTGAACATTTACTGTTTAATTCCATGAGATTTCCAGGCTTTCACTACAGTACGTTCTGAAGTGATTTTTTTTGTTTAGGGTCTTGTCGTTCGACGCTTCAATTACGTTGTTGATTATTAACGGTCCCTATTTCCTCTTCAGTTATTCTTTAGTTCCGAAAAATCTTGCAAATCTCTTTGTTTTCTCCTTCACCTTCCTGACAAAATGTATTTCATGTCCACTTTTTGTATGGCTGATTTCCATGAAAAGTGTATTCCTACAGCCGCTAGGTTCGTGAGGGATTCATACTTCACAATTCCCCATTTTTCTTACGACACCCTGAATAGACAGCCAGCGTTTTATAATTCTGCCAGCATTAACCTTCACATTATCAGGAAAATGCTGGCCCAGAATGCTTATTTTATCTCACTGTCTTTATCATTGCGACATTCCAGACTTCCCTTTACCTCCAAGTAGATTCACCAATCTACAGTTGAAAGTTAATGTCTAATACTATCAAGATTGGTCGTGCCACAATTTAAAACCTTACCTTGTGGAATAGACGTGTCCATTTCCATAACTACACTGAAACCGATAAAATGTAACTCACTTTGAAAACCAACTCCGCATGAATACTTCAGTCCCCTGCTTTATCTTGGTTCCCAAGAGGAAATCAAGGTTTGCTCATTCTCCAGTCCAGACATCTGTATTTTGATTGAGAAAGGTTGTTGGAATACAGTCAAAAATCGATCCTCCCATTCAAAACGATGGCAGTCACAATCTTGGTTTGGCATGTTATAATCCCCTTCCATTATAACGCTATTTTTCGAACGGGTAGCTGAGATCTCCAGACATATTTACACCATAGCGAGTTTTGAGAAGATTTGTAGCTCACGTTGAGGCTTTGCATGTAGGTTTGCTCGCTGAACTGAAAGATTCATTTCCAGACGTTTCCTTATCTTACAAGGTAACATCTTCAGTGATCCTCACGAGAAGTAATGCTGAAAATACTTGCTTTCTCTTCATATGTTTGGGTTTCTTTGGTTTAGTGATGTCTTATTCTGCGGTGATGCTATTTCCTGCAGTGAAGTCACTTCCTGTTCCTTTTATCAGGGGGTGGGAAATGGGGTCTAACTCGATGTGTTTGTTGATAGAGTTCCGGTTGAAATGCCAAGCTTCAAGGAATTCTCGTGCGTATTTTTGTTTGGCTTGTCCTACAATGGATGTATTGCCCCAGTCGAAGTGTTGTCCTTCCACATCCGATGATACTAGTGAGAGAGGGTCATGTCTTTTTTATGACTAGTTGATCCTGGTGCTTTTTTTTGTTCTGCTGTTTGTCCAGTGTAGTGTTTGTTACAGTCATTGCATGGCATTTTGTAAATGACATTAGTTTTGCTCATTGTCTGTATGGGCTATTTCAAGTTCATTCGTTGCTGTTGGTGGGTTTGTGGACTGTCATGATGCCAAGTGGTCTGAGCAATCTGGCAGTAATTTCCGTGGTGTATTTGATGTAGAGGAGAGTGACTAGCGTTTCTGGACGTGTTTTGACTACTGGTTTGGTTTTGTTGCTGGGAAACCGGCCGACTGTGTTCATTGGGTACACATTCTTTTTGAATAGTCTCAGCAACAATCCCAAATAAGCAGACAATACACGTCCAGAAACCCGAGCCACTCTCTCCTGCATCGATGACATCTCGTAAATGACTGCCAGACTGCTCAGACCCTTTGGCATCATGGAAGCCCACAAATCCACAAACAAAATAAAACAGCAGCCAATGAATATGAGAGAGCCTATACAGACAATAATCAAAACTAATTTCATTTACAAAATACTGTACGAGGACTGTAACGAACACTACATTGGACAAACGGGTAGAAAACTAGCCACCAGAATACATGAATACCAACGAGCCACAAAAAGACATGACCCTGTCACAATGGTATTCTCACATATGGATGATGAAGGACACCACTTCGAGAATTCCTAGAAGCATGGCATTCCAACTGGAACTCTATCAACAAACACATCGAGTTAGACCCCATCTACCACCCCATGAGAAAAGGAACAGGAAGTGACTTCACTACAGGAAATAACATCACCCACAGCAATTGACATAACCAACCTAAAGAAACCAAACATTTAAATATAAAGCAGAAATTTTCAGCATTGTTTCACATGAGGTCCACTGAAGCTGAGACCTAGTAAGGTAACGAAACGTCTGAAAATGAGGCTTTCAGCTCAGCGACCCTACATCCAAAATATTTGCATCATAATCTTCCACAGAATATTGGAGAACTGTAGTATAAACGTATTAAAGTGAAGACCCATTCTTATTATTCCACTTCAATAATATAGCTTTACTCGGTGACCCCGCAGGGATATGCTCTCAAAGTACTGTTCTGAAGCTTTCCCTAATCAAAACCATGACTCCCTCTCGTGATTTGCCTCCCAGTGTTTTCTTGCTATAGCAGCTGCCCCCGGAACATTCAGCTGCCAGTCCTGGCCCTCCCTTAATTGTGTTTCTATAATTCCTGTGATATCCTAATCCCATTCAAGCCTTAATTTCACCTGATTTACCTGTCAGATCTCTTGCATTGAAACAAATGTAAGTTAATTAATCGGGTTTCCTCATTGCCTGCTGTGTCCTTGTCTGCCTTGTCTACTCAAATTGCCCTCTTGAACTTCTATAACCGAGTCAACCTTCTTTCTGGACGTATGACTCCTTAGGGTCCCAATCCCCTACCAGACTAGTTAGGTTCTCTCACATTGCTCTGGAAGTTCACCTCATGAGGTTGTTAGTCCCTGTCCACCCAGTCCAGGTGTCTTCAGCATACTCTCAATTTGTGCTGTCACCTTCAGGGATCAGTGAACTTGTCCACCAAGTTCCCTGTGTCCATCAGTATTCCTCAGTATTCCTGTTGAAGGGCATCTGCCCGCAACGTCGATTTTCCTGCTCATCGGATGCTGCCTGACCTGCTGTGCTTTATCAGCAACACTATAATCAACTCCTCAGTGACCTACTGTCCACGGGTGGCACAGTGGCACATTGGTTAGCAGTGCTGCATCACAGCGCCAGAGACCCGCGTTCAATTCCCGCCTCAGGCGACTGACTGTGTGGAGTTTGCACATTCTCACGGTGTCTGCGTGGGTTTCCTCCTGGTGATCCGGTTTCCTCCCACAATCCAAAAACGTGCATGTTAGGTGCAATGTCAATGCTAGATTGCCCATAGAATTCGGTGAAGGGGTAAATGTAGGGGAATGGGTCTGGGAGGGGTTCGCTTCGGTGGATCGGTGTGGACCTGTTGGGCCAAAGGGCCTGTTTCCACACTGTAATAATCTAATCTCGTCTTATGTAAATCGCTAACTTATCATACCGTCTACGGTGCATTAACTCAAACTCAACGGATGAAATTCCGTCTGCCATTACTCTGCTCAGTTTTTCATCTGATCGATATCAGACTGTAGCCTGACACCATCCGCCTCACTATGGACAACATCCCAACTTTCACGTCATCTTCAAACCTACTAAGGGTACATTCTGCTTTCATAGCCAAATTATTAATATACGTAATAAGCAGTAATGGTTCCTGCACAGATCCTTGTGATACACCGCTTGTCGAACGTTTCCGATTTCAAAAACAACCGTTCACCAATACAGGTACTGTTTGCCAAGGCCCTTTACATCCCATTGGCTCTTAACTTTTGGAACAGCATACCATGTGAGAACCGGTCAAAAGCCTTACTGAAGTCCATGCAAACAACATCATCTTGCATTGCCCTCATGTATTTTAGACATAATTTCAAATAGTCAACCGAATTCATCAAACATGAACTCTCTCCAACAAATGCGTGCTGCCTCGAATTTTTCCTTACCTTTCCAAATAATCATTTATTCTGTCCATCCGAATATTTTCCAATAGTCTTCCCCCTCAGTCGTCAGTCTTACCTCGTCTATCCCTGCTGTCCTTCTTGAGCAAAAAATATACTTTAGCTATCGTCCAGCTACATGGCACTTTACTTGTGGCCAGAAAAGTTGTCAATTTACCTGCCAGCACCCTCGTGATTTCTTCTGTTACCTCCCATCGTAGCGTGAGATACGTTTGATTGGGCAATGTTGATTTCTCCAGGTTTATGCCTGCGAAAGCATCTAATATCTCCTCCTTATTGATTTGAAAATGTTCTGGAACCTCACCATCCAACTGAAACCACCGCCTGTATGAAAACAGATGAGAAGTACTCATTTAAGACCACAACTACTTCTTCTGGCTCCATGCACAGATCGTCCCTTTGGTTTGTAACAGGCCCCAGCATTTGCCTGTGAATCCTCTTACTCTAACTATACTTATTAAATAACTGGTGATTTTCTGCAATAGTATCTGCCTCAGATTTTTCGTAATCTTGCTTTGCCATTCATTTTTATGCTCCTTTAATTCTTCATATTTTTGAAGGGCGTCGCCTGCTTTTATCACACTGTACTTTCTTTGTCAAATTACTGATATTGCGTTGTCAGTATTCACTGGATTTTCTGCCTTTTCCATTCAATCTTCACGGAACAAACTGGGCCTGAATTCTTACTGTTTCACTTTAAAATACTCCCAAATTGGGAGTATGGGCGCAACTGCGGGTAACTCCTCCCCTCGTCTATCTTTGCCCGATCCTTTCTTATTTTGGTATTAGTTCCAACTGTTACTGGTAATCTAATGTCGTGGGGCATTGCCCAACTTTAGACAATTAACTAACCTTATCTCGTTCCACAATGACATTGAAGCTGACAGAGTTATTGTCAGTCAATTTCCCTCAAAACACTAGAAAGTCCTTATCTCTGCCACGTTGTTCACTATCTACAGCTCACACTGACTTTCACATTCCCGAGCCCCGATCAACCTCCCCATCATAACACTTCCTCCAGCTTCTACATCATATCACTGTAACCTTCACCAGTCCTTAAAGCATTCGTCCAGCCTATCCTGCAGCAGGTTATTTCCTCCAACATATCACCATCCAGCCTATCTGTGCAAATTCATCCTGTACATATGAATATATTACCCTATCCGAGCGTTCTTCCAATGCGCAGACAACCAGTTCTCCAATTATCACTTGAAACTGTCTCCTCACTCTACATAACTGAGCAAAAGATTCTCACCATAAATTCCACGTTGTCGCACATTTTTTTCCTGTCAATAATCCTTCAGAGATACAAATTTCCTCATATATCAACATCAAAATTGACATTATGCCGTCTAACCTATACTGAAACCTGTTCTTGCAGGCCTCTGCCAGTAAAACTTACCTTTTTGCATAAATCGTACTTGTTCCTTCCCCAACTTTGGACCTTCTGATGTAGCTTTTTAGACTCAACTGTGCTTTCGTTTACCACTTCAGCACATTTAACTGGGTTATCCTGTTTTCCTACACCCGTCCTCCCAGTACTTATTTTTCTGATCCAACAGCAATGTTCCTACATCTGGACTACTTTTTTGTAGTGAAAGCACTGGAGCCTTTCAACTTCTCTATCCCCCTCATGGGTTTCGTTGAAGATATCTTAAACGAGATCTACAATTTCTTGGAAATGGCCTAGCAGTATCCAAATTGAAGTAACGTCCATTGTTGTGGAGAAACTAAAGAAGGACCAGGAAACTGAGAAGTTAAATTAAAAATGCCCTGCTATTTTCACAGACTGTGTAATTACAAGGTCCAACTATCATAAGTTACAGCACGATGCTAAAACTGTGAGAATGATGGAGTCCAAAGATGTGCAGGTTAGTTCAGTTGCTCATGCTAAATTGCCCACGCGTTAGGTGCATTGATCAGACAGAAATGGGTCTGGGTGAGTTGTTTTTTGAACGATCAGTGTGGACGTGTTGGGCCGGAGGGCTCGTATCTACATTTTAAGGAATCTAATCTACTCGACAGGAACCGTTAATTCGTAATAATTACTGCAATTATTATTCTGTTAAGATTTCCACCGGAGTAAGGTTATTCTAAATTCCTCTTCATTTGGTTGCATTTTATCGAAACTTTTGAAACAAATTGTGTTTTGCTTAATCTCGAGTAGTTTTACAAGTCACGTCGTATCTGGATCAGACGATTTAACATTCACTTGTTTTTAAAATAAGAAAACGTTAAGATTTAGGTTAGCTCCTTGATCTATTTTCGAGAGCCTCAGTTGTGATCCAGAAGACTAGACTCCAAGTTTTCCTGTGTAACAGTTTAGATGCACTAAATATGCTACCTCTGTTCTCGTCCAATCATTCCAATGGGCGCAATGGCTTTCGCATATTACTGTCAAGACAGCGCGAGGTACAGAATAATCTCTTCATTTTTATTTGTGGAACTGAGATGTGTCTCGTAGTCATGTTACATGAATGTAACGTGCACTATGACAGAACAGTCTTGGATGCTGCCCAGCTCCTATTGGATAGGGGCACAGACTGCTTCAGGAGCGATGAGGTGACAAACCGTTCTGAACATTGTGTGACGTTGAGTGACCATCCCTCTTTCAGATCCTATGATGGTGAAACAAGATATTGATGAAGCAGCAGAACCTGTTTGTGCTGAGGAAGCTACCCTGATGATCTCTTGCAGACATGTCCATTGGTTGACATAATGCACATCCACGAAACACAACATCTTCATTTGTGCTACAAATAACTCCAAAAAGTGGGCAGTTTGCACTGATTCTGTTAAGTACAAGTTCCGTTCAGCTACATGATGTCATCCTCAGTTAAGCTCTGCCTGAATGTCAGGGCCCGTCACACTTACCTGAGCCTTTGTGTTCACCCGTTTTCTGTCAGTACATAATAATGTTGGAGCAGAGAATGTCAGTAATTCTCTCTCCTTAAGTGTTGGGGGCACCCAGATCAATGAAAACATTTTCAAAAAAAATTCATTTGATCTGCCAGAGAGTAGAGGGCTGTGAAAAATTGGGAAATCACGATGACTTGAGATGGAAAGCAGATTAACCATGATCTTAATGAAGGGCAAGGCAGGCTTGCGGTGGAATGGGTGTGGTGTGGTGGCATGAATGAAATGAAATGCTCTCACATTCAGTCATTGGAAAGTCAATGGCTTTTGTTTTCTAGCAGATTCTTTCACTGAAAGTTGCAGTTGGGGAGACGACAGGATCTCGTGAATCATCACTTGATGATGATGAATCACGTGAATCCGTGCCTAAAACTTGACCAGCAAACGAAGCAAATTTGGAGAGAGGGGAATCTGTATACCGAGATAAATGAGGAGCCTTTTTCATACCAGTTTAATATTTCCAATCACAGTTTGTCAATCTCCAAGAACAGTGTGTGACGTTCATGAAGGGTCGAAATGTCTTTCCTGTTACCATGCAATAGGTCTTCGGAGTAGTGGCCTCCAACTGCTTCCATCTACCAAATTTGAGAAGCTGAATGGAACATAGGAATGGAGAACTGAGGAGCAGGAATCGGTCATTGGACAACTGGTGGTATATCCATGAGGCACGAAGATCATGGCGGAACTGGTTGTGATCTCTGCCACAGTTTCTTGTCTGTATCCCATGATCCATGACTCCCTACTCTGTCAAATATTTCTCCTTCTCAGCTTTAACTAAATGTAAACACAGAGGCAGCACAAACAACAAAGATATATCCCATTCAAAAGGACCTTTTAGTATTTCTCCTCATCGCACTTCCAGAAGCAGTCAGTCATACAGCACGGCAACGGACCCTTCATCCCAGTTATGCCCACTGACCAGATATCCTTATCTTATTTTCTACCAATTTCAGGCATTTGGCTGATATCCCTCTAAATCCTTCCCACTTATGTAGTATGCCGATACATTTGAAAAGTGTCGTTGTACTTGCCTTCCCTACCTCCTCTGACGTCACGTTCCTTGCACACACAAGACTCTGAGTGAAAAAGTAGCCTCTTCCGTGACTTCGAATTTTTTTAGCACTCAGCTTCATTGCATATCGTCTTGCTTTGAAATCCCATATCGGGTGTGTGTGTGTGTGTGTGTGTGGGGGGGGGGGGGGTGAATGGCATTTCATAGTATTTATGCCTATCATGATTTTATCACTCTCCATGATATCTCTGACACTCCAGGGGAAAAAAAGAACAATTCAACCTCCCCTCATAGCTCAAATTCTTTCAAATCCTTTCTGCAACCTGTCAAGTTTAACAACATCCTTCCTTATAGGAACAGACCTATTCTTTAAAAAAAAGCATCACCCAAGTTTGTGCAGGTACAACTTCCCACCCTAACTCCGATGCTCAATGCTCTGACCAGTTATGTCAAAAATGCCAAATTCGTCCTCACCACCCTGTTTTCCCGGGACTCCACTTTCACGGAACTATGCACCATGTCCGTTTGACCAGAAACACTCCCTTGGACCTAACCATTAATGAAATAGATGCAGCCCTGCATTACCTTACCAAAGTTAAAAACCTCATATTTATACGAATTAAGAATCCATCTGCCATTCCTTGACCCATTGACACATCGGATGAAGGTCGTGATGACCTTAGAGATAATCATCTTCACTATTCACTACACCATCTTTTTAATGACACCTGCTATCTTACTAACAATGCCTCTGATATTCACATCCAATCCTTTGTAAAAATAATGATAAGTAGTGGATTCAGCACTGATCCCGTTGGAATGTGAGGTGACATTCTTCGTTGGCCATTACACCATCAATTCTTATGTTAGGTGCAAACTTACTAACCATACCACCGGCATTAATATCCAAATCATTTTTATAACATATGGAAAGTAGTGTACCCAGCAGTGATGCTTGTGACACACAATTGAACAGAGGCCTTCCGTCTGAAAAACAACTCTCCACGACCACAATTTGTCTTCTACTTTTGAGCCATTTTTATACCCAAATGGTTGGAAAACCTTGTATTTCATACGATCTAATTTGCAAAACAGTCTCGCATATGGACCCTCATTGAACGCCATACTTAAGTCCACATAGATCATGTCTACCGCTCTGCATTCATCAATCCTCTTTGTAACATCTTCAAAAACTAAATCACTTTCTTAAGACATAACTTTCCGCGCAACAAACATGCAGACGTTCCCTAATCAGTCTCTACCATTCCAAATGCATGGAAATCTTATGCCTCAGGATTCCCTCCAAAACCTTCAGACCAGTGGTATCAGGCTCACCATGTTCTCCTTCCTATTGGAAGAATGTTGTGAAATTTGAAATTATTCAGAAAAAGGCTGCAATGATATTGGCAAGTTTGGAATATTCGAGCCATCGGGAGAGGATAAAAACTCTGGGGCTGGTTTGCCTGGTCTGTCGGAGGTTGAGGTGTGACCTGAAACTGGTTTATAAATCATGAGGGCCTTGGATAGGATAAACAGCCAAGATCCTTTTCCATGTTGTTGGGGAGTCCAGAACTACAGGGCGCAGTTTGATGATGAGCGGGGACAGATGTAAAAGGGAACTGAGAGACAACGTTTTCGTGCAGAGTGTGGTGCTTGTGTGGAATGAGCTGCCAGTGGAAGTTGTGAAGGCTGGTACAATTACAACATTTAAGAGGCACCTGGATGTTTGCGTGAATGGGAATTGTTTAGAGGGATATCGGCCAAATGCTGGTAAATGATACTAAATTAATTAGTACATCTGTTTAGCATGGATGCATTGGACCGAAGGGTCTGTTTCTATGTTGTGCATTTCTATGACAAGGACTGTAATGCTTGCGGTACACCAGTGGTTGGAGGCCTCCGGTGAGGAAAATAATGCTCCCTCATCACTCTGTCTCCGGTCTTTAAGCTAATTTTAAATTCCATTGACAGGTACAGACCACACCGGTGGACTAACATTACTGATCGGCCTACCATTTGGATTCTTTTCGAACGCCTTCATGAAGTCCGTGTGGACAAGGTCTGCAACACTGCCTTCATAAATCTTCTTCATCACCTGTTCAAAACACTCAGTCAGTTCAATGAGACATGATTTACATTGAACAAATCGACATTGTGTAAAACCAGTCAATTATTGCTGACTGGTTAGTCCTATCCCTCAGAATCACTTCCACAACATTCCCCAACACCGATGTCAGGTTTGTCAGTCCAGAGTTCCTGGATTTTAAAGTTTTCGTTTCATTTTCCGTTCCCAATCCTTCTCTAGTCACAGAACATTTAGGTTTAAGCAGATTACTGACATATCTGAAGATACAATTCTCGCACTGTGTCAGGCAAGTTGCTTTCATCTACTAAAATAACAAATTTATGATCAAACTCGATTACTGTGCCATAATCGGAAAACCAATGACAAACCGTGTTGATATGCGAATATTAATATTGATATTTCCCTTTCTAAAAATGCTGAAGGACACACATACACACATTCGCAAGCACACACACACAGACCTACGCAGAGACACACACACACACACACACACACACACACACACACGTTGTATGACTGACAAAAAAGCAAAATCCATGCACTGTTAACTTGAAATCACTCTTTACTAAAATTACTTGCACTGAACACAAAGGAAAGATGAGAGATTGCCCCGAATGGTGTTCTGTTGCTGAAGTTATTCTGCTCGTCTGAGCTGCTTGCAATGAGATTTCTTCCTGGAATAGTTGGATCTGGCTGAATTCACTTTGCCTTTGGCACTGACGAGATTCCAATGAATCCTCGTCAAGAATCCTCCATGAATGGTAAAGCTAAATGTGTTTCTTTTCTAAGCTTACGCACATTAATATAATGAAGAACATGGAGATAAAGGGAGCAATAGGATGTTTCTAGGAATAAGTTAATTCGGGATAGTTAACCCGGTTTTGTCAAGGGTAGTTCGTGCCTCACAAATCTTATTGAGTTATTTTAGAAACTAACAAATCAAGTGGATGTGGAGAACGCAGTTGATGTGGTGTTTATGAATTTCAAGAAGGCGTTTCATAAGGTTCCCAAAGGTATCATAATGCACAAAATACGGAGGCATGGGATTGAGGATAATTTAGCGGTTTGGATCAGAAACTGGCTGGATGAAAGAAGACAGAAAGCGATAGCTGGTGGGAAATGTTCATCTTGGAGTTTAGTTACGAGCGATGATCCGAAAAGTTCTGTTTTGAGGCCACTGTTGCTTGTCATTTTTTAAAATATAAATTACTGGTTGAAGGCGGGGTAGGATATTTTTGTCATGTTACGGATGGCACCAATGTTGGTGGAGTTGTGGTTAATGCTGAAGGATGTTTCAGGTTACATAGCGAAATAGATAAGACGCAGAGTTGGGCTGAGAGGTGCCAAATGGCGGGACCAAGAAGAATAAAGACTGTTGGGTTTATGGTAAGATTATTGGTTGTGTAGATGTGTAGAGTATTCTTGGTTTCCATGTATATCGATCCCTGGAAATGGCCACACAGGTGGATAGAGTTGTCAAGAAGGCACTCAGTGTATTAGGATTTTTTTTAGGTAGCGGTGTTGAGTTTCAGAGCCAGAAGGATATGTTGCACCTGGACAAAACTATGGTGCGGCCGCACGTGAAGTATTCCATACTCTGGCCAGCACATTATCGGACGGATCTGGAAGCTTTGGCAAGGTATCAAAGGCGATTTACGAGTATGCTGCCTGGTATGGAGGGAAAGTATTATATGGAAAGGCTGAGTGACTTGAGGCTGATTTCGTTAGAGAGAAGAAGGTTGTGAGTTGTCTCCATTGAGACGTATACGATAATCAGAGCTTTAGATAGGGTTGCGAATGAGAACCTTTTTGTTTTGAATAATGATGGCGAGCACGACGGGGCACCGAGTTAAATTAAGTGGTGATAGTTACAGGACATTTATTAATTTCTTCACTCAGAGTGTAGTAGTGGAAGGGAACACCCTGCCTTCAACAATAGTGGACTTGCCAAGGTTAAGTGTATTTAATTGGTCATTTGACAATTAATGTAGCTGAAAAGGGAATAGTGTATGGTAGAAAGATTTCACATTGGTTCCACTGGTCGGCGCAACTTCGAGGGCCCAAAGGCGCGTACTGTGCTGAAATATTTTATGTCCTCTGATCTAATTATTGTGTTCATTTGAATGCATAACATTATGAACAGATGCAGAAATTGCTGGAAATTCGTAGCAGGTCTGGCAGCCTCCAGACTCCTTTTAAATATTACAACTGCACCAGTCACCGCCAATTCCTCATTTCATACATATATCAAACTTTTGCGTGAAGTTTACACACCTTATCTTCAATGTATATTTTGCCCTCTCAACATAAACCTATACACTCGGGTTTTGACTCCTCTAGCCTGGAAAAATGAAATTGGCTTCTCACCCCATCAATCCACCTCTCGGTTTTATAAATCAGTATAAATTGCACATTTGACTTCAATCAAAACAAATGAATCCTTTCAGTCATTCCGAAATGACATAATGAGATCTTTTCCTTCTCGATCAAATTACAGTTTTAAAGTCATTTCAATCAACGTGTTCAGATGTATTCTGAATTATCTCTTTGTTGTAGTTGAACCTAAATCTTTGGGCTCAAAGGTTTGGACACTTCCAGAACATGGCAATCGCCCCGAAAGCTGCAGTGTTATTCTCCTGTGTGTTTGTGCATCAGCCTGTTCTGACATGCTGTAACAGACCTCCAAATCAGACAGGACTTAAAGTCAGACCTCGGCTCAAGATACAGACACAAGCACAAGTTCAATATCTAAAAGCTAATGCAAAGTCTGGCTCAGAGAATTAGACGCTACCCATTGTTATTCTCCTGTGTGTTTGAGCATCAGCCTGTTCTGACATGCTGTAACAGACCTCCACATCAGACAGGACTTAAAGTCAGACCTCGGCTCAAGATACAGACACAAGCACAAGTTCAATATCTAAAAGCTCATGCAAAGTCTGGCTCAGAGAATTAATCGCTACCCATTACTAATGACCTAAAGTATTCACATTCTGCATCACATTACGTTTTTCACCTCAGTATACATGTATTAAATTCTTGTTTTCATTGTAAAACTAATGCAACCTCTTTGCCTCAACTAAAGGATGTTGAGTGCATGAAATAAATAATTAACATTCTATATTTCTTGGCTATGATTTCTAGATTAAGTGGTTATTATCTATAATATTATTAAATTAACTCCACAGACATACTCTGCTCCAGGAAGGATATCGAATAGATATTATAATTGAACAACAGAGAGAATAAAAGAGTCTAATTTCTACCAATTAAAAAACGGATTACTATTTCCTCTGCTAACGTGTTATTACCTTCTTCCTGAACCCATTAAATGATGCAAGTCAGCTGATTACTTTCCAGCCTCTTCTCCCCATTAGTCTCACAGATTGGGACGATGTGTGTCTTATGGAGTTTACCTTGGATAACTGCGTGGAACTGCGCTTCGGAATAGCAAACAAGGGCAGGACTTACCTAATTGAACGTAGGGTCTTTGTTATTGGTGTAGAACAGAGAGTCCTCGTGTTTCAAGCATACATCTTTGAAGATTTCACATTGACGTGGTTGGAAATGCGTTTAGCATGCTGCCTTCACTGCTCATAACTTTCAGAATAGGATTTCGGATGCCATGTTGAGATTGGACAGAGATATTGGTGAGGATTTTTCTGGAGAAGTGTGTCCAGTTCTGGTCGCCCTGTATTCGGTTGGATTTCATTCAGCCAGAGAGGTTTAAAGTAAGATTTACCCGGATGTTGCAAGGAACGGAAAGGTTGAGGTATAAAAATAGACTGTTTCACCTGCAATATATTACATTGGAATGTAAGAGGTTGCGGTGTGACCATATAGAGGGTCGGTGTTTTTCAGACTCGAGGTTGAGGCGTTTTCAGACTCGGCGGGTATTTTAAGGTCAGAGGAGAAAGGTTTTAAAAAGACACGAGGGGCAATTGGTTTACAAAGAATGGTGTATGAAGTTCCAGATGCAGGGGTGGATGGGTGTAAAATTGCAATGTTTGAAATACATTCAGATAAGTACGTGAATAAGAAAAGGTTTGGAGGGACAGGAAACAAGCATAGGTAAGTGGAAATAGTTTAGTTTACGTTTATATTTGGCACAGACTGTTTGAACTGAAACGTTTGCTTCTATACTGTATGAGTCTATGACACTATGTGTGCTTGTGTGTCTGTGTGTGCATCTGCATGTCTATTTCTTGTTTGTGTCTATTTCTGTGTGACTATGTATCTCAGTAAGCCGCTCTGTTTGTGGCTATCTCCAAATGATTTTAATCTGTGTCCCTGTATTAGCGAGCAGATATGTATTTGTACCTCTGTATCCTAATCTATGTGCAGTGGGTGTGAATCAATGAACCTTCTCTCTTTCATTCTTTGTCTCCAGCTGAACTTCTTTTAACGTGATCCAATGTCACAAAGGACAACGAACAAAGAGAAGTACGGCATAGGAACAGGCCATTCGGCCCTCCAAACCTCTATCGATCATCGTGCCCTAAATAATTCTTCTAAAAATCCTTCTGCTATTTGTTGGGCCGTATTCCTCTATTATCTCCATGTTCAGGTAACCATTCAGATGTCTCTTAAATATTGTCAAATTGTCTGCTTCAAGCCCCTCTTTTCTCTGCGTGAAAAACATTCACGAACATTTTCTGAAGCATTTCCCCTACCGACCTTGAATCTATGTCCCAGAGTAAGTGAAACTACAAATTTGAAAACAAAGCCTTTGACTATCCACCCAATTCATGTCTCTCATATCCTTGGAGGCGTCTGTATGGTTTCTGCTCAGTTGTCCTCTTCACCATGAAAACAATCTGAGTCATTTTAACTTTCCTCATAGCCAATAGCCTCATAGCCAGACCAGGAAGCATCCTGGTGAACATTCCCCGTACTCTCTCCAAACATTCCACGCCCTACGGATTGTGCACAGAAAACTTCAAGCCTAACGAGGGTTTTCTGGAACGGAAGTATGGTTGGCTAACTGCTTGGAGGACAGTGTTGGTGGGGTCCCACGCGACTCTGTTTTCGGGCCTCTGCTGTTTGCATTTTTTATAAATGACTTGGCTGATGAGGTTGAGGGATGGGTTAGTAGATTTGCAGATGACACAAAGGTTAGAGGTGTCGTCGATAGTGTAGAGGGCTACAGCGGGCTGCAGCGCAACATAGACAGAATGCAGAGCTGGGCTGAGAAATGGCAGATGGAGTTCAACCTTGATAAATGTGAAGTGATGCCTTTTGGAAGATCGAACTCGAATGTTGAATATAGGATTACAGACAGAATTCATGGCAGTGTGGAGAACAGATGGATCTGGGTGTGCAAGTGCACAGATCCCTCAAAGCTGTCACCAAGTGGATAGGTTTGTTAAGAAAGCATATGGTGTTTTGGCTTTCATCAAGAGGGGTATCGAGTTTAAGAGCTGTGAGGTTTTGCTCAGCTCCACAAGTCCCTGGTGAGACCAAACTTGTAACATTGTGTCCAGTTCTGGTCGCCCTACCACAAGAAAGACACAGAGGCTTTGTAGAGGGTGCAAAGAAGGTTTACCAGGATGCTGCCTGGACTGGAGGGCTTGCCTAATGAATAAAGGTTGTATAGGCTTGGACTCTTTTTTTTGGAGAGAAGGAGGAAGAGAAGAAACCTGGTAGAGATGTACAAAATAATGAGAGGAATTCATCGTGTCAACAGCCATAGACTTTCCCCAAGGGCAGGATTGACTGTTACGAGAAGTCATAGTTGGAAGGTATTAGGAGGAAGGGAAAAATGAGACGTCAGAGGTAGTTTTTTTTTTAAAATGGAGAGTTGTGAATGCATGGAATGCGTTACCAGTGGTGGTGATGGAAGCAGAGTCAGTGGGGACATTTAAGCGAATGCTGGACATGCACATGGATAGCAGTGAGTTGAGGGGTGCGTAGGTAGTTACTATAATTTACATTAGGATTAAATCTCCGTGCAACATCGTTGGCCAAAGGGCCTGTCCTGTGCTTTAGTTTTCTATGTAACTCTTGTACTCCATGCTCTGGCTGATGAAGACAAGTATGCCATGTCGCTTATTAATCACATTGCCACGTATCCTGCCACTCTTACGGAATTGCTGACATCACGATGTCTGTAAGCTAGTTTTCCAAATGGTTCTGCCATTTACAGTATAATTTACGTCTAAATTTGATAGTCCATAACTGTCTTGTATTTCCCACTCTGCCGGTTTGCAGTAAAGGCTTTCCTATGGTTTCGACATTTCAGTGAACGCATAGGAGGGCATCCCAAAACTTTGCAAGTTACAGAAAGTGTGACAAAATTAATCTCATCGATTTACGAAAGACATGTTCACTCACAGTTGCCTGGATATTATTGCATTGGAAACACGTTTTAATGTGTACGCTGTGTGTGAGTTATACTTCTCAAAGACAAAGCGTTTTCACATTGCACACGGTGCGTCAGCATTTCTCCACTTGAGCACAGTTCACTCTGTGGGCCCCGAGCAATCCCATCTAAACCATGTGTGTGAGTGGATGTGTATGTCTGCCTGTCTGTCTGTCTGTCTTCGTGTGTTGCATGAACACGTTTCTCCTTCCCCACTCCTCTCTCCGAATGAAACTCTTGTGATCTTCACCTTGCTTCGCCGCCTGTGAAGTGACATGGAGAGGTTGGAAGAGGTTGGCATTGCTTTATTTCGAATACCACGGAGATTATCAAACCTGTCACACACAGATACACATATTAATACAATGATACCAAAAAAGTGAGCCTGTCAGGATTTCTCTTGCATCGTCATTTGCCGGACGTGAGTCAAGATTTCATCTGCTCACTTGAAAGCATATCATTATTACACTCGCTACATGGGTGTCAAAAGTTGTGGCGCTGGAACAGCACAGATATTCAGGTAGCATTCAAGGAGTAGAAGAGGTGAAGCTTCCAGCCAAAGCTCTTCATCAGGAATTCGGAAGGCCCAACTGGGCTGAGAGATAAATGGAAGGGGGTGGGGCTGGGAAGTAAAGGTAGTTGGGAATGTAAAGGGCAGATGAAGAAGCAAAATGATGGTGACAGGCCGGAGTGGAGAGTGGATCGGTCAGGCTGGAAGTCCATGGAAAGGTAGGACAGGTCAAGATGGCTTTGCCGAGTTGGTTTGTTGGATCTGTGATTAGGTGGGATCAGGGCAGATGAGGCAACCAGTTAAATTAACGTTGATACCGTGTGGTTGGAGAGTCCCAAAGTTGAAGATAAGGTGTTCTTCAAACAGGCGTGTTTTTAGGGTTTGACAGTGGAGGAGGACCAGGACATATAGGAACTGGGAGGGCATGTTGAAGTGTCCAGCCACAGGACATTGGGGTTGTTTAGTGCCTGTGTTCTACCGATGTTATCTGAAACGTTCCAGAAGTTGAAATCCTGTCTCCCAATGCAGAAGAGACTACACCAAGAGCAGCGGAGCAGTAGTTGTTGTGTTGTCGTTGCAGGAAAGTCTATCAGATGTGGAAGGATCGCTTGGGCCCTTGCATGTTGGTGAGGGAAAGGTTTGGACGCAATTTTTAATACTCCTTTTGTGTCAATCGAAGGTGCTGGGAGTAGGGGGGTGTTGGTGGGGGAGCAGAAAATTAAAAAGAGAATCACCGAGGGAATGGTCTCTGCAAAACACAGTTAACGGTGAAGCAAGAAAATATATTTGTCGTCGTGAGATATGCTTGTGGGTGGCAGAAATGTTCAAAAATTGCAACTAATTAATTGACTCCTGTTTGTAATTTGCCAATTCCCCTTGTCTCCCAAATGACCAAACTCAAAAGGCCTCTTCCTGTTGTTGGGTAACAGGATCCTGGGGGCTCACTCGTCTACAGATTTCCCTGTGTACCAGTCTCGAGCAGTTGAATGACTGCTTCCTGTACTCGTGTACCAGGTTTTCGAAAATAGCTGTCGTCCTCCTGCTCCTGAGTAACAGGCTCCAATAACTGTGCACTCTGCTATTGCTACTATGGAATGCTCCTGTTGTGGATAATGACTGCCTCCTGTACTCGTGTACCAGGTTTTCGAAAATAGCTGTCCCTGATCCCACCGAATCACAGAGCCTGAGTAACAGGCTCCAATAACTGTGCACTCTGCTATTGCTACTATGGAATGCTCCTGTTGTGGATTGAATGACCTCTTCACATTTCTTATAGCTTCTACTGACTGAAAACCTTTCTCAAGCTTCTGTAAATATCATCAAAATCTGAATGATGGATCAGTGTTTTCTTGACTATCAGTAAATGAGCAAGCAAGTGACTGGCAGTGCTTTTGGGTGACAGACTTGAGAAGTTCAATTTGCTCCGCCGATCACCATGCCACACGTCCGAGATGCTGACTGGCATCCTCCTGTCTCTCTGTAAGATGTCCAACATACTGTCCTACTATCTGTCTGTGCCAGGCTACAGAGACTGAATGACATCCTACTGACCATCTGTACCCGGATGAGAGGTTGAATGACCTTCTCCTCTCCTTCTTTAACAGACCTGAGAGGCTTAATGGTTTCATACTGTCCCAATGTAACAGACCCAAGAGTTTGAATGGCCTCCTCTTGAATGACTGCCTTCTGTCCCTCTGTAACAGGCTTGAGACATGAAATGCCAGAGCAATCTCTGAGCACTGCGCAGCCAGTAAAATGTATCCGTTGGAAATCCTTCCCTTCTGAGTTGCAGAAACACAAGCACATTGTGTTGTGTACTCGCGTAAAACCTCGTGCAGCTGTCGTAAAATGGATCTATGTTTTGAATGATTCCCTTTGCAGACTGTGTGTGCATTCCAGATTTTCACCTTTTCAAGTGGGAATTTGGCTCGTGTGGGCTGAATGGCTTTCTCCTATCCATCTGTAACAGTAACATTGGGACAAATGTTTCCCCCGTTCTGCGGCAGCAATCTCAGTACTCTGAATGATGTCTGAATTCGATGGAAGGAATTGATTACCAGTCGTTTAAAACTCGGAACACCATTACATTACATCAACATATAATAAGTATTGCTTTCCCGGTTCCGTTCTTTGCAAATTTCCCCACCAGTCCCTTTATGCAGCTGGTCTGTTATTTTATCCCAGTATGGATCATATACAATTCCGCAGTGTTCTCGCACTACTCACTGTTGCAAGGAAGAAAGATTAAACTTGTTGGTGGATTTATGATCCTTCTCTCTGCAACCTGCACCGATTTCATGCAGATCACATAAATGTCTCCTCGTGTTTTATTTTTTGTTGTGAAAAGTGATGTAGGAAGTGGTTAAATGAAACTTTGTTCAGTGATTGCGATTAATGTCAGTCTCCATGGATTCGAATTATTTCAGTGCAGGGTTTTCATTTTTCAATGACAAACGGGCGCCGTTTAATCTGTCGTCTCACTAACAGGAATCAGCAGCTCCAGAGGGAGGGGCAGGAGAGTTCAGAATCTGAGAACAATCGACTGGAATATCCCAGCAATGGATCAGAATCTGAGAACGATAGACTGGAATGTTTCAACATTAGATCTGAATCTGAGAGCATTAGACTGGAATGTAACAGCAATGCCCAGGAGTTTATCTGGTGCAGTTTGGCATCTTTCGTAAAATGATGATCGGATGTCAATATCATGGAGGATCTTTGCTGCACTCCGCATTATTCAGTACATTTATTTTCCTATTCTGGCTATCATTGGTGTCCCTGGTAAGAATCAAAGTGCAGATTTTTTTTTTCTGTAAACCCAGGTATACCTGCATTACTGACCTACTCTCTGCACTCATTGCTGTTGATCCCGTGCCGCGTCACACTCTGAATCTAAGTACTTACGCTGGAAAGCCCTTCGAACTGCATTAGTCAAATTGCTCGTTCTTGCATTCCTCTTTTTTTTTCTAAAACTACCCGTCTTGGGTCTCTCTGTTAACCCGATTGAAGAAGGGCCTGTGCCCGAAACGTCGAATCTCCTGTTCCCTGGATGCTGCCTGACCTGCTGTGCTGTTCCAGCAATAAAGTTTCAACTTTGATCTCCAGCATCT
>NC_057717.1:78799032-78835695 GCF_004010195.1 Chiloscyllium plagiosum | reverse complement strand
ATGGCACGGATGGTTATGAAGAGAGATTATATTGGTTAGGACAATATTCACTGCTGTTGAGAAGAATGCAGTTGGATCTCATAGCGTGCAAATTTCCCACCTGACTAGAAAGTGTAAACACAGGAAGGATGTTCCTGATGACCAGGCAGTCCAGAAGCAGAGATAACAATCTAAGGGAACAGGCTGGATCAGTTAGGATGAGATGAGGAGAAATCTCTTCACCCAGTGAGCACTGAGCCTGTGATATTCACTGACTCAGAAAATAGATGAGAACATAGCACTGAAAGCTTTCAGAACAGAGACAAATACAGTTCTTGGGGCGAAACGGATGTTGTAAAAGTAGAACAAGGGACTGAGTTGGATGATCAGCCATTATCACATGAAATGGCTGAGCAGGCATTGTTGGGCTGAATGGCCAACTCCTGCTTCTGTTTTCTTCAATCCTCGTGGGCGGTCACATATGTTCAATGAGCCACAATGATTTAATGTTACATTTCTCGTGGTCGGAGTTTGAAATATATCCAGGAAAATCACAGAGTGACTGTTGGATCCACTCTGCAAATCTGGCTGCATCTGTGCAGATAAAACCAGTGAATATTTCATTTGATGGTAACTCTTCAAGCCTGGGGTCGGGAGTGGCTTTTAAAACAATATTCATCCTGCAAAATCCTTTGAGAATCAAGGCACTTTTGTCATACTTGTTCTCACTCGTATCAGCACTGGTAGGGAGGATGATGCACAGTGAAGATGGTTGCGAATATTGCATGTCAGTAAACTTAGCTCGAGGACTACTCTGCCGGAGCAGTTTCATGGTCAGTGTTTTTAATCAACATATCCAGAAATGTTATAATGCACCCCTGTAGTATGTGGGACTTGACCAGAAATATTCTAGAGCAGAGGTAGAGGCACTACCACTGTACCACAAGAGCCCAAGTTTCCAACGATAGTGTCCAAGGCATAACCCTTTCCAGCTAATTCGTCGATGAGATTTCTTTCATGATAAGGCCAGAAGTGGGGATGTTCAACGATAATGACACAATATTCTGCACAATTAACAACTTCTCAGATACTGAAGTAGACCATGTTATATTTCGCAAGATCTGGACAATATCCAAACTTGTACTGAATAATGGCAACTAACATTCGTGCCACACAGATACCAGGCTATACCCATTTCCAGTAAGATACAATCTAACCACTTTTTAATTTATTTACTATGTTTTTATCTCTCCACCGTTGAGGCTCCATGCCTGCATTCCTGATGAAGGGCTTTTGCCCGAAACGTCGATTTTCCTGCTCCTCGGATGCTTCCTGACCTGCTGTGCTTTTCCAGCACCAGCCTGATCTCTACTCTGGTTTCCAGCATCTGCAGTCCTCACTTTTGCACAATCTAACCACTGTACATTGATATTCGTTACGGTCACTGAATTCTCTACAATCAACATCCAAAGGCCATTATTGACGAGAAATCGAACTGGACTAGTAACATAAAGTTGCAAAAATAGGTCAGAAGGTTGGAATTTTGAATTGCGTATCTCACGTCCTGACTCCCGCAAAGCTGTCCACTTCTCCAATCATAAGTCAGGAGTGTGATGAAATATTCCCTGCTTGCCTGGATGAGTGCAGCTCCAGAACTCTCAAGAAGCTTGACACCATCTAAAACAAAGCTGCCTGCATGATTGGCACCACGTGTACAAACATTAATTGCCTCATCACTGATGCACAGTCGCAGCAGTGTGTACTATCTACAAGACGCATTGCAGAAGTTCACCAAAGATCCAGATCCAAGGGAGTACTATCCTCCCTATAAGTTAACCTCCAAGCCACTCACTGTTCTGAATTGGAAATACACAAGCGTTCCTTCAGTGCCGTTTAATCAATATCCTGTCCTTCCTTCTCTAACAGCAATATGGGTCAACCTACAGCAGATGAACTGCAACAGTTCAAGGGAGCGGTTCACCAGCACTTTTCCCGAGTGTGATGAGCGACGGGCAATAAAATGCTGGCCCAGCCAATGACATGCACTTCAGAAAATTGAAAAATAAGAGATAAAATGTCTGACCATTTAGTGTACTTCCTCTGGGACAGGTATTCCATTCTCCTGGTTTACAGCTATTTCTGGTATTTGTTTTGTTTGCACTATCATGATGACAGAAGGAAAATGTTTGTTCACATCATCCCGAAGAGTTCATTAAATCACTGTGGGGCTGTAGTGTCATGAGGACAGCAAATTTCCCTCCATAAAGGGCATGAATGAACCTGCTCAGTTGTTACGTTTCTCAATGAGTGACTCATAGACCCGATTACTGTGATTAGCTTTTTCCTTCATGGCATTGTCAAAATTACATCCAGTTCCACCAGATGACCTGCTCAGATTCAAATCCCTGTCACCAGAGAATTGGCCTGGCTCCTTTGGGGTTCTAGACCAGTCTGTCCTACAGATGTTGCCAGGCCTGTTGAGATTACCAGTACTAAGTTAATAATTCTGATCTCCACCGCTGTTAGTTTGATTGTTCCTTGCTTTTATATCTTTTGATGTCTTTCCATGCATTAAGTTACAGGACACTTTGTTTCCCCAATTCAACATTTTTATTTTATATCCCTCATGAAGCAAGAGGAAATATTTATTTACAATATGTGCCATTTCCTTATTGTCTCACTTCCAGATTTGGCGGGAGCCTGGATCCATGGATCTACAAACCCCGTCCCCACGACACTCCCCCAATTCCTGATGCACCACCTTACATCCATTCGGGGGTTCCCGCTCGCTATCTTTGGAACTCCCGGCCGTTGGTTGTTCAGCGCCGAGGAGCTCGTGAGTGTCTGTCAGAACTACAACTCCCATCATGCAACGCGACACAAGCTTGTGGATACCAAATTAGCCGGCCCTTACTTCGCAGGAGCTGGCTACAAGGGCTGCACGGGTCATGTCATCCACACAGTGTAAGCTGCGGGAAATGAATAGCTAACGAATGTTGTGTGTAGAGAGAAACAGTTAATGTCGAGAGTCTGATCTAACTCTTGTTCAGAACTGAAATGAGATGCTGGAAAATTCTGGGCTTTGTGTTGCAGACCGAAGGAACAGATGGTGAGCGTGCCCAGAACTAAAGAATGTGCCTTCTTGTTGTATATTTGAGGCTGTTCCTTCCCATGTTTGTCCCTGATCATTTGCAGCCAGACATTTCACTGTTTCCCTGTTTATCTCGGGCAGTGCTCCCTCTCAGACTTAACTCATGGCACTCTGCTTCTGGTCCCCATTTATTGTTTGTCATTTATGGGGATCACTTTCGAACTTCATCATGCCGTTGAATTTCATCTTATTCCCAATTTGCTGGAGGATCTCTTACTGTGCCATGACTCATTCACTCCGCTTCATGATGCAATGCTGGATCTGAAACAGGTACATCCGCAGTCATTGACCAATGTTGTTGTTCCAACAAACCCTGACAAAAACATTCTACAAACTCTGCTTCAGGATCATTCTTGCGAATGCGTTTGACTCGACTACATGAAGATTGAAAACCCCCACAATTATTATTTTTTGTTTTTACTAATGCCTATAATTTCTTGTTTAATACAGTGCTGTTAGGCAGGCTAGAAACTGTTCTCCCACTTGCATTTCCTGGCACATCATCTTTTCAAATTGCTTTCATGTTCTGAGGGTAAGTAATTTGGCAGTCTTGATTTTGTTATCTCTAACTAACAAGTTCCTCCTCTCTGAATTCCATTCTGCAAAACTGAGGAATCTCAAATATTCATGTCCCACCTTTTGTTCATAATAACCAAGTCTGACTAATGATTAGATCAAAGTCATTCACTTCTTTATGTCAATATGCCTTCTTGCAGATAATTTGTGCATTGAAATGAAGAACACATAAATTACATTTTAATTACTATTTCCTGTCGGAAATTAACTGAACAATGTACACTTAAATTAAACTTGTCCCTTCGTGTTCCTTTCTCCTTATCTTCAACCACATTGTCATGTTGCTTCCATGTTTCAAACTTTCTCTTTGTATTTGAAAATATCCTTTCACTTCAACCTTGCTCCTGCCTCACTTCTGTCAGTCTAAACCACTGCCCAAAATTATATTTATATGTTTGGCCTTGACACTGGTCCCCGCACAGTTCCCATGTAATCCATCACAATGGAATACCTCACTTTTCCTGTGTAGTGATGCAAGTGTCTGACCTGCTGTGCTTCTCCAGCTCCACTTCTATTGAATCTTCTTACACCATTGTTTGAATGTGCAATTTTCCTGCACTCTGGTGATATCGCTCAGTATCGCTGCATGTAGTATTCATCACTGTGTGTGTGTAGCTGCTGCCCCTATCTGCTACTTTCTGTTGTAGCTTCTCTGAGATCCTGAGCCAACAAAATTCTCCACTCTCGAGAGAAGAGCAGAGAGATGATGTCGCACAGGCCAGGAATGAAGACAGAGATATTGTAGATCTCCCTGAGACACAGTACCATTCTACGTGTGCAATCCTTACTACATGAATTTAATTTCTGCGTCTGCCTATATCTTTGTCTCTTGTCGCTACTTGGAGTTCTTGATGGAGCAAACTTCCCATCTCATATATCATCCAGTACCACATTGAAGACAGTCAACCAGCCAGAAAGAAGAAAGACAGTGAGATCCAAAGATGTGCAGGTCAGGTGAATTGGCCACGCTAAATTGCCCAAAGTGTTAGGTGCATTAGTCCGAGAGGGGTGGGTTACTCTTCGGAGGTTCGTTGTGGATCTGTTAGGCCAAAGGGCCAGTTTCCACACTGTAGGGAATCGATTCTATTCTACAGCATTCAATAAATCCTGCAGGGAAGGTCACTCATATTGGATATAGCGGGTGATGAATTAGAGAGCTCAAAGCTGTAGACCCACAAACGTGACATAGCTCGAGGGCTGAAATGGGAACACAAAGGCTCCATTCTCATCCTCTTATGAGAGGCCTGCTTTCACCACTGCTTTACTGAGATTCACTCATGTAGCACAGGCCACAATTGATGACTGGGACGTTCACATGCTGTTTTAATGAAACTCAGTTCAACAAAGGTAAAAGCAGGCCCTTCATGAGAGACTGGTAATTAAGCCTGATATCTTTGTATTCTATTCTGTTCTCTCTCTTCAACATTATAATTATGTCACATCTTAAAATCCTGTGTGTTTCATCTTTCTAACTTCAATAACAGACCAATCTCCGTAACATTCTCGAGTCCATATGATTATCACTATCTCAGAATCATGGAAATGCACAGCAAGGAAACAGATGCTTCAGTCCAACACGTCTCCGCCAATGAGATATCCCAACCCAATCTAGTCCCATCTGCCAGCACCTGGCCCATATCCCTCCAAGCTATTCCTATTCATACATCCATCCAGATGCCACTCAAATGTTGCAATTGTACGAGCCTCCACCGCTTCCTCTGGAAACTCATTCCATACATTTACCACCCTCTGAGTGAAACAGTTGCCCTTAGGTCTCGTTTATACCTTTCCGCTCTCACACTAAACCTATGCCCTCTAGTTCTGGACTCCCCCAACCCAGGGAAAATACTTTGCCTATTTATGCTATCCCTGTCTCTCATGATATTATAAATCTCTATAAATCTCTATAAATCTCAGCCGTCAGCCTCCGACGCTCCAGAGAAAATATCCACAGCCTGTTCAACCTCTCCCTATAGATCAAATCTTCTAACCCTGACAACATCATTGTAAACGTTTTCTGAACCCTGTGAAGTTTCACAACATCTTTCTGATAGAAAGGAGACCACAATCGCACACAGTATTGCAGAAGTGGCCGAACGAATGTCTTGTACAGCCGCAACATGGCCTCCCAACGCCTGTACTCAATACTCTGACCAATAAATGAAAGCATACCAAACGCCTTCTTCACTATCCTATCTACCTGTGACTCCACATTCAAGGAGCTATAAGCACACACTCCAAGGTCTCGTTTTTCAGCAACAATCCCGAGGACCTTACCATTCAGTTTATAAGTCCTGCTCTGATTTGCTTTCCCAAAATGCAGCACCTCACATTTATCTTGATTAAACTTCATCTGCCACTTCTCAGCCCATTGGCCAATCTGGTCAAGATCTCGTTGAAATATAAGGTGACCTTCTTTGCTTTCCACGACACCTCCAATTTTAGTGTAATCTGCAAACTTACTAACTGTACCTCTTATGCTCGCATCCAAGTTATTTATATAAATGATGAAAAGTAGTGGACCCAGCAACGATCATTGTGGCACTCCACTGGTCACAGGCTCCACCACCACCCTCTGTCTTCTACCTTTGAACCACTTCTGAATCCAAATGGTGAGATCTCACTGTATTCCATGAGATCGAACCTTGCTCACTAGTCTCCCATGGGGAACCTTGTTGAACGCCTTCCTGACGTCCATATAGATCACATCTGCCGCTCTGCACTCATTAATCCTCTTTGTGACTTCTTCAAAAAACTCAATCAAGTTTTTGAGACATTACTTCCCACACACAAAGCCATGTTGACTATCCCTAAGCAGTCCTTGCCTTTCCAAACACATGTACATCCTGTCTCTCACGATTCCCTCCAACAAATTGCCAACCACAGACGTCAGCTTCACTGGTCTTTAGTTCCCTGGCTTGTCCTTTCCCACTCTTGTTAAACAGTGATACCACGTTAGCCAACCTCCAGTCTTCTGGCACCTCACTTGTGAGTATCGATGGTATAAATATCTCAGTAAGAGTCCCAACAATCACTTCCCCAACTTCTCACAGATTTCTAGGGTACACCTGGTCAGGTCCTGTGGATATATCCACTTTTAACAAGCATTTCCTCCTCTGTAATATGAACATTTTGCAAAATTTCACCATCTATTTCCCTACAGTCCTTATCTTCCATGTCATTTTCCACAGTAAATAATGGTGCAAAATACTCGTTTAGTACCTACCCTCTTTTCTGTGGCTACGTACAAAGACTGCCTTGCTGGTCTTTGAGGGGCCCTATTCTCTCCCTAGTTACCTTATTATCCTTAATGCATTTGTAAAACCGATTTGGATTCTCCTTAATTCTATTTGTCAAAGCTATTTCATATCCCGTTTTTGCCCTCCTGATTTCCCTCTTAAGTATATCCCTACTGTCTTTCTACAATTCTAAGGATTCACTCGATCTATCCTCTCTATACCTGACATATGCTTCCTTCGTTTTCTTAACCAAACCCTGAATTTCTTTCTTTGTAACGTGTTCCTGTCTCTACAGCATGCTTTATGTCAGCAATCTCGATGTCAGTCACTGTCATAGTCACTATCTCTATCATCACCTCCACTATCTGGCAACCTCCTCCAACACCTCAAACGCTCCCCATCTGCACACCCTCCTCCAGTCCCTGCAACTCTGATTCTTCCCTTCAACAACAATGCACCATCTCTATAATCTCCGACTGTTCATGCAAATCTCCCTAATTGCTTAAAGTTGTCCAGTGGCTACAACTTTCCCTTCCTGTGTAACCTGCTCCAGTCTCTACCACCCTGGCCATTTGTGTGAACCTCTTAAGTCACTTTGACCGTCCTCATGTCTGTTACCTCCACCAGTCTCGACAACCTTCTCTCTCTCTGACCTCCTCCAATTGCTAAAATGCTCCCTCTATCTCCTTCCTCCAGTCACTGTTAGGTTTCCTAACGCTGAAATCTCCTCCAGCAGCTAAAACTATCCATGTCATTGTAACATTTTTTTGATGGATGTAACCACCTCCAGTCCCTACAGCTGTCTCTTTGAAACCTCTTCAGTCCGACGAACCATTTCTATCTGTGTAAACTCGCCCATTGTCCACAACCTTCAGTATCACTAACGTCGTCCAGTCGACAACCACCTCTATATTTTTAATCACTTGAAATATCTGCATTGTTGTAACCTTTTTCCATATTTCCAATAAACACTACTTAATTAACTTCCTTCTACATTACATACTATTTCTGCTTCCTCCTCCTGTTCCTGCACCGTTGTGAACTCTGTTACCGCATCCAATATGTACCTTTGTATCTTCGTGTCATACTGCATAGAAACAGGCCCTTCACCCCACCATGTATCTGCAGACAACGAACAGGAAATTACATTAAGCTCATTTCCCGGAACTTGGTCCATAGCCCTGGTATTTTACGTATTAATGCAGAGGCTTCTTCAATATTTTGAGAGTATCTCTCTCCACACCCTCTCAGGCAGCGCGTTCCAACTGTCTACCACCTTCTGGGTTTAAAAAAAAGCTTATTTCTCAAATCTCCTCCAATTCACTTGCTCCTCAAGATAATCTTATGCCATCTTGTGTTAATCAGCATGCAATGGGGAAGAGATTCTCATGATCTACTCTGTCTATACCTCCCATAATTTTGTGTACGTTAGTCACATCCCTCTCTCAGACTCCTCTGATCCAACGAAACCAGACTCAGCATTTCAATCTCCCCTCTCAACTGAACGTTATCGTCCCAGGCCAAATCCTGGTGAATCTCTTTGTTTTCACTCTCTGCAATGCTTTTTTTTTAGCAAACAGGACTGCACACAGTATTCCAGATGTTGTCTCACCAATGTTTTCAGAATCTTGCTCAGTCACGCATTCACATCTCTGATAATGAAGTCAAGTATCCAGGATGTCAGCTTTCTCAACCTGTCTACCTGCACTTTCCCCTTTATGGATGTACAGACTGTACATCAGGTCCCTTAAATACTTCCAAGGATTTCAGCATTCATTATGTATGTCCCTAATTTCACTCTACCAATGTTCCACCCAATTTATCAGTTGATAAATATCAGTTTGGGACCATCCTCCTGGCTATGAACAGCACCACAGATTTTTGTGCCTTCAGCAAACTTACTTATTCTATCTTCTACATTCACATCCAAGTCAATAATATAAATATCAAACACCATGAGTCCTATAACTGAACAATGTGGTACACTGCTGATCACATTTTTCAAGTTACTAAGACCACCCTTTGCCTCACCTTTCTAAGGCAATTTTGAATCCACTTTGACAACTTGCTCTGGATCCCCTTGGCCCTTATCTTCTGTATTAGACTTCCATATGGAACCTTGTCAAAGGTCGGAAGTCCATTTCAACGACATCAACTGCACTACCATAATCAATGTATTTTGAAGTCTTTTCTAAAAAAACGTAATTAAATTAATCTTCCTCTGGCCCTGTCATTCGACTCTCTTTTACTCTGCCGAGGTCATACTACCCTCATTCTCTCTGTAAATTGTACCATCCCTAAAATCACCTTGTCAATGCAACCTTCTCCTTTCCTTGCAACAATCCATATGACTTCCCATTCTGAAAATACTTAATGACTAACAGTGGCCATTCATTACCACACTTCCCATCACTGCTACCTCCTCAAACTTCTCCAACTATCCCTATCTCTGTAAACTCATCTAACTTGTACAAATCTCCCTTTGACCGTAACCTTCTCCCCAGTCCCTACAAAATTCTCTTTCTCAATAATGTTATCATCTCTCACGACCCTCATGATCATTTTAAACTGTTCCCATGATTACCTCTGTAATCTCTTCCCAAATCTCCAAACTTTGCTCTGTCTGTATCCTTCTCTAATCCATACACACATCCTATCCCTGTGAATCACTTCAGTCTCTCAAACAATCTGCATCAGAATAACTTTCTCCCATCGATACAATCATTCCTAACTCTGTAAACCCTTCATCCCGACACAACTGTCCCTGTATGTGTATTCTCCTTCAGCCCCTAGAACTCACCTTACCTGTGAAAAATTTTCCATTCCGTTGAGCTGTCCCTATTTGTGTAACATTTCCCAGTCCGGAAAAATCTTTTCAACTTTCTTAATCGCTTACAATCCCCACTATCAATATAATCTAACTCCTTCACAACAACTCTGCATACCTTGCTGACCTCCTCAATTTTCCACATCACTGTGTACTGTACAGAGCACACAAAGTTACTCCCTTTACTATCAAATGTAGTCTCTCCATGTCTTCACAATAGAACATAGAACATCAAATATTACAGCACAGTACAAGCCTTTCAACCCTCGATGGTGCGCCAACCTGTTAAAACAATCTGAATCCCATCAAACAGAAGATATTCCATTTTCGTCCATGTATCCATCCAGTGACCATTTAAAAGCCCTTAAAGTTGGCGAGTATACGATTGTTGCCAGGCAGTGCGTTCCACAGCCCACCACTCTCTGAGTTAAGAAATGATAAGAAACATCTGTCCTATATCTGTCGGCCCTCAAATTAAAGTTATGCCCCTTTGTGCTAGCCATCACCATTCGAGGAAAACGGCTCTCACTGTCCATCATATTAACCCTCTGATTATCTTATATATCACAATTAAGTCACTTTTCAATATTCTTTCAAACACAAGCAGCCTTCCATCATAAGACCTTCCCTCCATATCAGGCAACATCCTTGTTAGTCTACTCTGAACCCTTTCCAAAGCTTCCACATTCTTCCTATAACGCGATGACCAGAGCTGCGTGCAATATTCCAAGTGCTACTGGCCCAGAGTATTAGAACATAAAAAAGTACAGCACGGAACAGGCACTTTGGCCCACGATGTTGTGCCGAGATGTAATCCTAATGTAAAATATAGTAACAACCTACACAACCCTCAACTCCCTGCGATCCATGTGCATGTCCAGCAGTCGCTGAAATCTCCCCAATGATTCTGCTTCCCCCACCGCCGCTGGTAACGCATTCCATGTACTCACACCTCTCTGTGTAAAAAACCTACCTCTGGCGTCTCCTTGATACATTCCTCCTATGATCTTCAAACTATGACTTCTTGTATCAGTCAGTCCTGCCCGGTGAAAAGCTTTATGGTTATTGACTCTATCAATTCCTCTCATTATTTTGTACACCTCTATCAGGTCTCCTCTCTTCCTCCTTCGCTCCAGAGAGAAAAGTTCGAATCTATTCAACATTTCTTCATAAGGCAAGCCCTCCAGTCCAGGCAACATTGTGGTAAACCTTCTTTGCACCCTCTCCAAAGGCTCTGTATCTTTCCTAAAGTTGGACGACCAGACCTGGACACAATATTGCAAGTGTGGCCTCACCAAGAACTTGTAGAGCTGCAGCAAAACCTCACGGCTCTTAAACGCTATCCCCCCGTTGAAAAAAAGCCAAAACACCATATGCTTTCTTAACAACCCTCTCAGTTGGGTGGCCACTTGAGGGACCTATATACTCGCACACTCAGATCCGTCTGTTCCTCCACTCTTCGAAGGATCCTGTCTTTAATCGTATATTTAGCATTCGAGCTCGAAATTCCAAAATGCATCACCTTGCATTTATGCATGTTGAACTCAATCTGCCATTTCTCAGCCCAGCTCTGCAAACTGTCTGTGTCGCGCTGCAGCCTGCAATGGATCTCTATACTATCAACGACACCTCCGACCTTTTTGTCATCTGCAAATTTACTAACCCACCTCTCAACCTCCACATCCAACTACAAAGAGCAGAGGCCCAAGTACAGCACCCTGCGGGACCCCATTCAACACTGCCCTCTAGGCAGAATGCTTTCCATCTACAACCTTCTGCCAGCCAGCCAATACTGAAACCAGATTGCCAATTCTCACTATATCCCATACTTCCTGAATGTATGAATGAGCCTACCATGTGGAATCCTATCGAATGTTGTGCTGAAATCGATATAAACCACATCCACTGCTCGACCATCGTCGACCTGTCATGAGATTGCCAACTCTCACTATATCCCATACTTCCTGAATGTATGAATGAGCCTTCCATGTGGAATCCTATCGAATGTTGTGCTGAAATCGATATAAACCACATCCACTGCTCGACCATCGTCGACCTGTCATGATACCTCCTCAAATAACTCAGTAAGATTCGTGAGACATGACTGCTCCTCACACAGCCACGCTGAATGCCTTTAATCACACTATGCTTTGCCAAATAATAAAAAATCCTATCCCTCAGGTTACTTTCCAAAATGTTGCTAACCACAAACGTAACACTGACTGGTCTGTAATTGCCAGCGATTTCGCTTTCATCCTTCTTGAAAAGAGTAACACCATTCGCCTTCTTCCAATACACCGGTACGACTCCCGTGGAGCGTGAGGAGGCAAATATCCTTGGCAGTGGCTTAGCAAACTCCTTCCTCACTTCCCGGAGAAGCCGGGATAAATCTGGTCTCGCCCTGGGGACTTATCAATTTTAATGTTTTCCAAAATTTCTAGCATATCAACTTGATCAATCTTGATCTGGTCATGACTGTATCCCGGCTCCTCTAAGTTTTCATTTATAACAAGCTCCCTTTCCTTGGTGAAAACCGAATCCAAAAAACTCATTTAGGTCTTCCCCTATCTGCTCAGACTCCACGCACAAGTTCCCTCCGCTATCCCTGATTGTCCCTATCTTCTACAGCTGCAGCATGACCTCATGGTTCTGAAACTCAAACCCTCTACTAATAAAAGCTAACACAACGTTCGCCTTCTTAATAACTCTATCAACATGGCTAGCAACGTTCATTGTACATGGACACTGAGATCGCCCTGCTGATCTACACTATCAAGAATCTTACCATTATCCCAGTACTCTGCATTCCTTCTGCCCCTTCCAAAGTGAATCATCTCACACTTTTCCGCTTTAAATTGCATTTGCTCAGCCCAGCTCTGCAGCGTACCTGTGTCCTTCCGTAAACTACGGCATGCTTCTATACTATGCACAACTCGATCAACCTTAGTGTCATCTGTAAATTTAGGAACCTGTTCTTCTACACACTCATCCAGGTCCTTTATAACAATGACAAACAACAGTTGACCCTAAACAGATCCTTGCAGTACACCACTAGTAACTGAACTTCAGTAGGAACATTTTCTGTAAACCACCACAGTCTGTCTTCTTTCAGCAAGGCAATTTCTGATCCAAACCGCTAAATCAACCTGAGTCCTATGTCTCTGTGCTCGGTGTATAGCTTACCATGGAGAACATTACCAAAGGCCTTACTGAAGGTGGATAAATCCCCAGGAATTGATCAGGTGTATTCTAGAACTCTGTGGGAAGCTAGTGGAGTGATTGTTGGGCCTCTTACTGAGATTTCTGTATCATTAATAGTCACAGGTGGGGCGACAAAAGACTGGAGATTTTCTAATGTGGTACCACTCTTTAAGAAGAGTGGTAAGGACAAGCCAGGGAACTATAAACCAGTGAGCCTGACGTCGGTGGTGGGCACGTTTTGGAGGGATTCCTGAGGGACATTATGTACATGTATTTGGAATAGCAAGGACTGATGAGGGATAGTCAACATTGCTTTGTGCGTGGGGAATCATGTCTCACAAACGTGATTAATGTTTCTTGGTAACAAAGAGGATTGATGAGGGCAGAGCGGTTGATGTGATCTATATGGACTTCAGTAAAGCATTCGATAAGGTTCTCCGAAGGATACTGGTGAGCAAGGTTAGATCTCATGGAATACAGTGAGAACTCGCCATTTGGATACAGAACTGCCTCAAAGATAGAAGACAGAGGGTGGTGGTGGAGGTTTGTTTTTCAGACTGGAGGCCTTTGACCAATGGAATGCCACAAGGATCGGTGCTGTTTCCTCTACTTTTTGTCAATTGCATAAATGATTTGGATGCGAGCATAAGAGGTACAATTTGTAAGTTTACAGATGACACCAAAATTGAAGGTGTAGTGGACAGCGAAGAGGGTTACCGAATATCATAACAGGATCTTGACCAGATGGGCCAATGAGCTGAGAATTGGCAGATGGAGTTTAATTCAGATAAATGCGCGGTGCTGCATTTTGGGAAAGCATATCTTTGCAGGACATATACTTAATGTTAAAGTCTGAGGGAGTGTTGCTGAACAAAGATACCTTGGAGTGCAGGTTCATAGCTCCCCGAAAGTGGAGTCGCAGGTAGATAGGATAGTGAAGAAGGCGTTTGGTATACTTTCTTTTATTGGTCGGAGTATTGAGTACAGGAGTTGGGAGATAATGTTGCGGCTGCACAGAACATTGATTAAGCGACAGTTGGAATATTGCATGCAATTCTGGTCTCCTTCCTATCAGAAAGATGTGAAACTTGAAAGGGTTCAGAAAATCTTTGAAAGATGTTGCCAGTGTTGGAAGACTTGTGCTATCGGCAGAGGCTGAATAGGCTGGGGCTGTTTCCCTGGAGTGTCGGATGCCGAGGGATGACCTTATGGAGGTTTAATAAATTATGAGGCGCATGGATAGAGTAAAAACACAAAGTCTTTTCCCTGTGGTCGGGGAGTTAAGAACTAGAGGGCGTAGCTTTAGTGTGAGAAGGGAAAGACAAAAAAGAGATCCAAGGGCAACTTTTTCGCAGATTGTGGTACGTGTATGGAATGAGCTGCCAGAGGAAGTTGTGGAGGCTGGTACAATTGCAACATTTGGATGGGTATATGAGTAGAAAGGGTTTGGATGAATATGGGCCCGGCGCAGGCAGGTGGGACTGGATTGGGATATCTGGTCGGCATGGACGGGTTGGACTGAAGCGTCGGTTTCCATGCTGTACATCTCTATGACTCTATGACATCAACTACTTTCCCCTCATCCACCTGTTTGGATACCTTCTGTAAAAACTGAATAAGATTTGAGAGGCACAATCTACCCTTCACAAAATCATGTTGCGTATCCCTAATCAGCTTATTCCTTTCTAAATAATTATAAATCTTATCTCTTATAGTGTTTTCCAACACTTTACCTACAAAGTCAGGCTCACAGGTCTATAATTGCCAGGGTTGTCTCTACTCCCCATCTTCAACAAGGGAACAGTATTTGCTATTCTCCAGTCTTCTGACACTATTCCTCTAGACAATGAGGACATAAATCTCAAAGCCAAGGGCTCAGCAGTCTCCTCCCAGGCTTCCCAGAGAATTCTAGGATAAACTCCATCCGGCCCTGGGGACTTATATAATTTTACACTTTCCAGAATTGCCGACACTTCTCCTTATGAATGTCAGTCCCATCTATTAACTTATAAAGAACAATTTCTATAAAGTCCACCATTTCTACAACACTCTCATTCTCCCTACATTGTAATGGTCCCTCGTCCTTACCATATCCATGTAAACTCTTCAGTCCCTTCAACCCTTTCCTTCTATCACTTCCTTCAGTTCATACATGTCTTCTTATCTCTATAACCTCCTCCAGACATGACTCCACGAATTAGTTTCAAAACCTCTGCAACTCCCTAAATTCTCCCGATCACTGTACCTACCTCTCTTCCCTAGTTCCCTCTGTTTCTCTATAAAGTTCTCCCGTCCTTCCAACTCCCTATCTGTCCCCTCCTATACCCTCTTCGATCCTGTCTATCTCAATTATCATACAGAATCATAGAGTTGTCCAGCACAGAAACAGATCCTCCACTCCAAATCGTCTTGCCAACCAGATATCCTAAATTAATATAATTTCATTTGCCAGCATTTGGCCCATATCTCTCCAAATACTTCCAATTCGTAGACCCACCCGGATGCCTTTTAAATGCTGTAATTGTACCAGCCTCCACCACTACCTCTGGCAGCACATTCCATACACGCATCACCCTCAGCATGAAAATGTTTGTTCCTTCGGTCCATTTTAAATCATTCTCCTCTCCATTTAAACCCATACACTCTAATTTTGGACTCCACACACTGGGGAATTTACTTTGTCTATTTACCCTATCCATGAGATTCACGATTTTATAAACCTCCTTAAGGTCACGGCTTAGACCCTGACGGACCGGGGAAACATCTCCAGCCTATTCACCTCTCCCTAAAACTCAAACCCTCCAGTCCTACCAATATTCTTGTAAATCTTTTCTGAACACTTTTAAGTTTCACAATATCCTGCCTTTTGCAGGCAGACCACAAATGCACACGATATGCCAAAAGAGACTGAACCAATGTCCTGCTGAAACGTGACCTCCCAACTCCTGTACCTAATGCACTGATCAATAAAAGCAAGCGTACTAAATGCCTTCTTCACAATCCTACCTGCCTGTGATTCCACTTTCAAAGAACAATGAACCTGTATTCCAAGGTCTCGATGTTCAGCATCCCTCCCCAGGACCTTCCCATTAAGTGTGCTAAATCGTGCCCTGATTTGCCTTTCCAAAATGCAACACTTCACATTTATCTAAATTCAATCCATCTTCCACTCTCCTGCCCATTGCCGCATCTAATCAAGATCCTTCTGTACTCTCAGCCAAGCTACTTTGCTGTCAATTACTCTTCCAAATCTGGCGTCATCTGTAAACTTGGTAATCGTACCTCAGATGTTGACATCCAAATCATTTATATAAATGACAAATACGAGTGGATCCAGCATGGATCCTTCTGGCACATTGCTGGCAACAGGCCTCCAGACTGGGAAGCATTCTTCCAACACCACAATCTGTCTTCACCCTTTGAGCCAGGTCTGCATCTGAAAAGCTAGTTCCCCTGTTTTCCATGTGATCTCACCTTGCCAACCTGTCTACCATGAGGAAACATGTTGAACGCCTACTGACGTCCATAAAGATTAAGTCCACTTCACTGCCCTGATCAGTGCGCTCTGTTACTTCACAAAAATCAATCAAGTTCTTGACGCATACTTTCCCATGCACAACGCCATTTTAAGTGTCCCTAATCAGTCCTTGACTTTTCAGTACATGTAAATCCTATCCCTCAGGATTCCCTCCAACAATTTGCCCAACAACGATGTCATGCTCAATGATCTGTTGTTCCCTGGTTTTTCCTTAACGCTTTTCTTAAATAGTAGCACCTCCTCAGCCAACTTCCAATCGTCTAGCACATCACATGTGGCTTTTGATGTGACAAATATCTCAGCGAGGGGCCTAACAATTATTTCCTTAGCTTCTCACAGATTTCGAGGGTACACAAGATCGAGTCCAGGGAGTTTATCCACCATTGTGTGTTTTTAGATGTCCAACACCACTTCTTCTCTAATATGGACATTTTCAATATGTCGCTACTTATTTCCCACTCTTTCTACCTTCCATATTCTTCCCCCCAGTAAACACTGATCCAAAATACCCCATTTTATTAAGTCACACACATGGTTGAATTTTGATACGCTCTATTCTCTCCTTCGTTACCATTTCGTCCTTAATATATTTGTCGAATCCATTTCGATTCTCCTGAACCCCATTTGCCAAAGCTATTGCCAAAACAAAAATTTGTGTAGTCATCCAGAATTCCCGATACCTACCAGCCTTGCTATTCACTCTAACAGGAGTATACCATCTGTGGATTCTCGTTATCTCATTTTTGAAGGCTTTCCATTTTCCAGCCATCCCTTTACCTGCAAATATCCGCCCCCAGGCAACATTTGAAAGTTCTTGCCAAATACCATCAAAAGTGGCCTTCCTCCAATTTAAAACTTTACATTTTAGATCCCGTCTTAAATTTTATATCACTGTTTTAAAACTAATGGAGTTTGATATGCAGCTGCACAGAACCAAACTGTTTCTGTGACAATGTACACAATGTAATTTTGTATGAATAAAGAATATTTTTGAAGTTAAAACAATAGGCAGGCTCAATGTCACGTGATTGCATCCCTGAGGAGCGTAAGGCAATAACCTGAGGCAGGAGTTTGCAGTTTACATTGGTCGCCAATTTCTAATTTCCAACCTCTCCACCTTCCGCTTGTCGATGAAGAAAATGTTACCTTTCCTCATCGATTTTCTTATTGTACATGCCAGAAGCATACTGTCGTACACCTCTAGCATGTCCTAGCCAATCACTTCCCACTGAATGGAATACAGATCAGCATTTCAGGCGTTTCTTCTCGAAGCATCATTCTTTTCAAAGGACTAGAGGGCCTTTGTCAGCCCATCCAGAGATAACGGCTGGTCCAGTTTTCTCCCGCATGCTGCTTTGTAAGATTTCTGTGATAGAGGACAGGAACGACTGAGAGCCAGCACTGTCTCTGGGCTTCGTGTCAAAGAGACTGGCATCAAAGCATTTGCTGATCCTCAGGATGTCAGACTGAGATGATGTTACTGAGCCATTATCTTCTTTCAGGCTGTTGAGCAGAAAGCTCTCCTTGTGCACATTCGGGAAGAGGAAACGCCAGCATGTCTCATCTTGCACCATTGTTGGCAATCTAGCCCGGAAAATTATCTTCAAGGACTCCGAGGTAAAGAGCGAGGCTTGCTAACACATTACCTCGGTGACATAGACCCCGATTTTCTACAGCAGCAGTAGGTTCTGCATGGGTTTCTGTGATTTGCTCCACCTTCTGAACACTTTTGCTGATAAAACACCTCCAGATGTCCCCTTTGACTGTTTTCCACCAGTCCACTTGTGACTTACATATGCCCGTCACGGTTCTCCAACCCGTATAATCCCTCTTCGTCTCAACATTTTCTGGGGTCAGCAGTTTCACGTTCCCTTGCCAGCCCCAGGTCGTCCTGCAGGTGAACGTCGGCCAGCAAGAGGTAGTGGTCAGTGAAGAGCAATGGTTGACTACAATGGATCTGACCGAGAATGGGTGGTACACAGGACAGGAAATCTATCCTTGAGTGGATAGACCCAGCTGGTTGTGACCAGGTGTATCGAGTTTGCGCTGCGCCTGCAGGGAGAGCTGAAGATATCGTGCAGCTTGGTGACGTTAACTGTTTCCAGCAGGAATCTGACCGTGGAGTCCAGGTCGCTGTCAGCCCTCCGGATAGTCCATCCACATCGATGATGCAGTTGAACACTCTGGCCAGAACGACCGGCCTGGAGGTTGCCAGCAGCAGTGGGAGCTGCTGCAGGATAACTAACCTCTCACTTTTTTACGCCCCCCCGGGCGTCCATGGTAATTAGTCTCAGAGGAGTATTGCTGTATGTGAGCCTGCTCTCATCTACATATCTCCCAGTAACTATATGGTGACTATAAACAGTCTCACAGTGAGCTTGAATTGTTCACACTCCTCTCTGTAACTTCCCAATATCTCTTGCCTATTTCAAAGTCAGCCTAGCCTTATCCTGTGAGTCACGTTTTTTATTCTCTTCCATTTAGCTCCTGTCTTTGAGATTGCAGCCAGAGATCTCTCCTGGACTCATTTCATTCTCCTCACTACCTTGGTGCTTCTCCGTACACCACGAGGCTCTCCCTTTCCCTCCAGAATAGTTCTTGTGAACCCCACCTCCCTCCCTAACCCCACCATCTGTCTGCAGTGTTGTAGAATCCTCACCATGGGCACTGCCATTTCTTCTCCAGCTCATTCTTATTTCTTCACAAAACAGAAACACGACTCAGTGACAGTAATCGATGGCAGGTGAATGAGGGAAATCATACATCTGAAAGGTGATTACCGTTCAATTGTGCGATTAACTTCATTCTATGTGTATATAATAGAAGCAGAAATATCACGCGTAGTTATGCATGGAACTCTTTTCACTGAATTCAACTGTGCAAAGAAATGATATCTCTGTTGTTCAAACTATTCCAACAGTACAACATTGGATAGAGAACATTTGGAAATGATGCACAAAGTGTAGGTCAGTTAAGGGGAAACTGAAGACATGCTCTGCACCCAAACTCTTAAACCATTTCACAAATGGAATGCTTCATTCAGGCCATTAAATCTGTCTTCCTCATTCTTTAATGGACTCCTTCCCATTCGATTTTCTGCCGTTCTCTGGGTCACGCCAAACGTGTGGCTCCCTTTCCTTCCCAGCATGACCTTATGCCTTCCTTACCCCTGGTATGTAACTATTTCTCTTTGGCTTGTGCTTTATTTTCAGGGGTATACTGCGGGTGATTGTGACCAGGACAGCCAGGTGGACGTCATAGAATATGGGCAGAAGGGACTCAGGTTCAATTCCCGCCTCGGGCAATTATCTGTGTGGAGTTTGCACATTCTCCCCGTGTCTGCGTGGGTTTACTCCGGGTGCTCCGGTTTCCTCCCAAAGACCAATGATGTGCAGGTTAGATGAATTGGCCATGCTAAAATTGCCTGTCGTCTTAGGTGCATGATTCGGGTTGAATGCAGGGGAATGGGTCTGAGTGGGCTGCTGTTCGGAGGGTCGGTGTGGACTTGTTGGGCCGTAGGACCTGTCTCCACACTGTAGTGAATCTCATCTAATCTAATCTAATATGAGTTCCCTGATTAGGACTGCTAATCTGGACCAAGTAGGGAGACTTGGCTGACAGATAAGAAGGGTCACTGTCAGAGATGCGGTCTCTGTATGAGACAGAAATAAATTCAAGGACAGTTCATGTGTAAATAAAGTGTGACTAAGAGAAGTAAAACAGCCTTTGTGCAGTTATTTCACGTGCATCTCCAGCACTGTGCTTGAAAGTTACTGCGTATCCTTCCTGTTAGAGTCACAGTCATAGGGTCATACACAGTTCCAGCACAGAAACAGAATTTTCGGTCCAAACCGTCCATGGCCACCAGATATCGAAATAAATTTAGTGCCATTTCCAGCATTTGGCTCATATACTTCAAACTCCTTTCTATTCATATACCCATCCAAATGATTTTTAACAGTGGTGGGTGTGATCTGGATGGACTTCAGTGAGGCTTTTGACAAGGTTCCTCATGGTAAGCCGGTTATCAAGTGTGATCACATGGAATACAGTCTATTCAGCCTCTCCTGATAGCTCAAACCCCATAACCCTGGCAACAGCCTTGGCAACCTTTTCTGAACCCTTTCAAGTATTGTTGTCACACACCTCAGTTTCAGTAAAGCGTTTGGTAGTGTTCTGCATGGTAGGTTATTGCAGAATATACAGAAGCATGGGATTGAGGGTAATTTAGCTGTTTATATCAGAAATTGGCGAGCTGAAAGAAGACTCAACGCTGAAAGCTGAAACGTGATGGTTCATGGGAATTATTCATTCTGGAGATAGTGATGTACCACAAGGATCTAATTGCGGGCCGCTGCTGTTTGTCATTTTTATGAATTATCTGGAGAAGGGCGTAGAATTTTGGTTAGTAAATTTGCGAATGACACTAAAGTCGGTGGAGTTGTGGACAGTGCTGAAGGTTGTTTCAGGTACAGAGGGACATAAATAAGTTGCAGAGCTGGGCTGAGAGGTGAAAAATGGTGTTTATTGTGGAAATGAGTGAGGTAATACACTTTGGAAGGAGTAACAGCAATGGTACTGGGCTAATGGTAAGGTTCTTGGTAGTGTGGATGAGCAGAGAGATCTCGATGTCCAAGTTAGATTCCACCCAGATTGAAGGATTGTTAAGATGGCATACAGTATGTTAACTGTTATTGGCAGAGGCACTGCTTTTTGGAGCCATGAGGTTCGGTTGCTGCTGTACAGAACTCTGGTGTGGCCGCACTTGGAGGATTGCGCACAGTTCTGGTAACCCCATTAACGGAAGGATATGGAAACTTTAGAAACGGTGCAGTGGAGATTTACCAGGATGGTGCCTGGTACGGAGGGAAGGTCTTATGAAGAAACTTGAGGGACTTAATGTTGTTTTCCTTAGAGATAACAAGGTTAAAAGGTGACTTGACAGAGGCACACAAGATGATCAGAGGAATAACTAGGGCAGACAGTGAGAGCCTTTTTCCTTGGATGGTGATTGCTAGCACGAAGGGGCATAGTTTAAACTGACGGGGGATGCATATAGGACAGATACCAGAGATAGATTCTTTACTCCGAGAGTAGGAAGGGCATGAAATGCCCTGCCTGCATCAGTAGAGGATTCGCTAAATTTAAGGGCATTTAAATGGTCACTGGATAAACATATGGATGATAATCGAATAGCATAGGTTAGATGGGCTTCAGATTGATTTCACAGGTCGGCACAATATCGAGGACCGAAGAGCCTGTACTGCACTGTGTTGTTCTATGTACTAACACACCCTATCCCTGTAAGGTAGTTCAGTCGCTCAAACATTTTGTATCTATGTTCTATCTCTGTCTGCAGTGATCAGCAGGGTCAGAATAAGACTGACACTAAGAATGTGGGATCAGTATTGTGTTGTATTTACGGATGTGTTGATGGGCAAAAGACGACCTTGTGAATGGAATTGATTTTGAATTTATTGAGTCGATAACTGACTTTTTTTTCTCTGATGACATCTCCTACCGATCAGCAGAAACAACATCAATGTATTTCACTAACTTCTTTTCAGTGAAGTGAAATATGATAGATATATTTGAATAGGCACGGCACCCATTTACAGAAATTCCTAGATCATTTAACATGTTAAATCAATTCTTGGAACCTGTTCGATGCAGTATACCAGTGCGGAGCATACTCTACACCTGATTGGACATTCCACATCACACCTTCTCACATGAAACCCGGTATTCTCCACTGCAGCCAGCTTTTCCCGGATTTCCTGATGTCAGCTCAGATCCGCATCATGTGCAAATATTTTACTGAAGACAAAATACTTGTGATTGTCTGGTTCAATCCATATGTCCCGAAATGGAGAACTTTGCAAGGCAGGGATGATCTGACAATTCCCCGTGTTACTGAAGCAGTGATCCAGACATGGGCTGTAGGTGGTATAGAGAATGATACAACCCACTGGCTGGTTATTGGGCTGGGTTCTGTTATTCCCACTGGCTGGTTATTGGGCTGGGTTCTGTTATTCAACAGAGTTTGGAAAAGCTTAGCCATGGTGCGGTTCATGTCGATCTGGACGGGGTTCAGCAATTTACTTTCTGGGCAACGACTGCCGCTGTTCGGGAAGGCAGCGAGGTCATTTCCACCTGGGTAGTTCAGGAACATTTTCACATCGGCGGTAATAAAAACATGTATTGATATGCGGGAGTTCAGCTCTACATCTAAGTAGGTCTTTCTCCACGAGGAAGCAGGTAAAGCCAGCAGGAAGGCGAAACGTCCTCTCCCATAATCACACGCAAGGTGCCCAACCGAAATGCGGAAACTGAAAGGGGTAAAGTTAGGGTGCAAGTCAGGAATTGGACTTTGGGTGAAACATTCTCTGTGCAGTGTCAGTGGGCCCAGCTTGAGATCTGTTACTTGGAATAACGCCCGTCATATTAGAGACATCGGGAAAGTCAAGAATTCACATTTCAAAGTCATGCATGGGAAAGTCAATGTTACTTTACTTTTTATCCCTTTCCCAGCGTTGTAGTAAACTCTGCGATCAGCGAGAGGTTTAAAGAGAGAATCAGGGTAATGTAACAGAGAGCAGAACATTGTTACTTATTTTTGTACAAATCCTCCTGCAATGATACAGAGAATGCCACGGGCATTCTGGATAACTGCTGTAGATTCATTTTAAGGTCCTTTAACTGATGCCCTACTTGATGCCACATGCCACAAGTGATGATTAGAAATAGATAGAGACAGGGAGATATAACAAGAGAGAATGCGAGCTTTTGGAACAGTCAGCTGGAACGGGAGGCCATAGAGTCATAGTGATGTATAGCATGGAAACAGACCTTTCGGTCCATGTCGTCTAGATATCCTAACCAAATCTACTTCCACCTGCAGCACCCAGCCCATAGCCCTCCAACCCTTCCTATTCAAAATACACCCAGATGCCTTTTAGGCTTTGCAATTGTACTCGCCTCCACCACATCCTCTGGCAGATCATTCCATGCATGCACCACCCTCTGCGTGAAAAAGTTGCCCCTTAAGTCTTCTTTATATCTTTCCGCTCACACCCGAAACCTATACTCTCCAGTTCTGGTTTCCCCGATCCCAGGGAAAAGACTTTGTCTATTTATCATATCCAAGCCCCTCATAATTTTGTAAACCTCTATAAGGTCACGCCTCAGCCTCCGACGGTCCAGGGCAAACAGCCACAGCCTGCTCAGCCTCTCCCTATATCTCAAATCCTCTAACGCTGGCAACATCCTTGTAAATCTTTTCTGAACTCTTTCAAGTTTCCCATCATCTTTCAGATAGGAAGGAGACCAGAATGGCATGCAATATTCCAAAAGCGGCCTAACCAATGTGCTTAACATGACCTCCCATCTCCAGGGCTCAAGACTCTGACGAATAAGGGAAAGCATACCAAACGCCGTCTTCACTATCCTATCTACATGCAACTCCACTTTCAAGGAGCTAGGAACCTGTACTCCAATGTCTATTTGTTGTGCAACATTCCCTAGGACCTTAAAATTAAGTGTATGCGTCTTGCTAAGATTTGCTTTCCCAAAATACAGACATCGCATTTATCTGAATTAAACTCCATCTGCCACTTGTCAGCCCTTTGGCCCATCCGATCATGACCCCGTTGTAATCTGTGATATCGTTCTTCGCTGTCCACCACACGTCCAATGTTGATGTCATCTGCAAACTTACCAAAGATTACTCTTATGCTCGCATCCGAATCGTTTATGCAAATGACAAAATGTAGAGGACCCCACAGCGATCCTTGTGGCACTCCAATGGTCACAGTCCCCCTGTCTGAAAAACAACCTTTCACCAGCACTCTCTGTCTTCTATCTTTAAGCCAGTTCTGTATCCAAATGGCTAGTTCTCCATGTATTCTGTGAGATCTAATCTTGTTAACCAGTCTCCCATTGGGAATATTGTCAAATGCCTTACTGAACTCCATATAGATCACGTCTACTGCTTTGCCCTCATTAGTCCTCTTTGTGACTGCTTCAAAAAACTCAATCAAGACTGTGTGAAAGGTTACCCAAATGCTGGAATAAGTTTAAAACGTTCAGATTATATTTCTGCCTGTGGTATTCCGATTATCTGACAAGGATGAAATACTTGGCAAAATGCAACTACATCCTTGTGTCGTGCAGGCCGGTATAAATGTCATTGTATTTTAGCCTGTGCTTTCTTCAAGTGGTAGCGCATGCAGCACTAGCAGCAACTTCTTTCTATACCCTACTGGCAAAACGATTTGATAAATGTCTGTCTATTATCATTTTCTTGAATGCATGATTGTCTCCATTTCCTCATTAAAATATCATATTTTACGTAAGAGCAGACAGGAATGCATTCGTTTTCTTTCTTAGGTAAATGCGTTTTGATATAAGTGTTCTAACCCTGCATCTTGCTGCTGTAATTCAATCAGGTTAGAAAAGCAAAAGATGCTTGTATGTTAACCGGTTTGCTCCTTCTCTATTCCAATTAAGTGATCAAAACAGGTTTTGGATAACACGACGTCAGTTTGCTTATTTGTGCCTTTTATCCACTCCTGCTTCAATTTATGCCTCTGTGATCTTGTGATCACACAATCAGGATAATTCCTGTATAAACACTCTCCAGGTCTTCAGTTGCCTGCATCTCCACTGGCTTTTCAATGAGAGTAGGCATCACACCTACTGCTGAATGCGTTTTATCATTTGCAAGGACAAATTGTATTCGTAGATCTGAGAACATGTCCAGGACTCCTACCACAAATTTTCCACTCTTCTCTAGATTCTCTGGCCTCATTTCACATAATTGAGCGCTTTATGTCTCACCATGAATTCCACTTACCAATATCTTTTCTGGCAATAATCATTCAGGACTTAGTATCTTATCGTTCTTCAGCATCACAGAGTGAGAGGATGCTGTGTTATAACCTCCTTACCTACTGCTCTTGGCCTATGTGAAAAACTCGACCCTTGCATGCATGTTTTGAGCAGATCTGACACTTCCTCCTTAATCAACCTCTGACCATCCTGCCCACTCTGACACAGTTGTTTAACTTCCGTTGTGCTTTTTGGTATTAGTCCAACTAAACTTCCAGTCGTGTTTGGTTTTCCGACATTTTACTTTCTCCTACCCAACCCAGCATTGTGATTTCGTGTGACCGACTTTATTGCAATGAAAACACCAGAGCTTTTTACGTTCTTTATCCTATTCAAGCGTTTAATTTTTTCCCTGTGGTAAGTTATCCTTATGATCTTCACTGAGATCGACCTTTCCTTTTCCACTTGAGGATTTCTCTTTACCCCAGTTTCTGTCCCTCATGGACTGAAATTGATTCTGGAAGCCAAACCGTGTTTTATGGACCAGCTCATAATCATCTGCACTTCTGCTGCTAACCTTGCTATTTTAACTGTCTGCTCTTCCACATGAGTTCACGCTTTTCAGGCAGTGAAATTTTGAATTCCTCCAAAATAATTACTTCTCCAAGGGCATCATAGATTTGCTCTGTTTTTAAAGCTCTAATCCATCACCTGAAATTAGTCTGTTCCATCCTTTTAAACCCAGTATAGGTTTGTACAGAGACCTTCCTTAGATTCCTGAAACGTTGTCTATAGGCTTCTGGTGCAAGCTAATACGTACTTTTAGTGGCCTTTTCCACCTGCTCATACTCGCCAGATGCATCGTCTGATCGCAATGTGAAGACATCATTAACGCGATCGACATGTATTGCTTGGATCAACAAAGTCCACGTAGTCAATGTCCACTGCATTTGTTTCGCCATTCTTTCAAATATGTTAACATAGGTCTCGGCATCCTTCCCATCAAATTTACGCAATGATTGAACACACATAAACAGTTTCCCATCAGATTTTCGGCCACCATGGATTTGCTGAGCCCCATTCTCTTCCTCACTAGAGTTGCCTTCAGTCTTCTTCTCAATATGTTGAAGCGCATTTTCCTTTCGAAGCGTCAATTTTTGAATTTCAAAGTCCCTCTTTTTTCTATCTCTTCTGTGAAAGCTCTTTGTGGTTTTGTGGTTTTTTTTCTTTCTCTTCTGCTTTTAACCGTCACTTAAACGGGTTATTTTCTGCGGCCGTTTCCTTCTCTCTCGTCTCTAACTCAAACCGCTTTATTTGCAGTTGAATTATTGTAATCTTAACATTTTCTGATGGTGTTTGAAGCAAATTTGAACGCTGAGCTACTGCTGAAATCATCTCATCATTCCTCACATTAGGTTTAAATGTTTATTTAAATGTTTATTCACAAAATTACTGAATGAAAGATAACGAACCGTTTAAAGAACAGTTTCTTTCCAAACTAGACTTAATTATGCTGTTCCTGAAATATACAACAGTCGAAAAACCAAACCCCCTTAAACACAAAGTCAAAATGAAGAAACGACTTCCAGTCAAAGTTAGAAAGGGAGAAGCAGAGTGGGAGTCTGAAAGAGCTACATTGCTGAACTAACTTCAAAAAGACTTCAGCTTTTAGGACTGACCACTCCCCTTTCATTGTACAGTTGAGTCATAAAACACGAAAGCTTTTGCCAAAAGTTTCATCTGTTCACATATAAACTCTGTTCCAAATCAGTCGATTCGAAGCCCGAACTTTTTAAACGACACCACGAAAAGCATCAAAATCACTGTATGTGTCAGAAAGGGAACGGCTGTTAGAAAAAAAACGGACCAGCTTTGTGACAATGAAACTAAAGAGGTTAGAGAAATGGGAGGGACTGGGGTATAGGGGCTAGATGTTACAGAGAACGGGAGGGGTGTAGAGGATCGAGGTTACAGAGATAGAGAGGGGTGCAGGGGCTAAAGGGGATTACAGAGATAGGGAAGATATGTAGGGGCTGGAGGGGGTTACAGAGATGAGGAGCAGGGTAGGAGCTGGAGGAGGTTATAGCGATAGGGCGGGGGTGTGGGACCTGGAGGGAGTAACAGAGATGGGGGTTGTGGTGACTGCTCTGGAGTGGTTTACAGAGATAGGGAGAAGGCGTAGTGGATGGAGGGGGTTATGGAGGTAGGGAGGGGGTGTAAGGGTCGGAGGTGGTTGCAGAGAAAAGGAGGGGTGTAGGGAATAGAGTTTACTGAGTTAAGAAGGGGGTGTACTGGCTGGAAGGGACAGAGATCTGGAGTGAGTATACGGGTGAGAAGTTAGACAGCTAGGGAATAGTGTAGAGGCTGGAAAAGCTGACAGAGGTAGGGAGGAAGTGAGAGAGATATGGAGTGCTTTACGGGCTGGAAAACTGACAGAGGTTGCATGGAGGTGAGAGAGATAGGGAGTAGTGTATGTTCTGCAAAAGCTGAAAGAGATAGGTAGGAGGTGAGAGAGATAGGTATGAACGTAGGGACTTGTAAAGCTGACAGAAAGGGATAGGGATTGGTGTAGGAGCTGCAGGAAGTGACACATGCAGGCAGGCTTGTAGGACCGAGAGGAGGTCCGCCTTGAAGGAGTTTGTGCATCGTGAGGGTCATAGTGGCTGGAACAGGTTACAAAGATAGGGAGGGTCGTGGACCTATTAGAGGTGACAGAGATAGGGGAAAATGGAAGGGCAGGAAAGAGTTTAGTGAGATAGCGATGAGTGTAGGGGCTGGAGGATGTAAAGTAAATAGGGAGTGGTTTAGGGTCTGGAAGAGGTGGCAGAGATTGGGACAGGTATAGGGCCTCGAGGTGGTTAGAAATGTAGGGAAGGCGAAAGGGGCCTGAGGGTGTCAGAGAGATGTAAGTTGTAAAGAGATTGGACGAAGTTAGAAAGACATGAAAGTGTGCAACACCAGGGTGGTGGGAGGAGATTTAGAGAAGAGTGTAAATGTTGGAGGAATTTCCGATAATCGATAGGTCTGGGGTTGATAATGAATATTGTGGAGGTAAGTTGGGTTGCTGAGATAGAGATAGATATAACCACTGGTGGCAATGGCAAACAAAGATACAGATCGCCAGGTAGGAAGCTTAAAAACAGAATTCCACAATGACTCAATGGAGAACAAATTGTACACATCTGTTCAACAGACAAGGGACTGTTAGTAACTGAAAGAGGGTCCAATCACAGGAGTCATAGATTCAATGTCACACAACACAGGCGAGGCCATTCAGTTAAAGTAAAATGTAAAAAGCCGTTCCTACACCTCAAAGCCCTCCTTCCCAACGTCTGTGTGCTCGGGCCAGAATTGGGAGAGCTGCCCCACAGACTGTTCAAGCAACAGTGTGCCATAAGGAAGCCTCATTGTGTCAGTTCAAACACTGACACAGGAACCTCCTCCTGAAACCCCTCCCTCAGCCTCACGATGTCAGATCAAACACTGGCATGGAAACCTCCTGCTGAATCTCTCCCTCAGCCTCATGGCGTCAGATCAAACACTGACCCGGAAACCTCCTGGAAACCCCTCTCCCTCAGTCCCTTGGTGTCAGATTAAACACTGACACGGAGACCTCCTGCTGACTCCCCTCCCTGAGCCTCACGGTGCTAGATCAAACACTGACCCGGAAAACCGCTGCTCACTCACTTGCCTCAGCCTCACGATGTCAGAACAAACACTGACATGGAAAGATCCTATTGACTCCCCTCCCTCAGCCTCATGTGTCAGATCAAACACTGACACATAAAACTCCTGCTGACTCCGCTCCCTCAGCTTCACGGTTTCAGATCAAACAGCGACACAGAAACTCTTGCTGACTCCCCTCCCTCAACTGAAAGATCCGTGTTCCTCCATATTGAAAAACACTTACGGGAAGCACTGAGAGAGTAGCGAAAGTGGAAACTGTATACTGGGTTGGCCATTACAAAACCACCACCAAGAGGTGTTCAGCAGCAGTATTGCTGATCGAAATGTTTGGTTTCCAATAGAACATAGCTTTTCGATTCGGTCTGCACCGGATTGGGAGGTTCTAGATTAGAGTGGTGCTGTAAAAGCACAACAGTTCAGGCAGCATCCAAGGAGCAGTAAAATCGACGTTTTGGGCAAAGGCCCTTCATCTTTTGCCCGAAAGGTCGATTGTACTGCTTCTCGGATGCTGCCTGAACTGCTGTGCTTTTCTAGCACCACCCTAATCTCGAATCAGGTTTCGAGCATCTGCAGTCATTGCGTTTACCTACTGGATGTGAGGGAAAGACAAAGAGGGGGAAACATCTTTGACCTCAATCTACTGGCTGCAGACACATTGTTCAGTGACCATATTGATAACAGTGACTACCACAAACAGTATTTATCGAGACAAAGTCCCACTTTCACATTATAAATACACTCTTTCATTATATGACACTTTCACTGTGCTGAACGGGGCAGATTTCGAGTAGATCTAGTAACTCAACTCTTGGCTGTATGTGATGATTCGGGTCAGTACCAACAGCAGCAGATTTGGGCTCCAGCACAATTTTGACCACCACTGCCTGGCATATGCTGCACTTTACACTGACCATTTAGCGAGGGCATAAACCCTCGGTCAAAGGAGAATACAGGAGGGCCTGTCAAAGCAGTACCAGGTACATCTAAAAATGAGCTGAATTTACCAAACAGGACCACATACTCACCAAATCGCGTAAGCTGCAAGTGATACAAAGATTTAGCCAACCAATCACACCTAATCTCTGCAATCCTGTCTCATGCAGTCAGGTGAACAGTAGTGGACAATCAAGCAACTCATTCGAGGAAGTGGACACACAAATATTGCCTTCCTCAATGGTGGAACAGCCCAGCACAACAATAGAAAAAATGTACTGAAACATTCACAAAAATATTCAGACAGAAGTGTCGATGCACTTACATATTTTAGTCTCCTGCAAATGACAATCTTCAGCTGAATCGATTAAGTTTGCATGGTGTCTGCAAGCGGTTGGAAAGATTGGAGAATGCAAAGGCTCTGGTACCTGAAAACATTCCATTCAAGCTGTTCTTGCTAGGCTACAGCACTGGACCATGGTGACAATGTGGGAAACTGGACACACAGAGACAGAACATCAGACAATCAATGACTGTCCCATTGGTTTAGAACATAGAACATAGAGCAATACAGCACTGAACACGCCCTTCAGCCCTCCTTGTTGCGCCGATCTGTGAACTATTCTCAGCTCGCCTGTCCTCCCCAATACTATCCCAAAATCATCCATGAGCTTATGTCAGGATTGTTTAAATTACCCTAATATGGCTGAGTTGACTACATTAGCAGGTAGGGCATTCTACGCCCTTACCACTCTCTGCGTATAAAACCTGCCTCTGACATCTGTCTTAAATCTATCACCCCTCAATTTGTAGTTATGCCCTCTCGTACAAGCTGACGTCATCATCCGAGGAAAAGGTATTTCACTGTCTCCCTTATCTAATCCTCTGATCGTCTTGTATGTCTCTGTCAAATACCCACTTAGCCTTCTTTTTCCAATTAGAATAGACCCAAGAATCTCAGCCTTTCCTCATAAAGCCTTCCCTCCAGACCAGGCAACCTCCTGGTAAATCTCCTCCGCACCTGTAATGGGGCGACCAGAACCGTATACAATATTTCAAGTGTGGCCGCACCACACTTTGTACAGTTGCAGCATGATATTGCGGTTCCAGAACTCAATCCCTCTACCAATGAAACCTAACACACTATATGCCTTCTTAACAGCACTATGCACCAGCATGGCAACTTTCAGGGATCTATGCACATGGACTCCAAAATCACTCTGCACATCCACACTACCAAGAATCTTTCCATTGACCCAGTACTCTGCCTTCCTGTTATTCTTCCCAATGTCCATCACCTCACCTTTAGCTGCATTGAACTCCATGTGCCACCTCTCAGCTCAATTCTGCAGTTGATTCAACTCCCCTGCAACCTATAATATTCTTCCAAACTGTCCACTACTCCACCGACTTTAGTGTCATCTGCAAATTTACTAATCCATCCACGTATGCCTGCGTCTAAGTCATTTATACAAATGACAAATAGCAGTGTTACCAAAACAGATCTTAATGGCTCCCCACTAGTAACTGGACTCCAGACTGAATATTATCCATTAACCACCACTTACTGCCTTCTTTCAGAAAGCCAGATGCTAATCCAAACTGGTAAATCACCCTCAATTCCATGTCTCTGCATGTTCTACAACAGCCTACCATATATACCACGTTAACTGCCCTATCCTCATCCACATTTGTAAACTGATGGAAGATGCCATCTACAGTGACATGATCAGCAATTCCTCATCACTAGCCTGCTCACTGAAGCGCAGTGTGTGTTCTGCAAGGGCCACTCATCCTGTGACTCCATTGAAGCCTTGATTTAAAGACGGACAGCAAGAAAACACACAGCTGCATTCTGGAGGTGAGGCAAGAGTCACTGCACTTAACATCATCATAATTGCATTTGACCAACTGTGGCATCAAGGATTAAGAGCAAATGGTAATCCAGAGATTCGTCTGCACTGGCTGAAGATATACGCTGCATAAAAGAAGATGGTAGGGTTTGGTGGAGAGCAGCCATCTCATCTCTAGGACACCTCTGCAGGAGTTTCCCAGGAGCGGTGTTTCTGAGTGCGCCTGTAGAACTAAAATGGAAAAGTAAGGCACCATACTCTTCTGGGGAGTTACGGTTGCTTTTTCGTTTGACAGAGACCATGTTTAACTGGAAGTCATCATGCTCAAGTAAGGGAAAGGTTGAGTAGGACAGTCCTTATCGTTATCTCAGTTCTTGCAGTAATTGAATCCACAGTCTTGGCATTTACCTGCAAGACAAACTAGACATCTACCTGATTGAGCTAATCAAGTCCCCACTCAGCTCCTTCGGGTAGATAATTGAATATTAATCTGTTCAGAAATGCCATTATACAGCTTTGGAGCAAATTGAACATGAAGCAAGCACGGTGGTTCAGTGGTTAGCACTGCCGCCACACAGTACCAGAGACCCGGGTTCGCTTCCGGCCTCGGGCGACTGTCTGTGTGGAGTTGGTATATTCGCCCGGTTTCTGCGTGGGTTTCCTCTGGGTGCTCCAGTTTCCTCCCACAGTCCAAAGATGGTTGGTGGATTGGCCATGCTAAATTACCCATGGTTTTAGGTGTTAGGTGCATTAGTCAGAGGGAAATGGGTCTGGATGGGTTACTCATCGGAGGATCAGTGCGGACTTGTTGTGCCAAAGGGCCTGTTTCCACAGTGTAGGGAATTTTTAAAAAAGAGCTTCCTCGCTTTGATGGAGGGACACTATCACTGAGATATAAGAGTGTTCTCTGTCCTCGGCACAGCAGATTTCAAGTGTTTCATAAATAGCCATCCATCTACAATAAACACACAAGTGTGGGTGTTCGCCAATGATTGCGCAATGTTCACGATTTGACAATGTTCGCGATTATGCTTGTATGCAAAACGTGTAAGCGTGTGCACAAAAGTGACAAGTAACATCGACATTACACACGATACAGAACTGAATCATCATCCATTACCAATACCCCGGGGAGTAATTTTTACTAGAACTGGACTGACTAGATGAACTAATTCCCCATGTCTGTGAAGGGTTTATCTCTGAAACGTCGACCCTCCTGCACCTTGGATGCTGTGCTTTTCCAGCACGACACATTTTGATCTATATACATTCATTAGTAACAACAAAATGCCAGGGGCTAGGCATTCAGCCGGAATAACGTACATCATGATTTTCAAAAGCCTGCCCACCATCTCTAAGACACAAGTTGAATGTGTGTGTTAATACACAATTCCTCCATTTGTCTGGCTGAATGCAGGTTCACTCCTCATCCACTGACACACAGTAGCAGCTGTGCCTGCCATCTCCGTGGTAATCTGCAGAAATTTACCAAGCTCCTTACGAAGTCCCTCTGAAACCGCGACCACCATAATTGGACAAGGGCAGCAGATATATAGAAGTTCCATTCCAAGCCACCTAAAACCCTGATTTGGAAATGCATTGCTGTTCTTTCAACTTCACTCACTCATGACCGAAAGCACATGCAGCGGCTCAACGTGTCAGCTCAACCCCACTTTCTCAGGGGCAACAATGGACAGGCAGTAAATACTGGCCCAATGACCTTCCATGAATAAATCAGAATGAAAAATGTTGCCTAAACATGATCTATACTGGACTCTGAGTTTTGGTTTTTGTGAGCGGATGATGGTTGGGTCCAGTCAGTGCCTTGCCTGTTGTGAATTGCTAAAGTGATATTCTGTTTGAAACAATTTGTCAATTGTTCAGAGGCATGGCTTGCATACTAAACATCACACAGACACTGACATTTTCATGTCATATTGACTGGCATGGTGGCTCACTGGTGAGCACTGATGCCTCACAACACCGGTGTCCCAGGTTCAATTCCTGCCTTGGGGACTGTTTGTGTAGACTTTGCACGTTCGTCCTATGTCTGCGTGGGTTTCCTCCCAAAATCCAAAAATGTGCAGGTCAGGTGAATTGGCCATGCTAACTTGCCCATTGTGTTTGTTGCATGAGTCAGAGAGAGATGGGTCTGGCTGGGTTGCTCTTCGGAGAGTCGTTGTGGACTCGTTGGGCCAAAGGGCTTGTTTTCACACTGTAGGTAATCTAATCTAATTTTAATGAGTTGTGAAATATATAGAATCATTTGAAAATGCAATTGTATGCGACTGTAGAATGTTCAAACACACAGTGGCGCTGTTGCGTGAAAATGTTTGTGTGACTATTAACACACAATATTAGTACAAGCAAAATGTTTGTATATTTTCAAAGTCCTTGCACTTAAGAATAATTTACTCTTGGGTGTGAAAGGCCCTTACTGAGATTTGTACACGACTTTTATCATATTATCGTCATAAAACGTATTGAGGGATTGTGTGAATAACTGTCCAGCTCCAGTTTGAAAGCTGTTTGGACAGATTTTGGAGATGGTCACATAGAGGTCGTGGTGAGGCTCAGTGGCACGGTGTCTTAATTGATGCTTTCTTCAATGCCATTTTCAACAGCTTTGCTGGCTGCAAGATGATATGTTGGAGGCTGAGGGAGGGGAGTCAACAGGAGGTTCCCATGTCAGTGTTTGATCTAGGGCAGCAGATATATAGAAGTTCCATTCCAAGCCACCCAACACGCTGACTTGGAAGTACATTGCTGTCCTTTCAGTGTCATTATTTCAACTTCATGCCGACAGCACATGCAGCGGCTCAACGTGTCAGCTCAACTCCACTTTCTCTAGGGCAACAAGGGGCAGGTAGTAAATACTGGCCCAATAACCTTCCACGATTAATCAGAATGAAAAATGTTGCATAAACATGATCAATTCTGGACACTAAGTTTTGCTTTTTGTGAGCGGAGCATGGTTGGGTCCAGTCAGTGCCTTGCCTATTGTGAATTGATGAAGTGATATTCTGTTTGAAACAATCTGTCAATTGTTCAGAGGCATGGCTTGCATACTGAGCATCACAAAGACACTGACATTCACATGTCATATTGACTGGCATAGTGGCTCAGTGATGAGCACTGCTGCCTCACAGAACCAGTGTCCCAGGTTCAATTCCTGCCTTGGGGACTGTTTGTGTGGACTTTGCACGTTCGTCCTGTGTCTGCATGGGGTTCCTCCCAAAGTCCAAAGATGTGCAGGTCAGGTGAATTGGCCATGCTAAATTGACCATCGTGTTTGTTGCATTAGTCAGAGAGAGATGTGTCTTGGTGGGTTGGTCTTTGGAGGTTCGGTGTGGACTATTTGGGCCAAAGGGCCTGTTTCCACACTGTATGTAATCTAATCTAATATTACTGAGTTGTGAAAGGGATAGAATCATTTGAAAATGTATTCGTATGCGACTGTAGAATGTTCAAACACACAGTGGTGCTGTTATGTGAAAATGTTTGTGTGACTATTAACACACAATATTAGTACAACAAAATATTTGTATATTTTCAAAGTCCTTGCACTTAATAATAATTTGCTCTTGGGTGTGACAACGAGACCCATCATTTGAAAGGCCCTCACTGTGATTTGTACACGACTTTCATCATATTATGGTCATAAAAAATATTGAGGGATTATGTGAATAACTGTCCAGCTCCAGATTGAAAGTTGTTTGGATAGGTATTGGAGATGGTCACATAGATGTCGTGGTGAGGCTCAGTGGCACTGTGTCTTAATTGATGCTTTCCTCAATGCCATTTCCAACAGCTTTGCTGACTGCAAGATGGTGTGTTCTCTGACCTGAACATAAATCAGCTGTTTATTACAGTCACTGAGTGGTGTAATAGTAGGAATTGTGTCATAGCTAGCTGTGTATTGTGGTAATTTAATTATTGTACAATTCAACCATTTTTGTCCGAAAACAATGATGTTTGATTTATTTTAATATACATAAGAAATAATGTAATATTATCTCTTCATTGTAAAAAGTGTAAAGGTGACCTGACATATATTTCCCACAGACCAATCAATCAACAGTCAGACATTGTTTGTAATACACGATTCTGTGAGCAGGACTATGTCCCAGACAACAGCACCACCCTCTCTGGTCGGATTTGTCCCACTGACAAGACGCAGCCAGGCAGAGGGAGGCAGCTCTTTGGTACGTTGTCAATAAAGTTCTCAGCATTGATGCTGGACCTTGTAGTTGCTGGACTGCTCTGAGGCAGATTATGGGGGAATCAGTAAAAAGAAAACAGATATTTGACCGCACCATAACCAATTGTTCTGCTGTAGGTACAACTCTCCATTTAATATATCGCCAAGCAGCTAAATTGTGCGATGCACAACTCATACAGTCTGAAACCTCACAGCTCAGCATACCTCCCGCTCTGCGGCAACCGTTAAGCCACTGATCCACTGTGGGTCAGTGAAGAATTCAGAAGGACGTGCCGGGAGCAGCACCAGCCAGACCTTGAGATGTGGGGTAAAACTGGAAAAACTCTTATTGTCTTCACCTACAAAATAGGCTGACATGCATGCTAAAAAGCATAAGCAGCAAGTGTTGGACAGAGCTCAGTGATCCCACAAACAACGGTTCAGATCTGTGTTCTTGCCTCATGTAGTCATAAAATATAATGGACAGTGGAGGAGGAGGCTTCTCTCCATCAAGGGAATGTCCGCTTATGGGGGGACGTCAGGGAACAAATAAAATTGTTGCATTTACAACATAAGGACGGTGATGACCTCGCGGTATTATCATCAAGAAACCACACTAATGTTCTGGGGATGCAGTTTTGAATCTCAC
>NC_057717.1:78785607-78798532 GCF_004010195.1 Chiloscyllium plagiosum | reverse complement strand
AGGGCGAGATTGCAGAGATCGGGCATGTTTTACATACCGGAGCAAGTTACAGAGATATGGAAAGTAGCCGAGACTGGAGGAGGTTACAGAGATTAGTACTGTTACAGAAGCTGAAAATATGAAACACGGAGGATTATAAGACGTGGTATAAATACTGTGTTGAGGACAGACAACAGAATAGGATAAAAAAAAGATATCAAACTTTATTACCAGCCTCTCATAAGAGGCTTGCTTTCACCTGTTGAACTGAGCTACGTTAAAACAGCATGTGACAGCATGTCATGTTGTTAAAAAAAAGCCGACCCTCAAACAAACAGGCAGAACCTCTGATAGACCTGCAGTTCCCCAGTACTGAACATCAAATTATGAGGCATATCCTTATTTGTGACTCCCTTACAAAGATGCACTCCCTTGACTGGAATGCTGATAATGAGTCCCTCCATCAGTCCGACCCTCTGACAGTGCTGAAATACCTTGGTCATTAACCCTCTGATCAGAAAGCATTCCCTTTTTTCTAACCCCATTGCATTGAGGCACTGCCTCAGAATAGATCCTCTTCAAAGTGGCATACATTCAAAACTGAAACTGGCAATAACACAACTTCTCAATATTTCCTCTCTGATCATAAGGCACGTTCCCTTGTACTGATCCTCCCACAGTGCAGCACAAGCTCAGTGCTGGCCTCCTGGCAGAACTGCACTACCTCTAGATGTGTGACGCATCCTCAATTCTGACTATCTTACAATGAGGCATTGCCTCATTGTTTACCCTCAGACAAGGAGGCACTTATTCAGAATTGACATTTTGATAATGAGCAACTCCCTCAGAACTGACCATCGGACAATGAGGAACTCCCTTAGAACTGTCCCTCAGATGGAGATGAAGCACTCCCTTACCACGAAGCATATAATTGTGATGTACGTTCTGAGCTCTGACAATGAGAAACTGCCTCAGTACTGACACGCTGGCTATGAGATCCTCCCTCAAAAGCAATCTTCTGAGAGTACTGCAATTCCTTGTTACTTATAATCTAACAATCCTGATGTCATTACAAAGAGGACCAGGCTGAATGTTGACTCATTGTTACCAATGCAATGCCTCAGTTCTGACCCACTGATAGCGACAAGCTCCCCAAGTACTGACTCTTTCATAAACAGGGGCTGCCTCACATTGACCCTATGACAATGAGGCATTCCTTCACTACTGACCCTCGAGAAAAAGAACCTCCAGCGACTGTATGTGTGGAGAATCTCTTCAAATCTACGTAGGTTTGCTCCGGGTGCTACATTTGCTTCCCACAATGCAACAATGTGAAGGTCACGTCAATTGGCTGTGAGAAATGGCCCATGGTTTTCAGCGACGTGTGGCTTCGGTACATTAGTCAGAGGTAAATGGAGAGCAATAGGATAGGAGAATGTGTCTGGGTGGGTTAAGCTTCGAAGGGATGGTGCTGATTTGCAGTCCATAAGCAATAATTACCTCCTCCAAATTTCATTTCTGCCTGTCTCTGTAACATCCTGCAGATTATAAACAACTATTACCTGTCAAAGATTTCAATCCTGCTTTGCGCCAACATCCAGCAGATCGTAAACAACTATTGCCTCTTCCAGATTTCATTCCTGATTCCCTCTGTAGCATCCTGCAGACCATAAACAACTATTACATCTTCAAGACTTGACTCCTGCCTTCTCCGTAACATCCTGCATTCTATTAACAATTATTACCTCTTCAAGATTTCACTCCTACTTGTTTCTGTAACATTATGCAGATCATAAACAGCCATTACGTCTTCCAGATTTTATTCCTGCTTCTCTCTGTTGCATCCTGCAAATTATAAACTACAATTACCTCTTCAAGATTTCACTCCAGCTTGTCTCTGTAACATCCTGCAGACCGTAAACAATTTTACCTCTACCAGATGTCACTTTTCCTTGTCTCGTTAACACCTTGCTGTTCATAAACATCGATTATTTCTTCCAGATTCCATTCCTGCTTGTCTCTGCAACATCCTGCAGGTCATAAACATCAAGTAACTCTTCAGGATTTCACTCCTGCTTGTCTCTGTACCATCCTGCAGTTCATAAACAAATATTACCTCTTCCAGATTTCATGTCTGCTTGTCTCTACAGCATCGAAAGAATTTAAGCAACTATTACCACTTCCACATTTCAGTCCTGTGTTCTCTGTCTGTGCCATAATGTTTAGACTGATTCTAATCTAAAAAGTGAGAAAACTGAGTCTTACATGAATTCATGCAGTTTTTGAGCAAAGTACAACGTAACTCTGCAAGTACAGTTTCACCCCACAAACGTATATGTTGTATATGTGTGCATGTGGGTCTTTGTTTATGTGTATGTATGTAGGACTGCGTGTGTAGTTGTGTCTGTGTGTAAAGAGTGCAATGTGGTCACGTGCAGATGTCATTAACCGAAGGTCCCTGTTAAGGCCATTCCTATGGTTATGGAACTTAGCTCTCAGCCACTGCTTGGCTACATTTCGCTGCTGCCTGTCCAGAAGTCAGCCTTGGAGAATGGTCACCCGAAGTTCCGAGGGCGAATATCCTGGACAGTTGAAATGTTCCCCAAGCGGGAGGGAACACACCTGTCTGTTGACTGTTGTGCGGTGCACATTCATCCATTGCCGTAGCCTTTGCTCGGTTTCCCCAAAGTGCCCTGCCTCAGGGCATCCTTGGCTGCAACCTTGGCTGAGTCACATGAGTACCTGCCATGTACATGGTGGGAGGTGTTCCCACGTGTAATGATGGCATCCATGTCTATACTCGGACACTTCTTGCAGCGCCTACCGTGACAGGGTTGTATGGAGTTGTCCTGAAAGTCGGGCAGCTTGCTACGATCAATGATCTGTTTGTGGTTTGACGGTTGTTTCAAGGCAAGCAGTGGAGGTGTGGGAGACTTCTTGGTGATGTACTCATCCTCACTGATAATGTGTTGCAGGTCACGAAGAACATGGCATAATTCTTTTCAGTTCCCTGGGAAGGACTAAACAATGAAGTGTACCCTGTCGGTTGCCGCACGTGTCTGTCTCCTGAGGATGTCATTACGGTTCCTTGCTGTAGCATGTCGAAACTGGCGGTCGATGAGTTGAGCATCGTACCCCGTTCTTATGAGGGAATCCCTGAGTATTTCCAGGTGCCCAGCACATTCCTCCTCATCTGAACAGACCCAGTGTACGCATAAGGCTTGTCCATAGGGGATCGATCTTTTAAAATGTTTTAGATGGAAGCTGGAGGAGTGTAGTATTGTGAGGTTGTCTGTGGGTTTGTGGTAGAGTGTGGTGCTGAGGGGTCCATTCTTGATGTAGATGCATGTGTTCAAGAATTAGACAGACAGTTGAGAGAAGTCCATGATGAGTTTTATGGTGGGATGAAACTTGTTGATATCACAGTGTAGTTGTATCGGTGACTCCTCGCCATGAGTCCAGAGGAAGAAAATGTCGTCAATGTATTTGGTGTATAATGTTGGGTGGAGGTCCTGCGAAGAGAGGAAGTCTCGATCGAAACTGTGCATGAAGCTGTTGGCATACTGAGGTGGAAAGTTGGTCCCCATAGTTGTTCCATGTGCCTGGATGAAGAACGGGTTGTCAAAGGTGAAGACGTTGTGATCGAGGATAAAGCAGATGAGTTGTAAGAGCTGCAGTAGTGTCAACTTTCTTTGCAAGTCCTCCTGCTGTCTAGCCAGCTTCTTTTCATCTTTCGAACGCATGGACCACATGATCTCTGAATCCCTGGCGGGCCATGGGCACTAGACTCACTACTTCCTCTAACTTAGATTTGAATTGATTAGCAGTGCCTCGATAGTAGCACTCCAGAACCTTGTGGTTAACAGTTGGCTATCTCCCATATGTCATTATGTAACAAGACTCGGGCTTTGTAGTTTGTTTTCTAAATAGTCTGCTGGGTTTTCAATATCGATGAGTGGATCACTTCTCAAAGCTTCGGGATCGATCTTAGATGGTTAAAAATCTAAGGCTCTAATCCACTTTCCCGCTTTTTCATGTTAAACTGGGCAACATATTGCTCAGCCCTCCCAGATTCTGGGTTCCCCAAGGAATGTATTGCGGCTGTCTTCCCCCTTTAATAAGCAATGACAGTATCTTCCCCTGCTTGGGCTTCGTTCCCTTGTTTAAACTGCTACATTGTTTCTTCATCAGTTTCCACTTCAGACCCTGCCTCTTTCTCTTCTCATTCTTTTTCTGTTTGTTCTGCTCTGGACCATTTTCCTGACAACATTATTGCTTCCGCTGCTTTCCTTCCCCGAACACTTTCCCTATCTATTTCCCTATTACTGCCCAGCTGTTTCTGCCTAACATTTCTGCAATGATTTAAGTATGCTTCATCATCCCTCCGTTCGCTTAATCTGTGTAGTCCCCGAATTTCACATTGCAATCTGTCTTTGTTGAGGGCAAGAGCTTCTAATTCTACTTGCATCCTCGCCTCTTCTGCCTCTCGTTTTATTCTTTACACATTCTGTTCTGGGTCAGCTTCCTCCCAATGAAATTTCCCTCTGCCTCGACTGAAACCTTATTACAGGACAAAATGTTACATTATCTCCACGTAATTAGGCGGGGTGGGGGAGAGGTTGCAAGTCTTCCAACCTGGGATATATAAATGTTGTCCCCTGCTCGGACTCCATGCATGAAGGCTCTTTGTTCTGCACTGAGCAGGTGGAGATGTTCTCATCCCCAGCCTTTGTGTAGAGAAAACATTTACTCAGCTCTCTGGCATCTCCATCAGTTGTGGTGCCTGGTGCCTGAAACACTTCCCGCAACTCCTCTCCTTCAACTCGAAAGAACTTAAAAATTTCCACCTCCAGTTCCCTCTTCAATATTGTCTTCTTTGATTTATCCTCAGGTGTGTAATGCTTAATTAACACATCCATTTCATTTCATCCATTCATTTCAAAGGTATCCTCTTTTAGCCATTTAGTTAATACGTCCTTAAGTCTTCTTTCCCACTTTTCAGAATTTTAACGATATTATTTCTTGCTACTGGATATTTCTTACTCAGTGTTTCAACTGCACGCCCATTAATAATTCTGACAGATATTTCAATCCTGCTAATCTATTATCTCTGTTCTCACATTTCACTCCCTTATACCTTATAAGTCCAGTAGCGCCTCGTCAATTATTATAAGTGTTCCCTAATCTAAAACTTGCAATCATCCCTTACCAACCTATCAGTCCCTGAACGGCTTTAGTTTCCGCTAATTAATAAAAACGATCTGTTCTCGTTCTTTCTGCTTAAACTATTCTCAGATTGCATCTATAGAATGCACAATCATTGTTGGTTCTTTGAAAACCTCTTAAAAATAACTTTGCTAAAATCTTACAATGCAAAATAAAATCAAAATACTTCTGGATCTCGTGCTCCGTGAAACAAAACACCAACATTTAACCATCAAATGTGATTGTGCATATGATCTGGATCACAAATGTTGAAACTCGAGAGTCTCTCTCTCTCTCTCTCTCTCTCTCTCTCTCTCTCTCACACACACACACACACACACACACAAATACAAACATGCACGCGCACACGCACAGCCTTTCTGCAAGTCAGAACTACTCTGTCTCTCTCATGGACACATATGAAGCCTTTCTGCAAGCCAGCGCTTTCTCTCTCACACACAAACACACAGACCCGCAAAGCCTTTCTGCATCCAGAACTTCTCTCCCTCTCTTTCTTCCTCTCTGAAACAGACAATAACTTTTCTGCAAGCTCAGCACTGTACTAATTACTCTTTCTCTGTCTTTCTCTCTCTCTCCCTCTCTGCCGTCCACCTAGACCCTTGCCTAAACACTTTGTTCATTTCTAAAAGTGCAGTTGAATTCTCATGCAGGCCTTCTCTTAAAAAATCAACAGTCTACTGGCAATTTAACACTATGACTACTGTCTACTATTTTCCTTTGAATGATCAACTACCAATCTGCCGGCTTTCAAATACATCCAAAATCACTAATACAAACAAAAAAGCAATCCTGACCTGTTTCTGCACATTCATTCCCCTATACTTTCTATGGATATAAACTTAAACACACCACATGGAATTTTGTCTCAATCTCTTTACTCCGTACCTACTCATCCCCTGCACAATCCTGAACAATTCTCTGCGTTTCCTCAAATTTTAATTTATCAAAAACCTTTTGGTTCTTCGGATTAGTGTGTTCCACCAGCAGCTTTCTTTGTACTTACGCATTTTCGAGAACCTCCTTATTTCAGAGAATATGGTCCAAATTAGCAGCAAAACGTTAACTCTTTCTTTTGTGTGTGGCCAGCTCATTTATTCTGTCTGTCTCAGGAGAGCCTCAGTTCAACAGGGAAATGTTGTGCAGCTGCACCCTCTTTTCAGAGGAAAAGGTTTCTTCCCGGTCCAATCAGATGTGCAAAACTTGTTGAGAATGAATCACTCAATGCTTTATAAAATATTACCAGGACACACAGTTGATCCTTCATGAAATGAAACTTTAATATTGGAAAATTAAAGCCGTGGTAGCCAGAAAAATATCTTCCTTGACTGCCCACAAGCTCTTTGTTCCTCTGCAGTTTTTACAGTTGTTGTTCCCACACTTTTCATTTAACATTAGCTTAACCAATCATGCTGGTTTGCTTTCTCTTTCTAAACTATTCATCGTCTGCAACACTGGTTCCCTACATGACACTTAATCTATCGCATTACATCACCATCCTCTTCAGTATTAGCTCATCTATCAGTGATTTAACTAGCCTATCACAGTGCACTACCATTATCTGTTATGGAGCCAAGTAATATGATCCTGCGCATGCAATAAACCACTAAGTTAACTATCTGTCAGTCTCTCTGTCTCCCTCTGTCTGTCTGACTCTCTGAACCTGAGTCTAGCTGTGTGTGTCTCTGTCTGTCTGTCTGTCTGTCTCTCTCTCTCTCTCTATATATATATATACCGTGCCTGTCTCTCTGCATACCGAAATATATCACTGACAGTCATGGTCTCCCTCTGTTTATCTCTAACTGTATCTCATTCTGCCCAATCTGATTTTGTGATTTTCGCTTTCCTTCTCCCGATTTCACTGGGCTGTGAGTGTCTATGCTGTGAATTTGCAAAGAACAAAACTGGTTCAGGATTACACCATGGAAGTAAGAGTATTTTCACCTTTCATACGAATCAGTGCAACTAACCATCGTCATCGCTATAACTAGGACCTGGTTTATATTTACATTCTTTAGGATCTAATATCTATTGTTTATGATCACTGTGTGCATGTGAATACTGCAGCCTAGATTCTAGTGCTATTTTCGTGTGGTCAGTTCTATTTTTCCAGAATGTTCTAGATCAGCCCTGACTGCACAGTTCATGATTGTACATGTTAATGTCTCTCAGAATATTGCAACATTTTCCCAGAGTCAATGACATCACATACAACACTTTATTCGGTGTGTGTGTGTACCTCTGATTCACTACCAGTACCTTTCATATGGTGGAAATTTCTCAGAAGAGATTAAAGAAGTGCCTAGGAGGTATTGTCCCAGTCTCAGCGACGGACGAGCGGTGCAGAAGAAAAGTTGATGTTAGCGAGTAATGCAGGAGCATCCAAAAAGAGGGCGAGTTTGAGGAGTGAATGAGGTGGGTTCGGGGACAGGTCGGTTCTGTCACCGGTGACACCAAGGAGTGAATAAACGAAGCCAAACTCGAGAGGAGCGGCCAGGTTACAGGAGGTTGAAGTCGAGCTGGGAGTACAAACTGGGCTTCAGTGAGGCGGGCGATCAGCAGTGTGGTAAGGCAGTCGGAGGAGGAGCGAATTATTTCTGTTGCTGAAGGCACCAGAGCAAAGTAGAAGAAGGAGGACATTTTTCTTCGTGAAGTCACAGGCATCAGGTAAGTGAATGGTAAGATGCCCTCCACTCCTTCTTTCTTGCTATTGCTGCCATTGTTGTTAACTTAAGGGTTAAGGCACGCAGGATTTGCCGAATCCGTGTTACGCTCCTCCTGTGGCAATTATGGGACAAATCCGATTTCCCTGACTCATTCACGTGCAGGAATGTATGTTTCAGCTGCAGTTCCTGTGTGACCGCTTGACAGCTCTGGAGCTGCGGTTGGATTCATTTTGATGCGGTCCAAGCTCAGATAAACTTGGACTGCACATTCAGTCAACTGGTCACATCACAAATAAAAGAGAAGAAGGAAGAGGCTGGGTAACACAGATAGCGAAAACGGAGATAAAAAGTGCAGTGGTCCTCTGGAACTACCTCCCTCCGTCACAGGTATAACCATTTTCGATACAGTTGGAGGAGATGGCTCATCAGGGGAAGGTGATCAGGTTCGTGGCACCGTGGCTGGCTCTGCTGTCAAGAATGGCGGGAAAAGCGTAGCAGAGCTATCGTCATGGGGTAGTCAATTGTAAAAGGAATAAATTGGTGTTCCTGCAGCTGTTGGAGAGATTCCCAGATGGGATGCTGCCTTCCTGGTGTAAGGGACACAAACATTTCAGATGTCTGGAGGACATTGTAGAGGTGGAGGGGGTGAAGAGCCAACTGTCGTGATACATATAGGAGCAACAATATCGGTTAAAAAAGACAAGATGATGGCTGACAAGCTGAGTTTAGGGAGTTAGGCTTAAACTAAACAGGATGTAGTAATCTTAAAATAAATACCAGTGCCCCGTGCTAGCCACAGTGGGAATTGCAGGATAGCTAAGATGAATAGATGGTTTCAAGGCTGGTGCAAGAGGGAAGGATTCAAATTCTGGGGTCATTGGAAGCGATGCTGGGAGAGGTAGGTTCAGTACAAAATGGGCAGCTTGCACATGGGCAGGATTGGAACCAATGTTCGAGGAGAGGTACTTGTAAGTGGTGCTGGAGAGGGATTAAATATGTATGGCAATGGGATGGCAAAAAAGGCAGGGAGTCAGAGGGAAGGAACAAGAACAAAGAACAAAGGAAATTACAGCACAGGAACAGTCCCTTCGGCCTTTCAATCCTGCGCCAGTCTAGATCCTCTATCTAAACCTGAGACCTCTTTTCTCAGGCTCTGTATCCCTCATCGCCCTGTACATTCAATTATCTGTCTAGACACATCGTCAATGACGCTCTCATGCCCGCCTCAACTGGTAATGCGTTCCAGGCACGCATCATCTTCTGCGTGGATAATTTTGCCCGCATAGCTCCCCTCAGCCTCTCCCCTCTCACTTTCAACTCGTGACCTCTAGTAATTTAGTTCTGCCAGCTGGGACAATCCTCCTTGCTTTCTGCCCTGTCTATACCTCTCTTGGTTTTGTCGAACTCAGTCAGGTCCCCCTCAACCTCCGTCTTTCCAATGAAAATAATTCTAATCTATTCAAACTCTCTTCGTAGCCCGTGCCTTCTAAACCACGCAACATCCTGGCGAACCTCCACTGCACCCTCTCCAAAGCACTCACATCCCTTTGGTAATGTAGCCAACAGGACTGTGCGCAGTATTTCAAATGTGGCCGAACCAAAGTACAATACAACTGTCACATGATCTGCCAACACTTATGCTCATACCACGTCTGATGAAGGAAAGCATGCCGACTGCCTTTTGCCCAGTCTATTGACCTGCGTAGCCACCCTCACAGAACAATGGATCTGAATACACAGATACCTCTGTACGTTAATTTTCACCAGGACTCTTCCATTCATTGTAGAGCTCACTCTTGAATGGAGCCCGTCTGGATTGCACTCCATCTGCCGTTTCTCCGACCAACTCTCCAATCTATCTGTAGTTTGCTGTATTCTCTAACATCCCCTTCACACTCTGCTACTCCACCAACGTTCGTGTCAAATGTGAACTTGCTAATCAGGCCACGTACACCTTCATCCAGATCATTTATGTATATTACAAGCAACAGTGGTCCCAGCACAGATCCCTGTGTAACACCACTGGTCACAGTTCTCCATTTTGATCAACTGCCCTCCACTATCACTTTCTGCCACCTATTGCCCAGCCTAGCCTTTACCTATCTCGCTCGTACACCCTGGACACCATGCTACTTAATCTTTTCATCAGTGGACCATGACGATCCTTATGAAACACCTTCCTGAAGTCCATCTATATGACATCTACAGCGCTTCCCTCATGTATCATCTTTGCACTTTCTTTAAAGAATTCTTTTAAGTTGTTCAGACATGACCTTCCATGCCCAAAACCTTGTTAGCTATCATAGATGCGTCCATTTTCTTCTAAATTGGAATAGATCCTAACAATCAGTATATTCTCCAGCAACTTCCCATCCACTGACACCGTGCTCACAGGTCTATAATTACCTGGATTATCTCTGCTACCTTTCTTAAACAAGTGGACAACATTAGCAGTCCCCCATCTTCCGGGACCTCATCCATGTTCAAGGATGCCGCAAAGATGCTGTTAATGCCTCAGATATTTCCTTTCTCGCTTCCCTTATTAACTGGGATAGGTCCCATTCGAACCTGGGGACTTATCCAACTTAATGCCTTTGAGAATACCCAACACTTCCTCCCTACTTATGCTAACTTGATCTGGAGTAATCATACGTCTATTCTTAAAGACAACATCTGTCATATCCGTCTCCTCGGTGAATACGGATGCAAAGTACTCATTAAGTATCTGCCTCCATGCATAACTTTCCTCCCTTATCTTTGAGTGGGGCAATATTTTCTCTACTTACTATCTTGTTCCTCACATATGTATAAAAATTTTTGGGATTTCCCATCAACCTGTTTGCTAAAGTTATCTCACGATCCTTTTTAGCCCTTTTAATTCCACATTTCAGGTTGGTCCAACATTTCCGATAATCTTCCAAATTTCCGCCCATCATTAGTCGCCAAGACCTTATGTATGTTAAACGTTTCTTCTTAACTGGTCTTACAACGTTGACTGTCATTCATGGTTCTCTAATCTTGACATTTCGATCCCTCATTTTCATAACAACATATTTGTTCTGCACTCTAATCAACTCTCTTTAAAAACAGCCAACATATCATTGATGGAACTACCCTCAAACAGCTGCTTACAATCTACATTCCCCAGCTCCTGCCGAATTTTGGTGCATTTGGCTGCCGCCAGTTAATACTCTTTCTTTAGGGTCACTACCGTCTTTGTCCATGGGTATGCTAAAACTGACGGTATTGTAATCACTATTCCCACAGTAATCCCCTACTGAAACTTCAATCACCTCTCCGGGATCATTACCTAACACCAGGTCCAGTATCACGCCTTCCTGATTTGGAGTATTTACACTTCTCTGTAAAACCCCTCTGGATACTCCTTTCAAGTCCTACTTTATCTAGACCTCTAACCCAAAGTGAATTCCAGCCAATGTTGGGAAAATTAAAATCTCATTTCATCACCAATCTGTTGCTCCGACATCTTTCCATAACGTGTAAGCATATTTGTATCAGTATCTCACGTTCGCTGTTGGGAGGCCCGATTACAGTCCCAACCTTGTTGCCGCATCCTTCCTTTTTCTGAGCTCTGCCAATGTTGCCTCATTGCTCGAGTTTGCCATAGTGCTTTCCTTCAGCACAGTTTTGATATCCTCTCTGATCAGAAAGGCAACTCATTCAATCCTTTTATGTCCCCCTCTAGCCCGCCTGAAGGATCCATATCCTGGGATATTTAGTTCCAATCACACACTTCACTCAACAAATTCACAGTCAGACTCCCAGGTACCAATTAAAGCCGTATGTTCACCTGCCTTACCGACTTCTCACATTAAAAGACGTGTACATCAGACCACCAGACTCTGTGTTTATCATTTGCTCCCTGCCTCCTCTTTCACTTCATCACGATGACTTCAGTTTCTCGTTCATTAGAGGCTTTAGTTATTACCTTATAACTAACCTTGTCGTTTACTTCTCATTTCCCTGTCATATTAGTTTAAACCCTCCCCAACAGCTTTAGTAAAAGCACCCCCTAAGACATTGCTTCCAACCCGGTCCAGGTGTAGACTGTCCAACTTGTCATAGTCTCACCACCCCAGAACCAGTCCAAATGTCCCAAAAATTGGATCCCCTCCCTCCTACACTGCCTATCAAGCTACGTATTCATCCTACCCATTCTTTCATTTCTACTCTGAATGGCGCACAGCACTGGTAGATAACTGATTTCTTTTAATTTGAATAATATTTTAGCTGTGTCAATCAGAGGCTGGTTTCACTGTTTGCTGTTCAGTTTGAAGCCGCCAGTCAAGCTGAAGACTCTGGATCCAAACCATACTGTACCAATCCACACTGTACCACACTGTACCTTCAGCTTCAATGCCAACTGTTCCAAAGACAAAGGCCAATGATCCACACCCAAGTTGCTCCATCTCAAAAACCTACCGCCCAACAAATATTCTGTTCCTTTACCAAGATGCTTTGTCCTCTATCGTCTCAAGGAATATCATGTGGGCTCCACGCCAACTGTTCGCTAAACAAAGGGAGCTGAGATCGGAACCGACGAAGAGAGTATTGGAAAGTGTGAGAGGTGCATACAGATTGCAAGAGGTAGGAGGAGCGAGGAAAAACAGGGTGATAGAGAGGGGGCAGTGAAAAAAAGACTAAAAACTGAAGGAGGCCAGAGAGTAAGAGAGGTCCAGTGTGACCATGGGAGGACGATACGAAGGGGAGAAAAGAAGGGAGAGTTATGAATTCTGCCGAGGCCCAGTCGGAGTGGGTGACCAAGAGGTGAAAGCAAGGACAATGTTCCTTAAACATAACTCCTGAACTCGGAACTCATGTGCCCTTCCAACACCATTCTCTGACAATTTGGACGTCGTGAACAGTCTATTTCTCCACTCTCAACTTCTTCATATTGTTAATTCTGCTGCTTATCATGTCTTAATGAGCATTTTAATCCTTTGCAAATTAAAGTTGTTGATATCTCCCTTGTCTGCTGGTTTGATAGTGAGGTTGGGGTTGGAACGGAGGGAGTGGAGGGCTGCACGTTCCGAGGG
>NC_057717.1:78781797-78784610 GCF_004010195.1 Chiloscyllium plagiosum | reverse complement strand
GCTCCCAAAACCATAATCGCTATTTTCTCACTGCAATATTTACTTTTGAACTTCTTGCAACAAATGGCCACAAATCGATCAAAGGTGAAAGTGACGGTGAACCAGACAGAACAGTCAGTGACTGCATAAAGCAGGACGGCGTGGATATTACACATGGGGATGGACAACAGGAAATAAAATTGTTCGTAATAAACAATTGGAATTTGCCTCAATATCATGTCGAGGATAATGACCAGTAGATCTGCCGCTGCCATGGCCCCCAGGTAACGTCTGACACATTGAGACAAGCCACAGTCTTTGCAAAGCAGAATGAAGATCGTCACTCTATTAACTGTGAGGAAGAAAAACAAACAAGTTATACATCAGCCTGGTGTGTCGGTTATCAGTTTAGTTGAGAACAATGTGAGCTATACAAACGTATTGATCTATTCAGATATGTATTGGAGTAATTGAAGCTGAAGTAATAAATCGTAAGTTCTGATTTACAACAATGCGATGTAAAATGCCAGAAACCCTCCCTCCCCAAACATAGAGATGCAGATCCATATGGACAGGTGATTTCTATAACCTTCCCACACCATCTAGAGCAGATACAGGTCACGACATAACAGTTCTTAATACAGAGTGTGAAGACATTGCCATCGTGAAAGACTATCTCCCAGTTAATTGAAGAAAGATGGAGCTTAGAAGTTTAGGTGTTTTTATCTAAATTGTGGTCAATCCTCTATCGTGAAGAAATGCAAACGCCGAGAAAACGTATTGAACTCTTTATCTGCCCGAGGAGACTACAAAACTGTGTCTCTTTCTCAGTGGCACACTATTTGTCCTCTTGGGATCTTTACTATTGTTCATTTAACTGACATGCGATGATTGACAGTTGCAGAATTCTCTGGAGCATGTCGATGATAAAATATTCCACAAAATATCGTTTGCAGACTCGTCCATAGAATATCAATCGTGGAACGTTATCGAGTTCTAAAGATCAATAGAAAAGGGCCCTTCTTCCCAGCCACTCTGCACCAGTCTAAAGAAAGCACCTACCGGTGTTCCAAACAGGATCCAGCTTCCGAAAGATGCCACATGAAAAGAAGCAGAGATGGTTCATCACTATCACAGGAACATAACATTGAGGCGCATCAATTGGCCCTTCAGTCCATCAAACCAAGTCGACTATTCAATAAATTGCGGCTAATCTGATTGTGATCTGACCTCGGCCAAACCTGGGTAACTACTGACTAGTTTCTATTCCTGAATCCATTTACCTTCAAGTACTCAATAAATTCTGCCGCCAACGCTCACTTGGCAATAGAGTTCCAAAGACTCCTCATTGGAACAGAAAATAAACTAAAACTCCTCGTCTCTGTAATAAATCGAACATGCCCACCTCAAAACGCATATGTTCCCGACTTGTAGTCTCTCCAGTTTATGAGGTGTTTTGTTGGGGTTAGATGCACTCTCAACCATGAGAGGTTCATCTTTTCAATGACGCCATATTTTTTTCTTGACCAGCATAACGTTTTGCTGACCATCCTGAAAGTCTTGCTTAAATGCCTGTTACGGTTCCTAAGACCATACGGAAAACAAAGAGAATTCGGCCATTCGACCCATCAAGACGGTCCTGCTACTCAATTTTTTAAAAAAGCCCATTCTCCTGACTTATTGTTTATCCACCGAAATTCTCCTGCGTGTAGTTTTATATCCCGATCGAGTCAGATGTCCGTCCCTGAGCTCAGGGGAAGTCCTACTTGTGTACCTACCAAGCAGGAGGATCTCTCAGTCCATTCCACAGCACCAGTTTAGGAAAGCAGCAATTCCCCCTGCCTGCCACTTACAAGGTCAATATGATGGACCATGCAAGATAGCTCCACATGGACTGTGATTGTTCAGGGGCACTATGGGCTTTCACAGTTGGCACCAGTGGCAAGGATGCTGGTAAATTTCTGGAGCTCACTGAATTCCAGTTGAGTGACGATTTTCTCTGGCAATGACGGGCTGGAGAAAGTTGTGGTACCCCACGTGATTTTTGCTGTGAGAGTTCAAATGCCAATTATTGCGGGGAGAACATTCAGTTCCATTTAATCTCACAGAAGACATCTCTCCCCAAACTCGACTAAACCCGTACTTTGCAAACAAGCTTCAAGGCAATAGATTGATAATTTGATATAAGATCCTCTTTCACAATTCCATAGATGATATCCATCATTCGGAGATCAACCCCTCCTTTTCCCTGTTGTCCAACCCTGCCAAATTAAAATGTTCTGATATTCAGGACAAAATTGATCATTCTGCAGCCAGGTCTCTCGAAAGTTTTGAAAGCATATCCATTTAACTTAAATAGACAAAGTATCTTCCTTGCTGTGGTGGAGTCCAGAAGCAGAGGGCATAGGTTTTGGGTGAGAAGGGAAAGATATAAAAGAGACCTAAGGGGCAAATTTTACACGCAAATGTACGTGTGTGAAATGAGCTGCCAGTGGGCGTGGTGGAGGCTGGTAGAATTGCAACATTTCAAAGGCATCTGGGTGGATATATAAAGAGGAAGGATTTGGAGGGATAAAGGTCTTGGTGCTGGCAGGTGGGACTGGATTGGGTTAGGATATCTTCTCGGCATGGACAAGTTAGACCGAAGAGTCTGTTTTCGTGATGCATGTCTCTATGACTCAATAACGTAAGGAACGCTGCGAATTCCTCAATATTTTTTAAAATACGACACACATTCGCATGGAGACATTTTATGTCTCCATTTATCCTCAATCGAACTGGTAAATATGCCTCCAGGGTGGTGTATAATTTGTTTGTTTTCTATGCTTACAGTT
>NC_057717.1:78770490-78781297 GCF_004010195.1 Chiloscyllium plagiosum | reverse complement strand
TGTTATGGTCAGCTTTAATGGTGCATACTATATGGTTCCGGATGTGATGGTTTGTTGAACGACATGGTGTATCTACATCCCTTTTTGCTGGAATTAGGTTTCATGCTGCAGCTCCTCAGTTGCTGCACAAACACTGCAATATATTTCGTGACACAGACGAAGTTCAGACAACAACTGAAAACTCTGTTTAATTATCCCTTTACCCAAATTCATTAAAGAATCATACTCACTCATTAATAACTCCATCCAGGTTTTTCCCGCATCAGTTCAATATTTCAGCAATGAAGCAGCCTGTCGCTATATTACCAAACTGAGGATAATGCTGGTTTGTCCAATGTTATCGCACAGTTAGTGACAGTAGCACATTTTAATGTTTCTTGCAACTCAGAGGCCAACGAGAAGAGGCACCATCCCATTGATTGTATCCATTATTTCAATTTGTAATTAATAAATTGGTCATTTAAAAGTGCCAAGCTGCAGACTGAATGATATTGTTGTTTGTCTTTGTGTTGAAGAAGCTGAGCTGGAAAGAGGCTGAGTCGGCCCCATTGCCTGTTTCTCAGGGAAGGAGAGGGGAACTGGGCAGAGGGATTGGGCTTAAGGAATTCTGTCCTTGCTTTCACTTCTGGATGAATCATGTCGACCTGGCCTCGGCATAATGCATCTCTCTCCCTTGTTTCATCACCTTCCATATCGCCCTCCAACTCTCACGAAGGCCTTCCCTCTCTCCTCCCAATTCTCTCCCTTTTTCAAAGTCCCTCTCTACCTCATTCTGTTTCACTCTCCTTGCTTCCTGCGCTGACTAACAGCCAGCCAATGCCCGTCAGTCCCGGTTTATTCAAACGTTCTATGCCTCTATTCCTTAAGTCCTGTTTAACTTTCTTTTGGCACAGGGCCACACAGTTTGGTGTGAAGCCACAGAATATACCTGGGGAGCAGAATGTGGCAGAGGACAAAAACTGTTGGTAAAGGAACAGATTGGTGGTAGAGATGCAAGCTGTTGGTTGGAGAAGAAATATGATTTTGGGTGAACAGTATTGTGTTGAGGCTATATGTCAGTGTCTTTTGGACAGTGTTGGATGAGGTCACAGGCTGCTGCGAGGGCAAATCTCCAGATGTGGGAAAAGATTGAGTGTTTTGATCTGTCAGGGTTAAACATCGAGTCACTGAAGAACAAAACAGTGAAAGCAGATTGTGGTTGTGACAGCTAAGAAATCACACAAACAGTAAATTCGACTTGAGATATGCAATCCGGAAGAGTGGAGCTGCGAATGTGATTGGACAACTGGAGCAATAACAGGAGCATGCAGCACTATAAATATTCCAGACTGAATGTTGAGCGAAGACAGGACATCATTTCACCCGCTGGGGGAGCTATCTGTTTCCATTCTCAACAGAAGTATCCAGTTGATGAACAATCGTTTTGATTTCATTTGATTTATTGTTATCAAGTTTTCCGGAGTACAGGCTCATGATTCTGGTGTATCTTCTTATTTTGCCCTCTTCCCGAGGATATCAGCTTCATGTATATCAGTCTTGAACTAATCATTTTCACTCCACGCAATGTTAGGAAATAGCTGAAGGAACTGGAAATCACAGAAGCTGCAGACTTGACAACCTTCTAGCAAAAACAACGATTTCCACGTGCACTATTAAAAGTGTAGGAGCAAACCTAAGGAGATGGGTCACGCAGATAAAGCTAAAGATAAGCTCAAGAGATTCTAAAGCTATATTAAGAGTATGGGTTTGGCGAGCGAAATCATAAGTCCTCTTAAAGTTCTGCATGGACGTCTATATGTGCTTAACTGGCGATGGAGGACATTTTATATTATTATTCATCCTCAGTATTTACCGAGGAGAGAATAATGTGTGCCAAAGAACTAAGGGAACCAAGCAGCGATGTTTTGGATCATATACATAGTATCAGAGAATCGGTCTTTGCAGCCCAAAAGCACATTGAAGTGCGTAAATCGCCCTATGCCTGATCAAGGCCATCCTCATTTGTTGTAGGAGGCTAAGGAATAAATGGAAGAGGCCTTTCTAGAGGTGTTTGCTTCATCTTTCCCCGCTGGTGACGTTCCGGAAGACTGGAAGGTGGTTAATGTTGTTCCAATGCTTTAGTAACGTATCAAAGACAGGACAGGGATCTGCAAGCCAGTGAGCCCAATATCAATGGTAGGCACGTTGTTGGACAGGATACTGAGGGACAGGAACAACCAAAATGCGGATTGTTTAGGTCTGATCAGCGATCATCAACATGGATTTATGTGTGGGACGTCATGTCTGACAAATCATGAAGAGTGTTTTTCGAATAGCTAACCAAGAGGACAGATGACGGTTGGGCAGTAGATGCTGTCTGTACGGACTTCCGTGTCGTCTTTGATAAGGTGTTACATGGCAGTCCAGTCATGGAGATTAGGTCATTTTGGATCCAGGGAGAGTTAACGAATTGGAATCAAAATTGGATTGACGATAGGAAGCAGTGCTTGATTTTTGAAGTTTTGTTTCGCAGACTGCAGACCTGCGACTAGTGGTGTGCCCCACGGTTCGATGCTGGGACCTTTGTTTTTAATATTTAAGTATATTACCAGGAACTGAATGTACAAGGCATGATTAGAAAATTTGACATCTATGCAACCCATGAACATACCGCTAATAGCAAGGAAAGTTATCAGAAGCCACAAAGAAATCTTGATAACGTGGGAAGTGTGCTGAGGTTTGGCAAATAAAATTCAATACAGAGCAGTGTGCGGTTTAACACTTTGGAATTTCAACCAATGTTAGGACTTATACGGTCAATGGTAAAGTCCTGAGGATTGTTGTGGAACAGAGTGAATTCAGAGCATAAGTACGTAGTTCATTGAAAGTGGCATTGCAAGAAGGCAGGGTGGTGAAGAAGCATTTAGCATGCTGGCCTTCAGCGGTGGAGGCATTGAATACAGGAGTTGGGACTTTATGTTACAGATGTATGATGTTGGTGTGGCGGCACTTGGAGAATCGTGTACATTTTTGGTCACCCCATTTTAAGAAAGACATATTTAAATTGGAAAGAGTGCAGAGAAGACTTACGAGGATGTTGTCAGGAGTAATAGGCTTGACATACAGGAAGAGCTTGGACAAGTTCTGAATTTATTCATTGAAAAGTAGGTGAATGAGCGGTGATCATATTGAGCATATAAAATCATGAGGGGCATTAATGGGATGAATGCCGATAGTATTTCTTCTTTCCAGGAATGGGGAATTGAGAACGAGAGGGCATAGGTTTAATGTGACAGGGCATAGATTTGAGAAGAATCTAAGGGGCAACTACATAACGCACAGAGTGCTGCGTATTTGGAATGGGCTGCCAGAGAAAATGGTTAACACTGTTGCAATAGTAACATTGTCAAAACATTTCAATAGATATATGCAGTGAAAGGGTTTAGATGGATATGGACTAAATGCAGGCAATTGGAATTAGCTGTCTGGACACAATGGTAAAAATGTACCAATTTGGGCTAAAGTGCCTCTATCTATGTTGTATTACTCGATGTCTATCCCACTCTATAACACAGAAGATTCATGTTCCTTTACTGGACATGTTACAAACCAAACCTTGCAAATAAATCTACTACATTGGCATCTACCCAGCAATGTGGGAAGTTGCCAAACAGTGTTCTGACCAAAAAAAGCAGGAAAAATCCACTCGAGTTAATTTGTATCCAACGAGTTATCTTTCAATCATCAAAGAAATGAAGGCGAGTTAGTGGACAGTGCTCTGAAGCAACACATTTTCAACAGTAAGCTGCTCGCTGACACTCATTATCTTCGAGCATTAGCTGTCTTTTCTCATTGTGCCGATTTGCTTCTTGTATTGCTTGCTCGCTTCCCTTACGAATATTACAACAGGAAGCTCGTGTTCTAACATAATCAGATCAACGATGAGATTTCCAATTGTGGCCAGACTCGGGGGCTGGGGAAGGGAGTGAGAATGGGGGAACGAGAGAAAACAGAAAGAATTAGATGCAGAGAGAGAGGGAGACAGAGAATGGAAGAGGAAGAGAAACAGGAAGGAAAAGAGAGGGGGGCAAAGGGACGAAGAAAGGGAGACGGAGATGGAAAGACAGAAATGTTCCGGCTCTCAATCCCGATTGCTCCCGTATGCTTAAAGTGATATAATACCAGCCTCTGATGGACAGTCTGAATCACGGCAAAGAGGATGGTGACGTCTGAAAACCATTAGCTGATCAGTGTCAGAGTGTGTGAGAAAAAATGCTCAACAGAGGCCGACACACAAACTTGGACACAAACTGTACTGAGGTGGAGTGGATTGCTATTGTACTGAATCTTCCCAGTGAGAAAGATGCTCATCCTCACAAACGCATGTCTTCCCTCTGCAATGTGTAATTGATTTGTCTTTGCGCAGATTTCGTGCCATTATACATTTTAATTAATTTTACGTGGTGAAATTTATTCCACTTTCTGAAATTTCTAAGGTTTTGTAATTTACTCATTCAGTTTCTAAATGAGAAATGAATTCAAAAATGGATGGAGTGAGACCATCACTTAAAAATATGGTGCTGAAAAAAACACAGCAGGCCAGGCAACATCCGAGGTGCAGGGGAATCGACGTTTCGGGCATAAGCCCTTCTTCAGGAGTGAGACCATCATTTGGTTTGTTCATTTCCCTCCGCTCATATTGAGCAATATTGATTGGACAAACTACTCTTTGTCTCCAAAGACATTGTTTGAAGAAGAAATAATTGAGTAACCTCGGAGATTGACAGCTTTTAATGCTTTCTCCAAACAAACAGTCACCTTGTGTAGTGGCATTGCGAGGCCACTAGAAGATGGTAGCGAATCACGTTAAATACAAGAAGTAGAGACTCTGAGCTTTTGATGGCATCGCACAGAGAATTGGGCTCAGTAACTCACACAGACAGAGATACGCACTAATCCACACTCTCATATACACTAGCTCACACACACACCGCTACAAACACACAAAGGTTGTTTGACAGAGATAGACACGCACACAGACACACAAAGGGAAAGACACATATAGACATGTATATATAAACAAACACATGTACAGATATGATTCGGAGATGCCGGTGTTGGACTGGGATGTACAAAGTTAAAACTCACACAACACCATGTTATTGTCCAACAGGTTTAATTGGAAGCGCACTAGCTTTCGGAGCGATGCTCCTTGATCACCTAATTTTTAACATGTACAGATGTGTGATTTTTAACATGTACAGATAGACATGGAGACACACACAAGCACACACGGAAACCTGTAGACACACTGACAAGCACATGTACACACAGAAATGATACACACAATGACACACAAACACAGAAACACAGAAGCATATAGACCCACTGAAACATGCATACATACTGGCAAACGCACATGTAGAGATACACAAAAACAAACAGATACAGACTAGTGTAGTGACTGGCCTCGCCCTGAGTTTAACCATCTCTAACACAATTAGATAGTCAGACAATTCCCAGAATGTAGTGATAAAATGTTACGAGGAAATGGAACTGTACTGCAATGTCTCTCACTCTATCGTCAGGGAAGAGGTAATGGTGTTTGATAAATTCATGACCATTTATGAAATGTGTAAACATCCGGTTGCACAAGAGATCCACTTAATCCCTTTATGTGTATCTGTGAAATGGATTGATGCCAATTCTCAGAAACACAATTAAGTAATCTCACTGAGTGTATTTCTTCATTTCAGTCCCACTCACACCTCGTGTTGCTCAGTGTGAAAATACTATGCTCTGCGCTGGTATAAACCTAAGTTGTGTGGATGCAGAAGACAATGTTCCCTTCTGTAAATAAAAATGTGTTTTAGCCCTGGGTTGATACTGAAGGTTTGTCTCTGTGTAGATTTCGTGTTTGGGCTTTATTTATGTATATGTGAGAGCTTGTGCTTGTATGAGGGTGTGAGGTACAAAGGACAATCTAATCGAAACTGCTGAGCTGCTGTTCTCTGTCATACGCCCTCCCTCTTCCTTCTATCTCACTAAAAGCTTCTTGGTTTGCTCCGTAACTGGCAGAGTTGTGTTCCAGGTAGAGAGATCTAGGAATAGGCTAGACCCTTACTACTCTGAGTAAAGAAACTACCTCTAACATCTGTCCTATATCTATCACCCCTCAATTTAAAGCTATGCTCCCTCGTGCTCGCTGTTACCATACTTGGAAAAAGGCTCTCCCTATCCACCCTACCTAACCCTCTGATGATCTTGTATGTCTCTATTACGTCACCTCTCAACCTTCTTCTCCCGAACGAAAACAGCCTCAAGTCCTTCAGCCTTTCCTCGTATGACCTTCCCTCCATACCAGCCAACCTCGTAGTAAATCTCCTCTGCACCCTTTCCAAAGCATCCACTTCCTTCTTATAATGCAGTGACCAGAACTGGACACAATACTCCAAGTGTGGCTCCACCATATCTTTGTACAGCTGTAGCATAACCTCAAGGTTCCGGAACTCGATCGCTCTCTTAATACAAGCCAAAACACTGTATGCCTTCTTAACAACCCTGTCAACATGGGTAGCAACTTTCAAGGATCTGTGTACCTGGATACCGAGATCTCTCTGCTCATCTATACTACTGTTTGTGAGAGAGAAAGGTTGTGTCGCTACTGTTGTAATCTTAATGTCAGGTTTGATCATTTACACTCACCCCACCCCTCCCTGAATCAGTCTCGGGCTGAAGCAGGGTCTGTCCCTCACGGTCGAGAGAACGTTTGTGAAAAGATGTTGAATGAGAAAGAGAGAGAGAGAAAGAGAGAGAAAGTAAAAGAGAGCTGAGAGCCACAGTAAAGGTGAACAGCAAGATATTCAGTCTGTGCCTACCTTGAAATCCTGGTTCTTGCTGGGTTTTCTATCCACACCGACCACTCCACCCCCCACCCCTCCTCTCTCTGTCTCTCTGGGTCTTACTGTCATTCTCTGTAGTTGTGTCTCTTTCTTATCAATGGTCTTTCCTCGTGCCTCTCTATTCATTTTTCTCTTATCCCGTTCTCTCGTTTTCCCTCTTGTGTATGTCATTGTCTCTCACAGGCTAGTCTCCCTTTTGTTTTGCTCTCTCTCTCTCTCTCTCTCTCTCTTTATCACTGATTCCTTTCATGTGACTCTCTCTGGTCCCTCCTTCTGTTTTCGTTGCTCTGTCACTCGCTATTCTATTTTCTTTCTCTTTCTCTTTTCAACTTACTGCATTTGTCTCACTCTTTTTAGCTTTCTTTCAGTCTTTGTACAATTGGCTGCCCTCCAACATATAGCCATCTCAATATTACCCACACCGTTTATTTTACCACCTCGTCATTGTCCCAAATTGTCAAACAAATATTCACCCTGCACATTTTCCCAAACGAATATTCCCCTCCCGAAGACATGGCCTCCCGGCAATTTGTGTCATTTCAATTTGTCCCTCTCCAGTAATGCCTCAATAATTTTTTGACCGCAAGTATTGCCCCCATGTCTGTATAAACTTCCCCGTAAATATTGCACTTCCGAAAAATATTATATGCACCGCATAAATATTTTACTCACAAGACAAATAACACATATAACCTAGAACCGTATGGCACAGTAAACGGTCTTTGAACCCCAACGATATGCCGTCCTGTTGGCGTACTCTAAGATCAAACTAACTGACATAAACTTCACTTTACTTTCATCCATGTAAATATCCAGGAGTTGGCTAAATGTCCCGAAGGTATCTGACTGTACAACCACCACTGATGGTGCATTCCCGCGTCCCGCACTCTCTGTGGAAATAAATCAGCTCTGACATTTTCCCTAAATCTTCGTTCAATCATCTTAAAATTACAACCATACATGATAGCTATTTGTGTCATGGCAATTAGTGCCGAATTAGCCACTCTATCTCGGCATTTCATCTTCTTTTAGACCTTTGTCAAATCACCTCACAACCTTCTTCGAGATAATGAGAAAGCCGCAATTCCTCATAAGTCCTCCCAGTACCAGGGACCCGGTTAGGATTCCAGCATCGGGTGACTGCCCCTGTCGAGTTTGCACAATCGTTACGTATCTCCATGCGTTTGCTCCCGTTGCCCCTGTTTTCTTCCACAATATGAAGATGTGCAGGTTCGGTGAATTTGCCATGCTAAATTGATCATAATGTTTAGTGAAGTGTCGGTTAGATTCATTTCTCTTGGAAAATAAAGTGTGGGTGAGGGGGTCTGAGTCGGTTACACTTCGGAGCGTCTGTGTGGACTTGTTTTGGCTAAAGGGCCTGTTTCCACACTGCAGTGATTCTAGGATTCCAGGATTCTTCATAAGGCATGACCTCCATTCAAAGCAGCAATCTGTTAATTCTCCTCTCCAACCTCTCTATAACTTACACATCCTTCCTTGAATGAGACCACCAGAACGAAACACAATTTTCCAAGTATGATCGAACCAGTGCTCTATACAGCTTTAGCATAACCACATCAACATAATCCCACGCAAGTGAAAGCCAAGAGCCCATTAGTAACTTTAGAAACGCTATCGACTTGGGTTGCAACTTTGAGGGATCTCCGGACTTTCCGCCACACTGTCATGAATCATGACTCCACACTTTGAACGGCATTCAAATTCGAACTTCCAAAAACAATCCCTTCTCACTTCTCCCGTTTGAACTCCAGTAGTCACTTCTGAACCCAGTTCATCATCCTGACAATGTCTCGTTGCAACGATTAACAGGTCTTCATACTACTGCACCAACCTTAGTGTCATTAGTACACAATACTAATCCACACTTCCACTTCCACATCCCAGTCATTTATCAAACTCAGTAAAAGCCAAGATCGCACAGCAGATCCTTATGTAACACCACTAGACAACGAGTTCCACAGTTAATTTTTTCATCTAATAACACCGTCTATCTTCAATGGGCCAAACAATTCTGCATCCAGCCACCCAGAGGTCCGCGTAAACCATGTCTCCTGTCTTTCTGAATAGGGTTATCACGCGCAATCTTATCAAATGCCGTGACCAAATCCATGGACACCACATCTACCGCTCGAACTTCATGAATGTGTTTTGTATCATCCTGAACGAATTCAATGAGTCTTTGTGAAGCATGACCAGCTCTGCACAGAGCCATGCTAACTATTTCTAATCAAGCTAAACTTTTCCAAAAAAAAATCACCAATCCTGTCTCTCCAAAAATCTGCCCACCACAGATGCAATACTGACTAGTCTGGAATTCCCAGTTATTCCTATTGCCTTTCTGAACAAGGGAATAACATCTTGCCACACACCAATCATCTGGCTCTACTTCAGCGGACAAAAAGGACGCAAAGATCGTCGTCAAATGTGCAATAATCTCTTCCTTCGCTTCTCGAAGTAACGATGGATACAGTGTCTGACCTAGGGACTTATCTATCCTCATGGTTTTCTAAATTTCCTGCACATCGTCTTTCTTGACATTAACATATTCGATGGTATCAGCCTGTTTCACGTTGTCCTCACAAGCGATAAGATCCCTCTCAACAGGGAATAGTGAAGCAACATATACACTAAGAAATTACGCTCAATCTTCCGAATCCAGGCACAAGATACATCTACTATCACTGATCGGCTCTACCCTCACTCTAGGCATTCTCTTGTTCCTCATACAAGTGTAGAATGACTCATCGTTTTACTTGATCCTTCCGACCAAGACTTTTCCGTCCCCCCTTCTTGCTCCCCTAATTTCATTCTTCAGGGCCTCCTAGAAAACCCGCCTCGAGAGCTCTGTTTGTTCCTTGCTTCTTTCGTCGTCTTGTCTAGATATTCCACTTCTCTTGTCATCTAATGCTTCTTCAGCCTGTCATCCATTCCTTGACTCCGTGGGGCAAACTATACAACACTCGCAGCAAATGGTCCTTCAACAAACATTTCCCTGATAATACCTGTTCGAAATTTCTGTTCCACAATTCCTGCCTTATAGCATTTTAATTTCGCTCCCCTAATCAAATATTTTCCATACTCTCTGCTCCTATCTCTCTGCATGATTGCAGTAAAGGCTCGGGAATTGTGATCGCAATGACGAAAATGCTCTCCCACTGGGTGATCAATGACCTGTTTCATTGGCAAGCACCAAATCCAATATTGCCTTCCCTCTATTGTCTTATCTACTTATTGAGTCAGGCATCCTGTCTGGATGGACCTGATAGAATCTACTCAATCCAACCTATTTGCGCAAAGGAGTTTCCAATCAATATTAGCCAAGTTTACGTCACTCATGAAAACAATCCTGTTACTTGTGCATCTTTCAAAAATCTACCTCCCAATGTGCACATCTGTGTTTGTGTTGCTATTGCGGAGTCTGTCGTAAATTCACAGGAAATATGTGGTCCTTTCCTGTTTCTAGTTAAAATCACACAACACCAGTTTTTCGTCCAACAGGTTTAATTGGAAGCACACTAGCTCTCGGAACGCCGCCTCTTCATCAGGTGGTTGTGGAGGGAACAGACTGACTCAGGCAGACAAACCCGCCTCGACGATCACCCTTTCTGCAGCTGTGATACATTTTCTGATGAACAAAGTCACCACCCCACTTCCTTTACCTCCCTTCCGAGTCCACTTGAAAGATATGAAAACTCGACCATCCAACAAACAGTCCTGAACGTGGGATATCGAAGTATTGCAATGGCGAGAACATTGTAGCTTGAATTATTTATCGATGTTCGAAGTACATCACCCTTATTCCTGACACTTGTTGTGTTAAAATAGTCACACTTCAACACAACACATCGACTGCACCTTGACCCTATAAACTTACTGTCCTTCCTCTCCATGCTCTGTCAAACTCT
>NC_057717.1:78768698-78770163 GCF_004010195.1 Chiloscyllium plagiosum | reverse complement strand
CTTGTAATACCCGACTCAATACGCGGGAAAAGGTTCATACTGTCGACCCTATCTAACCCCCTAATCATCTTGTACACAATAAAGTATCCTATTGATCCACAAATCTGAGGCCCTCCCTCCTATACCAGATTTGCAGCAACGACTCAGCTCCAATCGCTCTCTGTTCCTAGCCTCACTAGCCCGTGGTGATCAGTAGAATCCTAAAGTTGCTATTCTGCACATCGTGGACAAGAACATCCAGGTGCTTCTGCACATCAACATGCTGTATTTATTCCCCATTTAAACAATGGTCCATTTTGCTGTTATTCTCAACAAAACAGACGACCCTCCATTTCCCTACATCATACTCCATCTGTCATATCCTTGCTCACTCACAATGCTTGGGACCTCGGTTTCATTCTTTGAGCGACTGCCAGTGTCGAGTTTGCTCATTCTCCTCTCTGTCTGGGTTTCTCCGCGTGCTCTGGTTTCCTCCCACATCCAAAGGTGTGCAGCTTTGAAGCGGGATAGGGTAGATGGGGTGGGTCTGTGTGAGATGCTCTTTAGAGTATCGTTGTGAATATGACGGGCTGAACCATCTCCTTCAACGCTGTCGGGATTCTGTGTGATACATGTCTACAATCCTATGTCATCATTTATCAGATGTGTGATGACAGGATTGGTAAATGTACACAGAGGCTTTCGCACAATCATCTGGCTATTCTGACTGTAAGCATAATCAATTTTCACAATTGGGTTTGTCAATCATTTGCACAAGCTTCGTTCAGTTCAAAAGGGAAGAAATATAGCAAAATCCTGCTACAATGTCCAACTTAGCGAAAAATCAAAGGATTTGGTGTACATTGGCCAAGGAATACTTTTAAGACCCAAACGTTGCTCACCAGACACGGTATAAATACAGAAATCAGGTGGTAATGCTATCAGGGCCGGGTAGCTCAGCCTTTGAGTGTGTGTTTGTGTGTATGTGTGTTGTTTTGAATTTGTGGGTGAAAGGTATCTCTTATGAAAGTTAAACGCTAACAGTGTCGGCACCAAGTGTACTCAAGAAGACAAAATGTAACATGTGCTCCAGGTACTGGAGACGTTGGTTCCCTGGAAATGGCAAAAAAAATGAACTAATCCAATAAGTTAAATTATATCTGGAAAAATGCCAAATTCCAATCCAGTTTTTATTGAGTGTATTGACAATCGTACAAGCCAATGACCTAATCCGATGATGCAGTCACCTGTGAAGCAGAATTTCGAAGGAGAAGAAAAGAAGGCACAGGAAGATCCAAATTTTAGAACCAAAAGCTGCCTGGTTTTGAGATAAGAAGTTTTGTTTTCGAACATAGAACATAGAACATAGAAAAGTACAGCACAGAACAGGCCCTTTAGACAACGAAACTGTGCCGAGATTTAATCCTAATGTAAAATATAGTAACTTAATCTACGCACCCCTCAACTCACTGCTATCCATGTACAT
>NC_057717.1:78764335-78766288 GCF_004010195.1 Chiloscyllium plagiosum | reverse complement strand
AATGGAATTGAGAGAAGCGGAGGTCCGATACTTTGAAACGAAGAGTCGAGCGTACTGGTTTAATTTTACCACAGAATGAAGAAGCCCAATATGGTGAACAGGCGGTGAAAGGCCTCAGATGTTTTCAAGTAATGGCGGAGGGAATAAAATTACAGTACTGGTAGTTACAGAAGGTCACTGGGGAAAGGTGTTTTCACTGCCAGAAGGTAGAACACATAAAGAAAAAGTGCTGGTCGTTAAAGAAAGTTGCCTTTGGAAAGGATGTGCTAAAGGAAGCTAAGCCAGTGCCATTAGAGAAGTTAGAAAAAGAGAGCCCACAAAAAGTCAAGGAACTGCAGGAGAGTGCAGTGGTTGATTTGGAGCTGGTACTTTATCTCTGCAAAGAATTTGCCTCTGTTGGTAAAGTTTATTCAGAAAGAACAGAGGGAGAATTACAAGAAATTAGAATTACAATTATAATTTTGAGGGGTGCGAGATCTAAGCGTTTGCTAATAGTAACGGATGAGCGAATATGAACTCTTTCTGATCTGTTATCCGAGAATGTGGTAATTTGTGGGATAGATAGAAAGATATTTAACGTTCTCCATTTAAGATCAGAAAGCAGTGCCAACTCAAGACTGGGGAGGTTACAGTAGGAGTGATTGACAGAGTGTCAGTTCCAGGAATTTAATTTGTTCTTGGGAATGATTTGTCACCACCAAGGTGAGAGTAACGCCCCTTGTTGTGCACAAGCCCAGGGAAGACCAAAAATTAGGAGTTAAAACAGAAATATCCTGGTATTGTCCCAGACTGTGTGGTAACCACATCGCACTATCATAAGTCACAGCATGACGCAAGAAGTCATGATAAAGATAAAGGAGTTGACTTTCAGTTAGCAGACATCCTATTTATCGCAATGGTGAAGGAAAACCCTGAACATGCAGAGGGTCAGCCAGAAGTGATTAGTCCTGAAAGGCGAAGGGACTTGCAACAGCAAGATGAGATGATAAAACATATTAATGTGGATGCGTACTCTGGAAAAGAGGCAGAGTATAGCTTAGAGGGTTATTATCGGAAAAGTGAAATCCTGAGATGGAAATGGGGACAACAGCTGATTAGTGCAGAGGAGAAATAGGCCGAAGTGCACCAGATTGTATTGCTTGTCGCATACAACAGGACGTGTTACGGGTAGCAAATGAGTTACCTGTGGAAGGTCACCGAGGGGTACGAAAGACACATGCTATGACACAAAAATTATTTTTATTGGAATAGACTGCAGAAGGATGTGGTTAATTTTTGCCGTGAGGCTAATACCTGCCAATTTTTGTAAGCCACAGGCGGTAATAAAACCATCATCGTTGTTGCCAGTTTCTGATTTTGAAGAATGATTGACACGGGTTATTATTGATTGTGTGGATCCCCTATGGTGAACTGCAAGTGGGAAGCAGTACTCGTCAACCGTAACAGATGTGTTTACCAGATTTCCTGAGAGAATTCCATGACGGAGTATCAAAGCAACAAAGGAATGGTTCACGAGGTATGGGCTACCCAAAGAGATTCAGTGGGACCAAGGATCAAGATTTATTGCTGGACTGTTCAAGGATGTTATCGACAGCTTAGGTATCCAGCACTTTAATCCAGTGCCTATCATCCTGAATCCCAGGGAGCTTTAGAAAGGTATCATCAAACCTTGAAGATCATGTTGAGAGCATACTGTCAGGATTACCCGAATAATTGGGTGGCAGGTATCCCATTTATATTGTTTGTCAGTGGAGATGCACTCAACGAATCTATTCCAGTTATTCCCTTTGAGAGACTATTTGGTCATGAAGTGGGAGGCCCTTTGCAATTAATTAAAGAAAATTAATGGGAACAATTTCTCACATTTACACTATATATCGTGGGTGAGGGAGAGATTAGATCGGATCGGTAAGTTAGTTAAAAAAAAAACGAAAAATGGCGCAGTACAGAATG
>NC_057717.1:78760224-78763835 GCF_004010195.1 Chiloscyllium plagiosum | reverse complement strand
ATGTCCCTGTCCAAAACGAAGCACTTGAAGTTAGCAGGACGGAAGAAATGCATCTAAGGATTTTGAGTGAAGTGAAATGAGGATTTGTGGTGACACTGGCCAAAACAATACAGTCTCCCATGGACTTGGAGGAATTGCCAGGAGACTCGAGAAGAGACAACGTTATGGCCTTCTTGCCAAAAGAGTTGTAAAGTCAATCTTGGTATTCACAACGTTGTTAGTTTATCTCTTAGGAAGCTTCTGTCAAACTTTATTTGTAATAAGGCTAGTAGGCATGTAGAGAAAAAATGATTTAGTTACGAAAATCAAGGGTAAAATTGTGCTTGACCAACATGCTGCCAGAAGGTTTGACGAGAGCAATAAAACTGATATGGTTTCCACAGAATCCCAGAAGGTACCACAAAACAGATTTGTGAGAAAGGTTATGGGTCATGGTAAAAGAGGCATTGGTAACACAGACACAACATAGACTGAGTGATTGAAAAAAAGAGACGAATGGTGAATGTATACCTTTGTTGCCAAAGGAAAGATTGGAGTGGAAGTCCCAAGTGGTCGAAATTGCGGCCAGCATGTACGGTAAAAGAGGAAGGACAAGTTTGGTAATGTTAAGGGTTACTTCGAAAATGAGGGAGGTGCTGCATTTCGTTGTAACGGAAAAATGAAGCTTATTTAAGTTTTAGGAAGCTAATATTGGGTAGGGTCAGTGAGGAACAGAAGGAAAACAGGAAAAATCTCAAACATTGCATCAGGAGAACAAGAAGGGGCCAGTCGGGTTAAAGAGAATAACAAGGCATTCTGTGCATGCTTTAAAAGCAACTGGGTAACTACGGAGACGATAGGACCAATCATGGATACGGAATGAAACTTGTGCTTGGAGGCAAAGGATGTAGACCAGATCTTAAATGAATACTCTATGCTGGTATTCAGCAGGGAGAAAGATATGGAAGATAGCGAGAGTAGTGTGGAAAATGCTAATGTGCCAATTCAATTTGAGATAAGGAAAGAAGTGGTGTTAGGCCTCTTGAAAAGCAATAAGGTGGGTAAAACCCCAGGGCCTGAAGGCATATGAACGAGGATGTTGGGAGAGACAAGGAAGGAGATTACTGGGGCATAAGAAAAAATTAGTATCACCAGCCACTGGCGAGTAACTATTGCTGTTCATCTGTCCAAGAAAGGAACAGTGATAATACAGGAAGCTACAGACCAACAAGCCTGTTATCCGTGTTTGGAAGCTGTTGGACAGATATCTTGGAGAAAGAATCTAAGTATATTTGGAAAAACTTTGCCTAATTAGAGAGAGTTAGCATGGTTTTGTATGTGGCAAGTCATGTCTTACTAACTTGATTGAATTCTTCGACGAGGTGGCAAGGTTGATCGATGAGGGTTGATGCGTGAATCTTGTCTAATGGATTAAAGCAAGTCTTTCGACAAGATCCCTCATGGTAGCCTCATCCAGAAAAATAAGCTGCATGGCATCCAGTATGATTTGGCTGCTTTGATTCCAATCTGGCTTGCCCATAGAAGGCAGAGTTTAGAGGTGGACGAATGGTTTTCTGGATGGAAGACCATACCTATTGGTGTTATGCAGGAATGGTTTTGTGATATCTGCTTTTGCTGATACATATCAATAATTTGGATGAATATGTGTGTGCATTAGTAAGTTTGCAGACGGCATAGAGATCAGTGAAGCTGCGGTTTGCATCGACGTTTATCATAGGATAAAGTGGGATGTAGATCAGCTACAGTTATGAATACAGAAATGGCAGACAGCTTAATCTGGTAATCGTGAAATGCTGCACTTTGGGAAACCAAATGTTAAGGAACGTTATACAATTAATTACAGGATCCTGAAAAAAATAATGTACAGAGGGATCAATTGATTTCTGAAAATGGCCACGCAAGTAGACAGGGTGTTAAGAAGGAATATGGTATGCTGGTCAATGTTGACCGAGGAAGTGATTACTTGCTTCAGGATATAATGTGGCAACTTCGAGACTTTAGTTCGGCCACGTATAGAGTATGATGTTCATTCTTTTTGTCACAATTCACGAAGGATGTCAATGCTTGAAGGAGGGTGCAGAAAAGGCTTACCAGGATGCTCCCTGAATTATAGGGTATGAGCTGTAAGGAGAGACTTGAAAAACGTTGTTTTTTTTTTAGCTGGAGCAGTAGAGTCTGAGGCGAGACTCGATAGAATCTATAACATTATGAGATGCATGGATGGGGTTGACGATCAGAACCTTTTAATCCGAGCTAACATGCATTTACTGTGAGAAGTGAAATTACATAGCAGATGTGAAGAGCAAGTTCTGTTTTCACCAGAATGATACGAGTTTGTAATGCGTTGACAGGCATAGTGGTGGAGTAGGTACTGTATATTAAGCAGACAAATATGCAAAGAATGAACGAATATGGACCAAGGGAGGTAGAGAAAGGTATTTAATTTGACATCATGTTTCGTACATTGTGGGCCGAAGTTCCCATTCCTGTGTTGTATTGTTCTGTGGTCTATGATCAAATAGTGTAAGACTTGGGAAACCAATTTCCATCCGATGTCACGTGCAGTTTAATGTCTGTCGCTTCATTGCAGCTGCACAAGTAGTACTATTGCAACAAAGTGGTACTGTCTCTCGCATTTAAACCAGAAGAAAATTAACATGTTTATTGGTAGTACCCTGGGGGTCCAGTGTAAAGGAGAGACCTTGGGTTGCAGGTACATTGTTCCTACAAAGTTGTATATTTGGTATTGAAGAAATCATTTGGCATGCTGCCTTCGTTGTTCACTGCATTGAGTAGAGAAAGTAATGCTGCAGTTTGAAATGACAATGGTGAGTCCACATGTGGAGTAGAGTCATAGAGAAGTACAGCAAGAAAACAGACACTTTCGTTAACCCGTCCCTGCCAAACATATATCCGAACCCAATCTAGTCCCACCTGCTAACACCCGGCCCACATCCCACCAAACCCTTCCTGTTCGTACACCCATCAAAATGTCTTTTAAATTTTACAATTGTACCAGCCTCCACCACTTCTTTAGTCCAGCCCGTCCCTGCCAAACATATATCCGAACCCAATCTAGTCCCACCTGCTAACACCCGGCCCACATCCCACCAAACCCTTCCTGTTCGTACACCCATCAAAATGTCTTTTAAATTTTACAATTGTACCAACCTCCACCACTTCCTCTGGCAGCTCATTCCATACACGTACCACTGTCTGTGTGAAAAATGTGCCGCTTAGGTCTCTTTTATATCTTTCCCCTCTCACCCTAAACCTATTCGCTCTAATTCTAGACATCCCGACACAAAGGAATTGACTTTGACTATTTACACTATCCATGCCCCTCATAATATTGTAAACCTCTATATGGTCAGCCATCAAACTCCAACGCTCCAAGGAAAACAGCCCCAGTCTGTTCAGCCTCTCCCTACAGCTCAAATCCTACAACCCTGGCAACAGCGTTGTTAATCTTTTCTGAACGCTTTCAAGTTTCACAGCATCTTTCCGATAGGAAGAAGAACAGAACTGCACAAAATATTCCAACAGAGGCCTAATCAATGCCCTGTACAGCCGCAACATGACTTCCCAACTCCTGTACTTAATACTCTGAC
>NC_057717.1:78752239-78759061 GCF_004010195.1 Chiloscyllium plagiosum | reverse complement strand
ACGTTAATCAACCTCCAGTCTTCCGACACCTCAACTCATGTCATCCTGCCATATAAAGGATGCTATTGATTTCCAAGGATGCAAAACGATTCAGGATAATTTCACATTGACTCGGAGGTTTAAGTTTTCAATAGAAACTTGATACGCTGGGCATTTTAGACCATGAAAGTTGAAAGCTGAAGTCTTACCTTATTGAGGTACATAAAACAGGAGGAGTGTGGATAAACCAAAACCAATATATGTAGTGAAGAAAACCAATATGTATAGTTTCAAAATGAGGGTAAAAATTTAAAAGGGAACTGAGGTGGATATTTAGCAGAGAGAGGGTCGTGCGTTCATGGAACGAACTGCCAGAGGAAGTGGTGAAAGTAGATGCAATTCCGATATCCATGAGATATTTGGGCAGGGACTTGGAGAGAAAAGATTGAAGGATATGGGCAAACATTGGCATATGGAACTACAGTACTTCAGTTTATTTATCCTGGTCAGATTGGATAGGCCACTTTCCATGCTGTATGTCTCTGAGATCAGACAGTATGCTCCATGCATGTGGGAGCGCGACTCACTTGATTTCAATGCCTTTCTTACATCTGATGTCGCGTGTTAATTGCGACATGTGGGAAATGTTTCAAAATAGCTAATAGTAGTTGCATTAACATGAAGTAATTTTAACAGGTAAAGTAATGCTTTGAACATCCCTTCAATTATTTTTATTACATAACATTATCATTTTGGAAGATGCAACACTATCAATATTTGAACAAGAGAGAAAATTCGATACGTTCAAAAACAGTGGGAACGAACACAGACATTTTCATGAAATCCTTTGAAAAATCGTTTTCGTCCTGGAAGAAATGGTTCCTGAACTCGAGCAACAAAACCACATGAGAAGAGGCAACAGGCTAAGGGCTGAGTAGAATGAGGAAATCAAGTGACCGTTTGGAAAAGGCTGGCCCTTCAGGTGGCTTATATATTCCTTGTGTACCTCTCAAGAAAATAGATTCCTCATGAGGACTGCTCACTCTCACCAATTCCAAGTATATGTAATTTAACTGAATCTCGTTCCAAGTCTTCGTGGTGTGTGACTTGGAGGGAAGTTTACACGTGGTTTCATGTCTCCGATGCATCGTCCTTCACCGATGAAAATGTTAGCAGGTTTAGAAGGTGCTGTCTCTGGTTATTGTACTGATTCTTATCAATGGAACACACTGCTGCGAATGGGCATTGGTTGCGAACGGAGTGAATTTTGCTGATAGTAGACGGGATGCAACATGGCATGCTGATTTTGACTTGTCAGATGTAAAGTTTTTGAATTGATCATCCAAGCAAGTTGGACTTTATATTATTAAATACCTGACTTATGTCTTTTAGGGAGAGGATACTTTCGAAATCTACTCCCTTTATCCCTTGAAGAATGTTCTAACTTCCTACGAACATTTTTCATTCTCCTAATCTCCTGAGAAAACATGCCCAGTCTCCTTAATCTCTCATTTACAAGACGGTCCCACCAACGCAGCCATCAGATTAATAAAATTCCCTGTAATTGCTCTTCGCCAAATATATCCTTCCTCACGCCAGAGGACCATAAGTCCACACAATACTGCAGGTGCATTCGCTGCTACATGAAGGAAGCTCAATACCTTATATAAGAATTGCCTCTTGAATTGCATTCTGCACTTTCGTGCGAACTTTTGATGTCTTGTTAACATGAATGCCTTCGTCCTTTTGGACCTGAGCAATTTCTAACATCGAGTGTTTCATAAATGCTCTGAATTTTAGGCCTCCACTCAAAGGGGAGAACCTCATACTTATTCATATTCTTTTCCAACTCTCATGCCCTTGCTATTCACTCAGTCTATTAAAATTCACCTGAAGCCTCTTTTCAGCTTCCATAATGCTTGCAATCCCATTACGTTTCATGTCATCTATAAATGTGGTAATAGTACAAAGGGAGCACACATCGAAATCATTGTGAATAATGGGTTCCTAAGCAATGGTCTTTCTGGTCACAGCTTGAAAATCCGAGAATGACTCTGGCATGATTTTACTCAACAGCGGCACCTCCTCATAGAATATGGCCAACATCTCCTTCTGGACCTTTCAGGTTTTGGACGGATAAAGCCGATAGGGGTGTTGTTTTCTTTGAGCAGGATTTCGTACGTCTACGCCATATGTAATATCATTAGTCCTCCCCACTCGATTCTAACATGTGTTCTTGTACCGTAGTGACAAATCATTCAACTCCGTTCTATGCTCCTGAGACAGATAATTTATTAACCTACCCTATTCCTCAAGGATCTCTTCATTTTTTAGTCCATTTTGAAGCACCTCAAAGTCCATATCATCTGGATTTGATTACTCACTCCTCGGGGCAGTAACTAATACCTGTTTCTCCTGTTCTTCCTTTCTTGTATAAAATGGTATCAACACGTTCATGTAACATACTCCTTAGCTTCTTTTTCTATATGGCATCTTTGCTAAGTCTTTCAACTGACTGAATGTTTTCTTAGTTTGACAGAGAGCAGCAAACCTGGCTGTGAAGAGATCTCCAATTACTGGCTACACGACGAACACGTTATCCCATCGGCAAAACATCCGAGTCTCTGAGGTTTTGCCTGCCACATGTTTTCATTCTGTACTTCGCCATTTTTCGTTTTTTTGAACTAACTTACCGATCCGATCTAATCTTTCCCTCACCCACGATATATAGTGTAAATGTGAGAAATTGGTCCCATTAATTTTCTTTAGTTAATTGCAAAGGGCCTCCCACTTCATGACCAAATAGTCTCTCAAAGGGAATAACTGGAATAGATTAGTTTAGTGCATCTCCACTGACAAACAATATAAATGGGATACCTGCCACCCAATCATTCGGGTAATCCTGACAGTATGCTCTCAACATGATCTTCAAGGTTTGATGCTACCTTTCTAAAGCTCCCTGGGATTCAGGATGATAGGCACTGGATTAAAGTGCTGGATACCTAAGCTGTTCATAACATCCTTGAACAGTCCAGCAATAAATCTTGATCCTTGGTCCCACTGAATCTCTTTGGGTAGCCCATACATCGTGAGCCATACCTTTGTTGCTTTGATACTCCGTCATGGAATTCTCTCAGGAAATCTGGTAAACACATCAGTTACGGTTGACGAGTACTGATTCCCACTTGCAGTTCACCATAGGGGATCTATACAATCAATAATAACCCGTGTCAAACGTTCTTCAAAATCAGAAACTGGCAACAACGATGCTGGTTTTATTACCGCCTGTGGCTTACAAAAATTGGCAGGTATTAGCCTCACGGCAAAACTTAACCACATCCTTCTGCAGTCCATTACAATAAAAGTGATTTTTGTGTCATAGCCTGTGTCTTTCGTACCCCTAGTTGACCTTCCACAGGTAACGCATTTGCTCCCCGTAACACGTCATGTTGTATGCTACAAGCAACACAATCTGGTCACTTCGGCCCATTTCTCCTCTGCACTAATCAGCTGTTGTCCCCATTTCCATCTCAGGATTCCACTTTTCCGATAATAACCCTCTAAGCTATACTCTGCCTCTTTTCCAGAATACGCATCCACATTAATATGTTTTATAATCTCATCTTGCTGTTGCAAGTCCCTTCGCCTTTCAGGACTAATCACTTCTGGCTGACCCTCTGCCTGTTCAGGGTTTTCCTTCACCATTGCGATAAATAGGATGTCTGCTAACTGAAAGTCAACTCCTTTATCTTTATCATTACTTCTTGCATGGTGCTGTGACTTATGATAGTGCGATGTGGTTACCACACAGTCTTGGAAAATACCAGGATATTTCTGTTTTAATTCCTAATTTTTTGGTCTTCCCTGGGCTTGTGCACAACAAGGGGCGTTACACTCACCTTGGATGCTGACAAATCATTCCCAAGAACAAACTAAATTCCTGGAACTGACACTCTGTCAATCACTCCTACTGTAACCTCCCCAGTCTTGAGTTGGCACTGCTTTCTGATCTTAAATGGAGAACGTTAAATTTCTTTCTACCTATCCCACAAATTAACACACTCTCGGATAACAGATCAGAAAGAGTTCATATTCGCTCACCGTTAATATTAGCAAACGCTTAGATCTCGCACCCCTCAAAATTATAACTTCTTGTAATTCTGCCTCTGTTCTTTCTGAATAAACTTTACCAACAGAGGCAAATTCGTTGCAGAGATCAGGTACTACCTCCAAATCAACCACTGCACTCTCCTGCAGTTCCTTGACTCTTTGTGGGCTCTCTTTTTCTAACTTCTCTAATGTCACTGGCTTAGCTTCCTTTAGCACATCTTTTCCAAAGGCAACGTTCTATAACGACCAGCACTTTTTCTTTATGTGTTCCACCTTCTGGCAGTGAAAACACCTTTCCCCAGTGACCTTCTGCAACTACCAGTACTGTAATTTTATTCGCTCCGCCATTACTTGAAAACATCTGAGGCCATTCACCGCCTGTTCACCATATTAGACTTCTTCATTCTGTGGTAAAATTAAACCAGTACGCTCGACTCTTCGTTTCAAAGTATCGGACCTCCGCTTCTCTCAATTCCATTCCTTATAGGACGAAATTCTTGTCTTATGCACCAACCTGCTAATTCAGCTGCCCTTCTCAATTCCCAACTTTCTGTTCCGCCACATGAATTATTTCCCTCTCTGAAAGTGAGTTTTTAAATTCCCCAGCCGAATATTCTCTTTTTGATTTTCTAAAGTCTTATCTGCTTTCAAAGCCCACAGCCATCGATCAAAACAGCAATGCTAATTCTTCTGAACTCCACATAAGTCTGACCTAGCTCCTTCTTGATGTTTTTAGAACCGCTGTCTGTGTGTTTTTGATACCAATTCATAAACACTTAAAATAGCCCGTTTAACTTCTTCATAATCTCTTCATACCTCATGTGACAATGTGGCAAACACCTCCCTAGCTCTTCCTTCCACTTTCGTCTGAACTAAGATCATCCATAATTTCTCGGACCAATCCATCTGCCTGACCAAACCTTCAAATGAAAGAAAGAAGACGCTACCATTTTTCTCATCAAATTGTGGCAGAGTTTTGATATATTTGTTGATATCACTGTCTTATCTTTAATATTTCCATCCTCTTTACTGTCCCAACTTCTCAAGTTCAAATTCTCTATCTTTTTGCTCAGTTAACAACTTTCTCTCCCTTTATTTTCGCCTCTCTCTCTTTCTCTCTCCCTTTCCTCTCTCTCTTTCTCTATCTCTTTCTTCTCTGTTTCTTTGCTCAGGAAAGAACCTTCTCTCTTCTTTTACCTCTTTCTCTCTCTATCTCTCTCACACACACATTGTTTATCTTAGAACAACATTTGGCTCTGTTGTAACTTAAGTTTTTCTACCTCTAATGTACTTGTCTGTTTCCCTGACACATCTCAGTGTTTGAGTAACCCCTTTGCAATTTCAACTTTACTTTTGTCCTTGGTTACACCCAAACTTAACTTATTTGCCATTCCTGAAAGTATGTCCTTATTTCTTTTCTTGTAAAGTTCCTTGGCAGGTTTGGGAATCATCTTCAAATCCCACAACCTCTTTATTTGGGAATCATCTTCAAATCCCACAACCTCTTTACCAATTTTAAGAGCCATTTCTCACTTTTAATTTAATCAACCACAAGTCACCAAAATGTTACAAAAAGTCTCACCTACATTAATTTCAAGATCAAGGACACTAAGCTGCATGTTTTTAAAACTGCTGGGATTTTTTGTAACTCCAAATCTCTTGAAATCTGACTACTCCTTTTCAAATCACGGACGCCAGTTCCCAAAGCTCTTACGACACTGTGTAACCCTCTTGCTTAATTTAAAACCAGCAACAGAGAGAAGATTTCTCCCGTGAGGTATTCTGCAAAACATCGAGTTTCCAAGTAGTATTTAAAATAAAAATTAACAACTTTATTTCTTAAAATATAACAGAGAATAATTAACTAACAACTATTCACAAGTCCTTACTCTAAAATATCTCTTACCTTCCCGTCTCTAGTCTGAGAAATCTCCCAATGAACGATTACACGATGTTAGGATTTGAAGATATTAGGAGTAAGGTTTAAAGAGGACTTCAGAGGTAGGTTCTTCACGCAGAGAGTAGTGAATGCGTGGAATGCGTTGCCAGCTGTGGTGGTGGAAGCAGAGTAATTGGGGACATTTCAGCGACTGTCTGACATGTACATGGATAGCAGTGAGTTGAGGGGTGCGTAGGTTAAGTTACTATATTTTACATTAGGATTAAAACTCGGCACAGTTTTGTTGTCTAAAGGGCCTGTTCTGTGCTGTACTTTACTATGTTCTATGTTCTATGTTCGAAAACAAAACTTCTTATCTCAAAACCAGGCAGCTTTTGGTTCTCGGCACAGTTTCGTTGTCTAAAGGGCCTGTTCTGTGCTGTACTTTTCTATGTTCTATGTTCTATGTTCGAAAACAAAACTTCTTATCTCAAAACCAGGCAGCTTTTGGTTCTAAAATTTGGATCTTCCTGTGCCTTCTTTTCTTCTCCTTCGAAATTCTGCTTCACAGGTGACTGCATCATCGGATTAGGTCATTGGCTTGTACGATTGTGAATACACTCAATAAAAACTGGATTGGAATTTGGCATTTTTCCAGATATAATTTAACTTATTGGATTAATTCTTTTTTTTTGCCATTTCCAGGGAACCAACGTCTCCAGTACCTGGAGCACATGTTACATTTTGTCTTCTTGAGAACACTTGGTGCCGACACTGTTAGCTTTTAACTTTCATAAGAGATACCTTTCACCCACAAATTCAAAACAACACACATACACACAAACACACACTCA
>NC_057717.1:78744714-78750998 GCF_004010195.1 Chiloscyllium plagiosum | reverse complement strand
CGAGGGCCCAAGGGCCTGTACTGCGCTGTATTCTTCTATGTTCTATGTTCTATGTTTATGGCGCTGGTGGGGCCTCTACAAGGAGGATGAGTTGCACACGAATTGGAAGTTTATCTATTGCCTGGGCGGAATTTTCCTTCAGCTCTCTGGGAGGGTTTTATCTAGGTTGACGGGGGATGGGAACGGGAGCTACGGATTAGAAGATGGTATAGCTGGTGAAGAGTTTGACAGAGCATGCAGAGGGTCGGAGAGGAAGGACAGTAAGTTTATAGGGTCAAGGTGCAGTCGATGTGTTGTGTTGAAGTGTGACTATTTTAACACAACAAGTGTCAGGAATAAGGGTGATGTACTTCGAACATCGATAAATAATTCAAGCTACAATGTTCTCGCCATTGCAATACTTCGATATCCCACGTTCAGGAATGTTTGTTGGATGGTCGAGTGTTCATATATTTCTAGTGGACTAGGAAGGGAGGTAAAGGAAGTGGGGTGGTGACTTTGTTAATCAAGAAATGTATCACAGCTGCAGAAAAGGGTGATCGTCGAGGCGGGTTTGTCTGCCTGAGTCAGTATGTTCCCTCCACAACCACCTGATGAACGGGCGGCGCTCCGAGAGCTAGTGTGCTTCCAATTAAGCCTGTTGGACTATAAACTGGTGTTGTGTGATTTTAACTGGAAACAGGAAAGGACCACTTATTTCCTGTGAATTTTCGACAGACTCGCAAGAGCAACACAAACACAAATGTGCACATTGGGAGGTAGATTTTTGAAAGATGCACAAATAACAGGATTGTTTTCATGAGTGATGTAAACTTGGCTAATATTGATTGGAAACTCCTATGCGCAAATAGGTTGGATTGAGTAGATTCTATCATGTCCATCCAGACAGGATGCCTGACTCAATAGGCCAATAGAGGGAAGGCGATATTGGACTTGGTGCTTGACAATGAAACAGGTCATTGATCACCCAGTGGGAGAGCATTTTCGACATTGCGATCTCAATTCCCGAGCCTTTACTGCAATCATGCAGAGGGATAGGAGCAGAGAGTATGGAAAGTATTTGATTAGGGGAGCGAAATTAAAATGCTATAAGGCAGGAATTGTGGAACAGAAATTTCGAACAGGTATTATCAGGGAAATGTTTGTGGAAGGACCATTTGCTGCGAGTGCTGTATAGTTTGCCCCACTGAGTCAAGGAATGGATGACAGGCTGAAGAAGCATTAGATGACAAGAGAAGTGGAATATGTAGACAAGACGACGAAGGAAGCAAGGAACAAACAGGGCTCTCGAGGCTTACGGGTTTTCTAGGAGGCCCTGAAGAATGAAATTAGGGGAGCAAGAAGTGGGGACGGAAAAGTCTTGGTCGGAAGGATCAAGTAAAACGATGAGGCATTCTACACTTGTATGAGGAACATGAGAATGCCCAGAGTGAGGGTAGAACCGATCAGTGATAGTAGATGTATCTTGTGCCTGGATTCAGAAGATTGAGCGGAATTCTTAGTGTATATGTTGCTTCAATATTCCCTGTTGAGAGGGATCTTATCGTTTGTGAGGACAACGTGAAACAGGATTATACCATCGAATATGTTAATGTCAAGAAAGACGATGTGCATGAAATTTAGAAAACCATGAGGATAGATAAGTCCCTAGGTCAGACACTGTACTCATTGTTACTTCGAGAAGCGAAGGAAGAGATTATTGCACATTTGACGACGATCTTTGCGACCTTTTTGTCCGCTAAAGTAGAGCCAGATGATTGGTGTGTGGCAAAATGTTATTTCCTTGTTCAGAAAGGCAATAGGAATAACTCAGGGAATTCCAGACTAGTCAGTATTGCATCTGTGGTGGGCAAATGTTTGGAGAGACAGGATTGGTGATTTTATTTGGAAAAGCTTAGCTTGATTAGAAATAGTTAGCATGGCTCTGTGCAGAGCTGGTCATGCTTCACAAAGACTCATTGAATTCGTTCAGGATGATACAAAACACATTCATGAAGTTCGAGCGGTAGATGTGGTGTCCATGGACTTGGTCACGCCATTTGATAAGATTGCGCGTGATAACCCTATTCAGAAAGACAGGAGACATGGTTTACGTGGAACTCTGGATGGCTGGATGCAGAATTGACTGGCCTATTGAAGATAGACGGTGTTATTAGATGAAAAAATTAACTGTGGAACTCGTTGACTTGTGGTGTTACATAAGGATCTGTTGTGCGATCTCGGCTTTTACTGAGTTTGATAAATGACTGGGATGTGGAAGTGGAAGGGTGGATTAGTATTGTGTACTAATGACACGAAGGTTGGTGCAGTGATCGATAGTATGAAGAGCTGTTAAACGTTGCAACGAGACATTGACAGGATGATGAACTGGGTTCAGAAGTGACCAGTGGATTTCAAACGGGAGAAGTGAGAAGGGATTCTTTTTGGAAGTTCGAATTTGAATGCCGTTCAAGGTTTAGAGTCGTGATTCATGGCAGTGTGGAGGAAAGTCCGGAGATCCCTCGAAGTTGCAACCCAAGTCGATAGCGTTTCTAAAGTTACAAATGGGCTCTTGGCTTTCACTAGCGTGGGATTAAGTTGAAGTGGTTATGCTAAAGCTGTATCGAGCACTGGTTAGATCATACTTGGAAAATTGTGTTTCGTTCTGGTCCTCCCATTCAAGGAAGGATGTGTAAGTTATAGAGAGGTTGGAGAGGAGATTTAACAGATTGCTGCTTTGAATGGAGGTCATGTCTTATGAAGAATCCTGGAATCCTAGAATCACTGCAGTATGGAAACAGGCCCTTTAGCCAAAACAGGTCCACACATACGCTCCAAAGAGTAACCGACTCAGACCCCCTCACCCACACTTTATTTTCCAAGAGAAATGAATCTAACCGACATTTCACTAAACATTATGATCAATTTAGCATGGCAAATTCACCGAACCTGCGCATCTTCATATTGTGGAAGGAAACAGGGGCAACGGGAGCAAACGCATGGAGATACGTGAAGATTGTGCAAACTCTACACGGGCAGTCACCCGATGCTAGAATCCTAACCGGGTCCCTGGTACTGGGAGGACTTTTGAGGAATTGCGGCTTTCTCATTATCTCGAAAAAGGTTGTGGGGTGATTTGACAAAGGTCTAAAAGAAGATGAAATGCCTAGATAGAGTGGCTAATTCGACACTTCTTGCCATGACACAAATAACTATCACGCATGGTTGTAATTTTAAGATGATTGAACGAAGATTTAGGGAAAATGTCAGAGCTGATTTATTTCCACAGAGAGTGCGGGACGCGTGGAATGCACCATCAGTGGTGGTTGTACAGTCAGATAACTTCGGGACATTTAGCCAACTCCTGGATATTCACATGGATGAAAGTAAAGTGAAGTTTATGTCAGTTAGTTTGAACTTAGAGTACGCCAAAAGGACGGCATATCGTTGAGGTTCAAAGACCGTTTACTGTGCCATACGGTTCTAGGTTATATGTGTTATTTGTCTTGTGAGTAAAATATTTATGCGGTGCATATAATATTTTTCGGAAGTGCAATATTTACCGAGAAGTTTATACAGACATGTGGGCAATACTTGGGGTCAAAAAATTATTGAGGCATTACTGGAGAGGAACAAATTGAAATGACACAAATTGCCGGGAGGCATGTCTGCAGGAGGGTAATATTCGTTTGGGAAAATGTGCAGGGTGAATATTTGGTTGACAATTTGGGACAATGACTTGGTGGTAAAATAAACGTTGTTGGTAATATTGAGATGGCTATATGTTGGAGGGCAGCCAATTGTACAAAGACTGAAAGAAAGCTAAAAAGAGTGAGACAAATGCAGTAAGTTGTAAAGAGAAAGAGAAAGAAAATAGAAAAGCGAGTGACAGAGCAACGAAAACAGAAGGGGGGACCAGAGAGAGTCACTTGAATGGAATCAGTGATAGAGAGAGAGAGAGAGAGAGAGAGAGCAAAACAAAAGGGAGACTAGCCTGTGAGAGACAATGACATACACAAGAGGGAAAACGAGAGAACGGGATAAGAGAAAAATGAGTAGAGAGGCACGAGGAAAGACCATTGACAAGAAAGAGACACAACTACAGAGAATGACAGTTAGAGCAAGAGAGACAGAGAGGGGGGCGGGTGGTCGGTGTGGAAAGAAAGCCCAGCAAGAACAAGGATTTCAAGGTAGGCACAGACTAAATGTCTTGCTGTTCACCTTTACTGTGGCTCTCAGCTCTCTTTTACTTTCTCTCTCTTTCTCTCTCTCTCTCTTTCTCATTCCACATCTTTTCACAAACGTTCTCTCGACCATGAGGGACAGACCCTGCTTCAGCCCGAGACTGATTCAGGGAGGGGTGTGGTGAGTGTAAATGATCAAACCTGACATTAAGATTCCAACAGTAGCGACACAATCTTTCTCTCTCACAAACAGTAGTGTAGATGAGCAGAGAGATCTCGGTATCCCCGTACACAGATCCTTGAAAGATGCTACCCAGGTTGACTGGGTTGTTAAGAAGGCATACAGTGTTTTGGCTTGTATTAAGAAAGCGATCGAGTTCCGGAACCTTGAGGTTATGCTACAGCTGTACAAAGCTATGGTGGAGCCACACTTGGAGTATTGTGTCCAGTTCTGGTCACTGCATTATAAGGAAGTGGATGCTTTGGAAAGGGTGCAGAGGAGAATTACTACGAGGTTGCCTGGTATGGAGGGAAGGTCATACGAGGAAAGGCTGAAGGACTTGAGGCTGTTTGCGTTAGGGAGAAGAAGGTTGAGAGGTGACGTAATAGAGACATACAAGATCATCAGAGGGTTAGGTAGGGTGGATAGGGAGAGCCTATTTCCGAGAATGGTAACGGCGAGCACGAGGGGGCATAGCTTTAACTTGAGGGATTATAGAAAGAGGACAGATGTCAGATGTAGTTTCTTTACTCAGAGAGTAGTAAGGGTATGGAATGCTTTGCCTGCAACGGTAGTAGAATCGCCAACTTTAAGTACATTTAAGTCATCATTGGACAAGCATATGGACGTACATGGAGTAATGTAGGCTAGATGAGCTTCAGATCGGCGCAGCATCGAGGGCCGAAGGGCCTGTACTGCACTGGAATGTTCTATTTTCTATGTTAAACAGACACACACACAAACACGAACACAACACAAACTCTCTGATGCCTATCTCTTGGTCCGTCACATGACAAAAGCAAATAAGGCTGCCAGAACCTCGTTTATAAACCCCCAGGTCTATCATTCAAATCCCTGACTCCTCACAAATCACAGTTTATCCAGCCTATTCCTATATCTCTCTACCTGGAACACAACTCTGCCAGTTACGGAGCAAACCAAGAAGCTTTAAGTAAGATAGAAGGAAGAGAGAGGACGTATGACAGATAACAGCAGCTCAGCAGTTTCGATTAGATCGTCCTTTGTACCTCACACCCTCATACAAGCACAAGCTCTCACATATACACAAATAAAGCCCAAACACGAAATCTACACAGAGACAAAACTTCAGTATCAACCCAGGGCTAAAACACATTTTTATTTACAGAAGGGAACATTGTCTTCTGCATCCACACAACTTAGGTTTATACCAGCGTAGAGCATAGTTATTTCACACAGAGCAACACGAGGTGTGAGCGGGACTGAAATGAAGAAATACACTCAGTGAGATTACTTAATTGTGTTTCTGAGAATTGGCATCAATCCATTTCACAGCTACACGTCAAGGGATTAAGTGGATCTATTGTGCAATCGGATGTTTACACATTTCATAAATGGTCATGAATTTATCAAACACCATGACCTCTTCCCTGAAAATAGAGTAAGAGACATTGCAGTACAGTTCCACTTCCTCGTAACATTTTATCACTACATTCTGGGAACTGTCTGACTATCTAATTGTGTTAGAGATGGTTAAACTCAGGGCTAGGCCAATTACTACACCAGTCTGTATCTGTTTGTTTTTGTGTATCTCTACATGTGTGTTTGCCAGTATGTATGCATGTTTCAGTGGGTCTATATGCTTCTGTGTTTCTGTGTTTGTGTGTCACTGTGTGTATCATTTCTGTGTGTACATGTGCTTGTCAGTGTGTCTACAGGTTTCCGTGTGTGCTTGTGTGTGTCTCCATGTCTATCTGTACATGTTAAAAATCACACATCTGTACATGTTAAAAATTAGGTGATCAAGGAGCATCGCTCCGAAAGCTAGTGCGCTTCCAATTAAACCTGTTGGACTATAACCTGGTGTTGTGTGAGTTTTAACTTTGTACACCCCAGTCCAACACCGGCATCTCCGAATCATA
>NC_057717.1:78730106-78742403 GCF_004010195.1 Chiloscyllium plagiosum | reverse complement strand
AGCATGCTAAATGCTTCTTCACCACCCTGCCTTCTTGCAATGCCACTTTCAATGAACTACGTACTTATGCTCTGAATTCCCTCTGTTCCACAACAATCCTCAGGACTTTACCATTGACCGTATAAGTCCTAACATTGGTTGAAATTCCAAAGTGTTAAACCGCACACTGCTCTGTATTGAATTTTATTTGCCAAACCTCAGCACACTTCCCACGTTATCAAGATTTCTTTGTGGCTTCTGATAACTTTCCTTGCTATTAGCGGTATGTTCATGGGTTGCATAGATGGCAAACTTTCTAATCATGCCTTGTACATTCAGTTCCTGGTAATATACTTAAATATTAAACAACAAAGGTCCCAGCATCGAACCGTGGGGCACACCACTAGTCGCAGGTTTGCAGTCTGCGAAACAAAACTTCAAAAATCAAGCACTGCTTCCTATCGTCAATCCAATTTTGATTCCAATTCGTTAACTCTCCCTGGATCCAAAATGACCTAATCTCCATGACTGGACTGCCATGTGACACCTTATCAAAGACGACACGGAAGTCCGTACAGACAACATCGACTTCCCAACCGTCATCTGTCCTCTTGGTTAGCTATTCGAAAAACACTCTTCATGATTTGTCAGTCATGACGTCCCACGCATAAATCCATGTTAATGATCGCTCATCAGACCTAAACAATCCACATTTTGGTTGTTCCTGTCCCTCAGCATCCTGTCCAACAACGTGCCTACCACTGATATTGGGCTCACTGGCATGCAGATCCCTGTCCTGTCTTTGATACGTTACTAAAGCAATGGAACAACATTAACGACCTTCCAGTCTTCCGGAACGTCACCACCGGGGAAAGATGAAGCAAACACCTCTAGAAAGGTTTCTTCAATTTATTCCTTAGCCTCCTACAACAAATGAGGATGGCCTTGATCAGGCATAGGGCGATTTATTCACTTCAATGTGCTTTTGGGCTGCAAAGACCGATTCTCTTATACTATGTATATGATCCAAACCATCACTGCTTGGTTCCCTTAGTTCTTTGGCACACATTATTCTCTCCTCGGTAAATACTGAGGATGAATAATAATATAAAATGTCCTCCATCGCCAGTTCAGCACATATAGACGTCCATGCAGATCTTTAAGAGGACTTATGATTTCCCTCGCCAAACCCTTACTCTTAATATAGCTTTAGAATCTCTTGAGATTATCTTTAGCTTTATCTGCGTGACCCATCTCCTTAGGTTTACTCCTACACTTTTAATAGTGCACGTGGAAATCGTTGTTTTTGCTAGAAGGTTGTCAAGTCTGCAGCTTCTGTGATTTCCAGTTCCTTCAGCGATTTCCTAACATTGCTTGGAGTGTGTTCTACAGCCAATACCGAGGTTCAAGACTGATATGCATGAAGCTGAGATCCTCAGGAAGAGGGCACAATAAGAAGATACACCAGAATCATCAGCCTGTACTCCGGAAAACTTGATAACAATAAATCAAATGAAATCAGAACGATTGTTCATCAACTGGATACTTCTGTTGAGAATGGAAACAGATAGCTCCCCCAGCGGGTGAAATGATGTCCTGTCTTCGCTCAACATTCAGTCTGGAATATTTATAGTGCTGCCTGCTCCTGTTATTGCTCCAGTTGTCCAATCACATTCGCAGCTCCACTCTTCCGGATTGTATATCTCAAGTCTAATTTACTGTTTGTGTGATTTCTTAGCTGTCACAACCACAATCTGCTTTCACTGTTTTGTCCTTCAGTGACTCGATGTTTAACCCTGACAGATGAAAACACTCAATCTTTTCCCACATCTGGAGATTTGCCCTCGCAGCAGCCTGTTACCCCATCCAACACTGTCCAAAAGACACTGAAATATAGCCTCAACACAATACTGTTCACCGAAAATCATATTTCTTCTCCAACCAACAGCTTGCAGCGCTACCACCAATCTGTTCCTTTACCAACAGTTTTTGTCCTCCGCCACATTCTGCTCCCCAGGCATATTCTGTGGCTCCACACCAAACTGTGTGGCCCTGTGCCAAAAGAAAGTTAGAGAGGACTTAAGGAATTGAGGCATAGAACGTTTGAATAAACTGGGACTGACGGGCATTGGCTGGCTGTTAGTCAGTGCATGAAGCAAAGAGAGTGAAACAGAATTAGGTAGAGAGGGACTTTGAAAAAGGGAGAGAAATTGGGAGGAGAGAGGGAAGGCCTTAGTGAGAGTGGGAGGGCGATATGGAAGGTGATGAAACAAGGGAGAGAGATGCATTATGCCGAGGCCAGGTCGACGTGATTCATCCAGAAGTGAAAGCAAAGACAGAATTCCTTAAGTCCAACCCCTCTGCCCAGCTCCCCTCCCCTTCCCTGAGGAACAGGCAATGGGGCCGACTCAGCCTCTTTCCAGCTCAGCTTCTTCAACACAAAGACAAACAACAATATCATTCAGTCTGCAGCTTGGCACTTTTAAATTACCAATTCTATTAATTACAAATTGAAATAATGGATACAATCAATGGGATGGTGCCTCTTCAAGTTGGCCTCTGCGTTGCGAGAAACATTGAAATGTGCCACTGTCACTAACTGTGCGATAACATTGGACAAACCAGCATTGTCCTCAGTTTGGTAATATAGCGACAGGCTGCTTCATTGCTGAAATATTGAACTGATGCGAGAAAAACTTGGATTGAGTTATTAATGAGTGAATATGATTCTTTAATGAATTTGGGTAAAGGGATATTTCAACAGAGTCTTCAGTTGTTGTCTGAACTTCGTCTGTGTCACGAAATATATTGCAGTGTTTGTGCAGCAACTGAGGAGCTGCAGCAGGAAACCTAATTCCAGCAAAAAGGGATGTAAATACACCAAGTCGTACAACAAACCATCACGTCCGGAACCATATAGTATGCACCAATAACGCTGACCGTAACAAGATGAAATTGACTGAGATCATAAAGAGTAAAATGATGGACTTTTTTCGGTTTTGCATTTCTGTGTCACACTGAACACCCCCATTTCTGTGCGAACGGAGTCTCCTGCAGGCTCTGCTTGTCACCAAAATGTGTCGGATGGTTAAAACATTGAGCAACAGAATCAGTAGAAATGGGAGAGCTGGATTCAGAATGTGGTGGAGAATCTCGATGGCGACCCACACAAGAGAGGAACGAACGTTTAAGGTTCCATCATAAAACCAGGGTGTGTTCTACAGCCAATACCGAGGTACGAGCATAAAATACCAGTAAATGTTCTTTAAACAGCTCAGCACAGTCACTGTTCCCAGAACCACAGCCGCCATTTTCTCACTGCAATATTTAACTTTCAGCTTCTGGCAACAAACGGCTACAACTCTATCAAAGGTGAAAGTGACGGTGAACCAGACTGAACGGTCAGTGCCTGCATAAAGCAGGACGGCGTGAATATTGCACACAGGAATGGACTCCATGAAATGAAAATGTTCTTGATAAGCAATGGGAATGTGTATCAATATCAGGTCGAAGTTAATGAACAGTAGATCCGCCAATCGCCATCGCTCCCTGGTAACGTTTAACACATCGAGACATTCCACAATCCTTATAAAGCAGGACGAAGACCGTCAATACATGAACTTTAAGCATAGAAAACAAACAAATTATACATCACCCTGGAGGCACATTTACCAGTTCGATTGAGGATAAATGGGGAGACATAAAAAGTTTCACTGTATTCAGAGATTTATTGAAATGATTGCAGCTGAAATTACAAATGGGAAGTTCTGAATTTCTTAAATAAATGTGATGCAAAGGACAAGAAAGACTCCCTTCCAAAACACACAGACACACAACCATAAGAACAGACTGTATCTATAACATTTCCGCACAGTTGGTCACTCGACAATAGACATTATTACGACATCACTGTTCTTAATGCGGAAGGGGAAAGCATTGTCAACACGAACGATTTTCTCACAATTCCACGAAGTAAAACGGAGTTCGGAAATATCTTTCTTCTCGTCTAAATTGTCCTCAATCCTCTGTCGTGAAGAATTATAAATGCATTGAAAACACATTCACCCCTTCAAATGCCCGAGGGTACTTGTGAACAGTGTCTACCTGTCCCTGTAATGGCATCTCTTCCGTCGGTATCTAATCATTTGTTCAATTAAGTTGGTGAATGTCAGTTAGAGAATGTTGGAGAGAATGCCACTTCCTGAACTTTCTCGATGATGTCATTTATCGAACATTTCAGATGATGTTCTCGACAATTCCTAGTTTCAGGAAACGTCGCACTTCCCCCATATGCGACACACAAATTGGGCAGATACTATTTGTTTTTTCAAACGCACAAATGCATACTTTTCAAATGCATTGTGAGATCAGTCTGTCCTTCCAATCTGCTCCATCATTCAAAAACATCAGTTGTGATCTGATGGTGTCCGGATCTCAATGTTACATGGAGTTTCAGTCAGCTAACCCCTTTGATTTATGTCACTGACCAGAGAACACTCGGGAACTTTCGACATTAGCTTTCTTCAACATGTGATCAGGGTCCATTTACAAAATAAAGGTCTCTCCGAATGATATATTCCATCAAACGTAAACGTTAATATTATTTTAAAACTATCGTAAGTATACTAATCAAAGACATGCATTCATTGGAAAGTTATCGTGTTTCACTTTCAATTAGATGTCATTTCATTTGACTCACCTTCCTTTTTTTAAGCAATTGCAGCATCTACATCGTTGCCTTTGATTAAAGGCGGGCACAGTTTCGGAGAGGTTTATAAAGTTTTCAGAACAAGAAACGGTGCAGACAGCGTATGTGGCGTGACAGTAATCTATCTTCAGATACAGTAAAAAAGAATCAAGCAGAGGAAGGGACAAATTTAATGCAGTGTTTTGTACTTAAATATACCCAGGACAACAAGTAGAGTTAATGAACTTGTAGGTCATATTGCATTTGGTGGGTGCCAAATGGTGTATATCTTAGAGGCGTAGTTGCACGAGGATCAGCGCTGGGAAATAAATATCCAAGAGTAGGATACTCTTTAGTAGGGCACACGCATCGACAGAGTGGGTCGAGATCCCTGCTCTGTCAGAGTTAAATTAAATTAATAGCAAGAACTGTGGTACAAGGTTGAGAAGGCAAAGAATCCACGTGGGCTTATTTAAGGAACTGGAAATGAAAAGAAAAAGTCCTAATGGAAGTTTGTAGTAGTCAGTTTGTGAGGCAGAAGATAAATCAGGAGATAGTAAAGGTATGTGATAAAGGAACTACTGCAAAAAGTAACGTAGGACTTCAGTATCAAGGTGGACTGTAAAAATCAGATTGGAAGCAGATCCCAGGAAATGGAATTTGTGGAAAGTTAACGAGATTTTGTTTGGACAAACTAATGGTAGAACCCATTGGGGAAATGACAGTTCTGGGTTTGGTGATGTAAAATGAGGCAGACATGATTACAGAGCTGAAGGTGAAGGAACCACTGGGGGAAGAAAACATAATGCGATCGCGGTCACTTTTCAATCTGAGAGGGAGAAGATGGAATCAGATCTAATAATCCCGTTGACAAAAAGCAGCAACGACGACATGGCGGAGGAGCTGGCCAGAGTGAAGTGGAAGGGGAGTCCTGCAGGGAAGATGATAGAGCAGAATTGGCTGGTGTTTCTGAGATAAATTGACAAACTACACGTAGTGTGTTAATAATCCGCGTAAAGGAGCTGAGGCTATCATGGCTAAGCTTGCAGACGACACAAAGGTTTGTGGAGAGACAGATAGAGTTGTGCAGTTGGGAAGGCAGCACATGCACAATTCCCTGAATTGCAGAGGTATCCACTGAGCCCATCGAGGCTGTTCGATCATTTCTGGCTGACCTGATAACCGTTAAGTACACTATCTCCTCTTTTATACTTGATTATCTTACCGGTTAAAAAGGTCCATCTAATCCTTGAATGCACACAGTGAACCAATCTCAACAGTTCTCTGAGCTATTGAATTCCACATAAGCACGAAAGTTAAATGTAGTGATTGGAACGTGGTCAGCCTGGTAGACCACCGAACATGAACCTCCTCATTGGGGCAGTTAACCTGGGCCAATCTGGGAGTCCAAACTGACAGCTATTAACAGGAGTGCCCGGTGGGGCCCTGTTTTCACCCTGCGACCAGCCTCTGAGGAAGCCAGATCATTGTCGAGGACTCTTTACGTGTAATTAAATAATATCTTATTGATAGGTTACCGGGCTCTGGGGAGTTATTTCATTAATGTTGTCTTGGTCCTGCCGGACATAGGGCTGGTCTCACAAGATGGAGAGATGACTGGTGCTGGTATAAACTGAGAGACATCACGCATCAGGCAATGAGAGACGTTGAGATGGATCATCCTGAATGGCAACCCCAGGCAGCAAGAGCATTGACGCCATGCTTTTGACATCCCCCTGCATTACAAATTATCCATCGAGCTAAGTGAACTAAGCAATGCTCTAAACATGTTCACTACCCTTTGATAGGAAAAATGGATACCCCTCTCATTTTGCCATAAATATATGACTCCATATTCGGATATTCTGCCATCTGGTACCAGACTCTCCTATGAGGGGAAACAACCACTTTCCATTTACACGGTTAACTTCCTTAACTATCTTGAATATTTCAGAATGGTCTTAGGCATCAATTCACCAGGAAACACTTGAAAGTCTAGAAAAGAGGCAGTCAGCAAATTCTGTTTCCCAACGGCAAAGTATCAATTCTCTTCTTGAAAACAATATTCCAAGCATAAGTTTTAGCAACGGTGGCCCATTCACAGTTTAAAGGATGATGGAAATCTTCTGACAAATTCATGAAAGCAAGCAAAGTTGTCAGATAATAAATTCTGAATTCATTTTCACAGTACCACGTTAGCACCCCACACACTCCAGAATTCCAGCAAAATATAATTCGTTCTGTTATCAGTTCCTTAAAGAGACCCCTTCGATTTTCTTCCTCAGGCATATGGCAGAGTGTTACAGGATGTGAGTTGACATGAGTTAATCGTTTCTTTTCTTTGCTGATTGTCTTAATAAGCAATTCACCTGCTCACTCTGTCAATATTCCTGCATAAGCTTCCTTTTCATGCCATTATCCTTACTTGCTCGAATGAATCTTCTTCCATTGCACGCATCAGCAGAGCATTCTAAATATTAACCGCTTGATCCATGATAACACGTTTCCTAGTGTCCCCATTGCTTCTTTTGCCACTTTTGTTCGAATTCAGTGATATTTTGTTCTCGAATCCTCCGTCAATTGAGATCCACTCCTCCTTATCTACTTCGTCCAGGCCCCTCACGATTTTGAGGTTCTCCACCAAAATTCCTCTAAACTTTCGCTTCCTCAAGCAATACAGCTCAACCTCAGCAAACCAGCACCAATAGTGAAGTTATGACGGATGCACAGCTGACTGCATGTGTGAAATGAATGAACAAGGGAATGTTCCAATTTGGATATCAGGTATTACTGTGCAGCAGGCGCTTTCCTATTTTCCAACTGTCAGACCTTTCTGGGTGTACTGTGCATCGGTCCAATCTGTGGATTGCACATGAGAATATTACAGGAGTTGCAAAGAAAGTTTTAAAGAATGATACTCAAAATTGTGAATTTTTAACTTTGCGCAAATGAGCAAACTTGACAGACTTTCCTCAAGAAAAGAGAAAATGGAGAGACGACTGAATAATGCACTTTGAAATAAACAAGACCATTGGCCAGACAGATGTAGAGAAGATGTTTTCAACTTATGGGGGAGTAGGTGTTACTAATGCTTTGGCAGTCATTATTAAAGTTAGCTGAGAAATCGCAAGAAAGATTTTGATGAGTTGAATAGACAGAAAAAGGGAATCGAAAGTGTGGTACTGGGAAAGCACAGCAGGTCAGGCAGCATTTGAGGAGCAGGAATTGACATTTTGACATAAGCCCTTCATCAGCAATGTGGACACCTAATAGCCCAAAATTGGACATTGCCATTACATGGAGCAGACTTTACATGTCAACAGCTCGCAATAGTATAATGGGCCAAAGAGCTTCCTTCATGTATGTAATGAAATATACATCGGACAGAGAAACTCTGCAAATGTTTGAAGGAGAAAAAATGCAAAATGCTATTAGTTTTAGATCACGTGAGTCGGTAGCGTATTATGTTGAACATAAGCAGCAATACAGACCAAGGGGGGTAAAGTCACCTGTCTCCATACTGGAACTCCAACGGAACAAGTCTCCAACGGAACAACTCCCTGAAGTAGAGAAGTCCAAATGTTTATTAACATCTGAGAGATGCAATATCTGTACATCTTGGTTTTCAATTAGTGGCCGCTAAATTGTTTTTGATTTACTCCCCTACTTCTAGAATCAAACACAAGTGGAAGCATCTTCTTAACACCTAACCTTCAAGCCCCCTCTGAGTTATAACTAGGAAATCTATCATCCGATATTATTCCAACCTTTAAAGCATAAAAAAATTAACCTGCAACTCTTGAATATTTTAAACTGTCATTTCACGAATCAGCCTCGTCAATCTCTATTAAATCGCCTCCAATACTGGCATGTCCTCTCTAAAGTATGGGATTAAGACTCCAAGGGGCAATCTTACCAACACCATTGAAGTTAAACTAAGACTAGCCATTTAAATTTTACAAAAAAAGATCCCTCACAAAACGACTCAAAATTCCATTCTGTCTTCATTACTTGCTGCACCGAGGTAGTGCCATATGGAGTTTTATGTACAAGAATACTCAGGTCTCTTTATGCTCCATTATCTTTGGACTTGCTTTTAATTTGAACAATGAGCAAGAATTTTGATTCCTCCGATCAAGTTATGTCACTGTTTTTGGGTATTGAACACCACCAACAATGTATGTGTTCACTCCTGTAATCTATCTAACTCTCTATAAATATAATTTGTGACCCCAACACAACATACCCGAATGCTTTACTTTCGAATTATCAGTCAATATTAATGCATTGCATTCTGCCCGCTGCGAGTTAATCATATGGATCTGAAATAATTGAAGATCTCTTTTTTTTGGTCCTCCACTAGTTTAGTCATAGTCATATTTTCATAGACATATGCAGCACGGAAACAGACCCTTCAGTCCAACTTGTCCATGTTGACCAGATATCCCAACCCAATGTAATTCCACCTGCCAGCACCCAGCCTCCAAACACTTCATATCCATATTCTCATCCAGATCCTTTTTAAATGTGGCAATTGTACTCGCCTCCACCACGTCCTCTGGCAGCTCATTCCATACACATACCACCATCTGCATGAAAAAGTTGCGCCTTATTTCTTTTAATATCTTTCCCCTGTCACCCAATACCTATGTATTCTAATTCTGGACTCTCCCAATCCATGGAAAATACTTTGGCTATTTATCATATCCATGTTCCAAATGACGTTATGATGCTCTATAAGCGCACGTCTCAGCCTCTGGATAAAAATAAATTATTCCCAGCTCTGACTTCTGTTTGTTCACCAACTGTTAATCCATCCTCATATATTACTCCCTAAACAAGCAGCTCCCATGTTTTGCAATAACCTATTATTTGACATTTTAGAAAATTTCTGAAAATATACTGTGAGAGTTATATCATTGAGAGCCACGGGTGAGGTGCAGTAAACCTGGGTTTGGCATTCGTTGTTCTATTACTTAAGAAAGGTGGTAAGGAAAAACCAGGAAACTATAGAATGGATGAGTCTGACATAAGTGGTATGTCAGTGTTGGAGGGGTTTCTGAGGGACATACTCCAAACGTATTGGGTAGGCAATGACAGATTACGAATAATCAAAATTGGCTTTGTGAGTGGGAAATCATGTTTGACTATCTTGAATACGTTTTTTGAAGAGGTGACAAAGAATATCGATGAAGGCTAATTATGAATCATTGTCTATATGGACTTCGTTATGGTTTTCGACAAGGTTCCACATGATGGACTTTTTAGCAAGTTTAGGTGACATGGAATCGAGGGACAGCTAGCTTTTTCGACACAAAATCTGCTTAAAGGCAGGAGCCAGATCATGATGATGGAGTGTTCTTCAAAACGGAATGAAGGCCTGTGACCAGCAGTGGGACAGTTTTTACTGTACTTTGCATTTTATAATGCTGATTTGGATTTGAATTTTGGAGGAATAGCTGGTAACTTTGCAGTCAACACCAAACCTCTTTGGTGTTGAACACCACCAACAATGTATGTGTTCACTCCTGTAATCTATATAACTCTCTATAAATATAATTTGTGAAAGAATTATCTTAGAGCACAAAGGGTATTAATTAGAAGGGCTAATGGGCTCAGGGGTGGCACATGGGGTTTAGTTTAATCATATGGGAGGTGCAGAAAATTGATAAGGCAAATCAACGCAGGAGTTCGGCAATAAATGGTAGGCACCTGGGGAGTGATGCCAACAAAGAGTTCATCATCGAAGTCACAGCATCCCTGATGAAGAAACGGCCATTCGGCCTATGAGGCCCATATCAACCTTCAAAAGAACATCCCAATAGACACACCTCTATTCTGTTCCCGTAGCCCTACAATCCCCATTTCTATTCCACCAAGCCTGCATATATTTGGACTCTGTAAGGATTATGGAGCCCTGGGAGAAACGACGCAGAAACAGTGTGAATCTGCAAACTCCAAATAAACATTCATCCTGGGTGGAATCAAACCCAGATCCCATACGTTGTGAGGCAGCAGGGGATCACATTGAGAAGCCATTCCACACGTGTGTAGGTTCGTTGCAGGTAGAGTCAGGGCGGGCAATTTAATGCAGAAGGCATTTGGGACGCCTTTATTGGTCAATGCTTTGAACATGGGCATTGGGGCTACATGTTACATCTGTACAGGGCATTAATTAAGCCGTCTCGGAATACCGCGCTCAATTCTAATCTCTCTGCTATGGGGAAGATGCTGCTAAATCTGGAAGAGTTCATAAAAGATTTGGAAGTCTGTTGCTTTAGTTGAAGGCTGAAGTGGTTGGGGTTTTTTCCTGTAGAATCTGAACCTGATGTTTGAAGGTATGATAGTGTAGAAAACCATGAAGTGCATGGATAGAACGAAATTTAATTGAACTGATTTGAATTGAATTGAATTTATTGTCACGTATACTGAGGCACAGTGAAAAGCTTTGTCTTGCCAGCAATACAGGCAGATCACAGAGTTATGACATAGTGAATGCAAAATCCCTTTTACCAGAGAGGATCTTGGAAAGTAGAGTGTGTAGGTTGAACATAAAGAAAAAGACCAGACGGGCAACATTTTCGCGCAGAGGATTGCGCATATATTGATAGAAATGACAAGCCAAAATAGAAGGTACAATTCCAATTAAAAGGGCAAATGGATGAGTACATGAGTGGGAAGGGATGAGAAAGCATGGGCCAAATACTGACAAATGGGAGGAAATTAAGTTACGATATCTGTTTGACATGGATGCTTTGGGGAAGTGGATCTGTTTCCGTGCTGAAATTTCTTTGACTCTATCACTGAAGGAGCTCCATCAGCAACTAGATGGGTACATTTAGCCTCTTGAGTCTTGCGTTTCTTGAGAGAAACAGGGGAGAGCCTTCAGCCTCGAAAGTCTCTTACGTTGGAAAATTGCGAGGACATTTAGCCTCTCGAGTCTCTTACATTGTAAAGGGAGGAGGCCACTCACTCGAAACTGATCATGTTCGAAGAAAGCGGTGCTTCAAATCTTAGGATTGAGCGGATTCTACTAGAAACTTCTTCCAAACTTCAGCAGCATCGTGGCACCGTTAACAGATTTGCTGAAGAAGGAGTCAAAATTTCAGTGGACAGAACAATTCCACGAATCATTTGACAATTTAAAAGGAGTGTTGAAAACTGCACCAATTTTAGGCACACCAATTGAAATTCTTCAAATTAGAAAATAATGCTGCCGACATTGGAGTTCGATTTATAGTGCTTCAAGGAGATGATGATCGAATTGGACGGCCGGTTGGTTACTTTTCCAAGTAAGTTAACAACAACCAGATAAAATAGGATTTGTTGTGCTTGGTACTGGTCTTCCAACATTTTAATGTGCATTTGACAAACAACCTGTCAGAGACGGTTGTTTACATGGATCACAGTCCTTCTACATTTTTGGAACGATTGAGAGGCAATGTATGAGAATATTTCGTTGGAGTCTTCCAGTACAAACTTTTAATTTGCAAATAGTACGTGTTGTGCTTTGTACGTCTGTAATAGCAGACGCGTTATTATGAGTTTAATGGACAATGAATAGATAAGATTTAACACATACCAATATTGAGCAGCACACATTCTGGTAATTCAGAAATCGTCAGAATATA
>NC_057717.1:78728109-78729606 GCF_004010195.1 Chiloscyllium plagiosum | reverse complement strand
GAGGACTTCAGAGGTAGGTTCTTCACGCAGAGATAGTGAAAGCGTGGAATGCGTTGCCAGCTGTGGTGGTGGAAGCAGAGTCATTGGTGACATTTCAGCGACTGCTGGACATGTACATGGATAGCAGTGAGTTGAGGGGTGCGTAGATTAAGTTACTATATTTTACATTCGGATTAAATCTCGGCACAGTTTCGTTGTCTAGGGGGCCTGTTCTGTGCTGTACTTTTCTATGTTCTATGTTCTTTGTTCGAAAACAAAACTTCTTATATCAAAACCAGGCAGCTTTTGGTTCTAAGATTTGGATCTTCCTGTGCCTTCTTTTCTTCTCCTTCGAAATTCTGCTTCACAGGTGACTGCATCATTGGATTAGTTCATTGGCTTGTACGATTGTCAATGCAATCAATAAAAACTGGTTTGGAATTTGGCATTTTTCAGGATATAATTTAACTTATTGGATTAATTCATTTTTTTTGCCATTTCCAGGGAACCAACGTCTCCAGTACCTGGAGCACATGTTACATTTTGTCTTCTTGAGAACACTTGGTGGCGACACTGTTAGCTTTTAACTTTCATAAGAGATATCTTTCACCCACAAATTCAAATCAACACACATACGCACACACATACACACAAACACACACTCACAGGCTGAGCTACCCGGCCCTGATAGCATTACCACCTGATTTCTGTATTTACACTGTGTTTGGTGAGCAACGTTTGGGTCTTAAAAGTATTCCTTGGCCAATGTACACCAAATCCTTTGATGTTTCGCTGAGTTGGACATTGTAGCAGGAAGTTGCTATATTTCTTCCCTTTTGAACTGAAAGAAGCTTGTGCAAATGAATGACAAACCCAATTGTGAAAATTGGTTATGCTTACAGTCAGAGTAGCCAGATGATTGTGCGAAAGTATCTGTGTACATTTACCAATCTGATAAATGATGATATAGGATTGTAGAGATGTATCACAGAATCCCGACAGCGTTGAAGTAGATGATTCAGCCCGTCATATTCACAACGATACTCTGAAGAGAATCTCACACAGACCCACGCCATCTACCCTATCCCGCTTCAACTCTACATTTCCAGTAGCCAGACCACCAAATCAGCACATCCCTGGACACTATGAGCAATTTATCATGTCCAATCCACCTAACCTGCACACCTTTGGACTATGGGAGGAAACCAGAGCACGCGAAAAAACCCACACAGACAGGAGAATGTGCAAACTCTACACTGGCAGTCGCTCAAAGAATGAAACCGAGGTCCCAAGCACTGTGAGTGAGCAAGGATATGACAGATGGAGTATGATGTAGGGAAATGGAGGGTCGTCTGTTTTGTTGAGAATAACAGCAAAATGGACCATTGTTTAAACGGGGAATAAATACAGCATGTTGATGTGCAGAAGCACCTGGGTGTTCTTGTTCACGGATGTGCAGAATAGCAACTTTAGCATTCGACTGGCACCACGGGCTAGTGAGGCTAGGAACAGAGAGCG
>NC_057717.1:78700287-78725548 GCF_004010195.1 Chiloscyllium plagiosum | reverse complement strand
AGATGAAAAAATTAACTGTGGAACTCGTTGACTTGTGGTGTTACATAAGGATCTGTTGTGCGATCTCGGCTTTTACTGAGTTTGATAAATGACTGGGATGTGGAAGTGGAAGGGTGGATTAGTATTGTGTACTAATGACACGAAGGTTGGTGCAGTGATCGATAGTATGAAGAGCTGTTAAACGTTGCAACGATACATTGACAGGATGATGAACTGGGTTCAGAAGTGACCAGTGGAGTTCAAACGGGAGAAGTGAGAAGGGATTCTTTTTGGAAGTTCGAATTTGAATGCCGTTCAAGGTTTAGAGTCGTGATTCATGGCAGTGTGGAGGAGAGTCCGGAGATCCCTCAAAGTTGCAACCCAAGTCGATAGCGTTTCTAAAGTTACAAATGGGCTCTTGGCTTTCATTAGCGTGGGATTAAGTTGAAGTGGTTATGCTAAAGCTGTATAGAGCACTGATTAGATCATACTTGGAAAACTGTGTTTCGTTCTAGTCATCCCATTCAAGGAAGGCTGTGTAAGTTGTAGAGAGGTTGGAGAGGAGATTTAACGGATCGCTGCTTTGAATGGAGGTCATGTCTTATGAAGAATCCTGGAATCCTAGAATCACTGCAGTGTGGAAACAGGCCCTTTCGCCAAAACAAGTCCACACAGACGCTCCGAAGAGGAACCAACTCAGACCCCCGCACCCACACTTTATTTTCCAAGAGAGATGAATCTAACCGACACTTCACTAAACATTATGATCAATTTAGCATGGCAAATTCACCGAACCTGCACATCCTCATATTGTGGAAGGAAACAGGGGCAACGGGAGCAAACGCATGGAGATACGTGAAGATTGTGCAAACTCTACACGGGCAGTCACCCGATGCTGGAATCCTAACCGGGTCCCTGGTACTGGGAGGACTTATGAGGAATTGCGGCTTTCTCATTATCTCGAAGAAAGTTGTGGGGTGATTTGACAAAGGTCTAAAAGAAGATGGAATGCCGAGATAGAGTGGCTAATTCGGCACTTCTTGCCATGACACAAATAGCTATCACGCATGGTTGTAATTTTAAGATGATTGAAGGCAGATTTAGGGAAAATGTCAGAGCTGATTTATTTCCACAGAGAGTGCGGGACGCGTGGAATGCACCATCAGTGGTGGTTGTCCAGTCAGATACCTTCGGGACATTTAGCCAACTCCTGGATATTTACATGGATGAAAGTAAAGTGAAATTTATGTCAGTTAGTTTGATCTTAGAGTACGCCAAAAGGACGGCATATCGTTGAGGTTCAATGATCGTTTACTGTGCCATACGGTTCTAGGTTATACGTGTTATTTGTCTTGTGAGTAAAATATTTATGCGGTGCATATAATATTTTTCGGAAGTGCAATATTTAGCGGGAAGTTTATACAGACATGGGGGCAATACTTCGGGTCAAAACATTGTTGAGGAATTACTGGAGAGGGACAAATCGAAATGATGCAAATTGCCGGGAGGCCATGTCTGCGGGAGGGTAATATTCGTTTGGGGAAATGTGCAGGGTGAATATTTGGTTGAAAATTTGGGAAAATGACTAGGTGGTAAAATAAACGGTGTGGGTAATATTGAGAGGGCTGTATGTTGGAGGGCAGCCAATTGTACAAAGACTGAAAGAAAGCTAAAAAGAAAGAGACAAATGCAGAAAGTTGAAAAGAGAAATATAAAGAAAATAGAAAAGCGAGTGACAGAGCAACGAAAACAGAAGTGGCGACCAGAGAGAGTCACTTGAATGGAATCAGTGATAAAGAGAGAGAGAGAGAGAGAGAGAGATCAAAACAAAGGCAGTCTAGCGTGTGAGAGACAATGACAGACACAAGAGCGAAAACGAGAGAACGGGATAAGAGAAAAATGAATTGAGAGGCACGAGGAAAGACCATTGACAAGAAAGAGACACAACTACAGAGAATGACAGTAAGAGCCAGAGAGACAGAGAGAGAGATGGGGGGAGGTGGTCGGTGTGGAAAGAAAGCCCAGCAAGAACCAGGATTTCAAGGTGGGCACAGACTGAATGTCTTGCTGTTCACCTTTACTGTGGCTCTCAGCTCTCTTTTACTTTCTCTCTCTTTCTGTCTCTCTCTTTCTCATTCCACATCTTTTCACAAACGTTCTCTCGACCATGAGGGACAGACCCTGATTCATGGAGGGGTGGGGTGAGTGTAAATGATCAAACCTGACATTAAGATTCCAACAGTAGCGACAAAATCTTTCTCTCTCACAAACAGTAGTGTAGATGAGCAGAGAGATCTCGGTATCCAGGAACACAGATCCTTGAAAGTTGCTACCCAGGTTGACAGGGTTGTTATGAAGGCATGCAGTGTTTTGGCTTGTATTAAGAGAACGATCGAGTTCCGGAACCTTGAGGTTATGCTACAGCTGTATAAAGCTATGGTGGGGCCACACTTGGAGTATTGTGTCCAGTTCTGGTCACTGCATTATAAGAAGGAAGTGGATGCTTTGGAAAGGGTGCAGAGGAGATTTACTACGAGGTTGTCTGGTAAGGAGGGAAGGTCATACGAGGAAAGGCTGAAGGACTTGAGGCTGTTTTCGTTAGGGAGAAGAATGTTGAGAGGTGACATAATAGAGACATACAAGATCATCAGAGGGTTAGGTTGGGTGGATAGGGAGAGCCTTTTTCCGAGAATGGTGACGGCGAGCACGAGGGGGCATAGCTTTAACTTGTAGAAAGAGGACAGATTTCAGATGTAGTTTCTTTACTCAGAGAGTAGTAAGGATATGGAATGCTTTGCCTGCAACGGTAGTAGAATCGCCAACTTTAAGTACATTTAAGTCATCATTGGACAAGCATATGGACGTACATGGAATAATGTAGGCTAGATGAGTTTCAGATCGGCGCAACATCGAGGGCCGAAGGGCCTGTACTGCACTGGAATGTTCTATTTTCTATGTTAAACAGACACACATACACACACGAACACACACACAAACTCTCTGATGCCCATCTCTTTCTCCGTCACATGACAAAAGCAAATAAGGATGCCAGAACCTCGTTTATAAACCCCCAGGTCTATCATTCAAATCCCTGACTCCTCACAAATCACAGTTTATCCAGCCTATTCCTAGGTCTCTCTACCTGGAACACAACTCTGCCAGTTACGGAGCAAACCAAGAGGCTTTTAGTGAGATAGAAGGAAGAGGGAGGACGTATGACAGAGAACAGCAGTTCAGCAGTTTCGATTAGATTGTCCTTTGTACCTCACACCCTCATACAAGAACAAGCTCTCACATATACACAAATAAAGCCCAAACACGACATCTACACAGAGACAAAACTTCAGTATCAACCTAGGGCCAAAACACATTTTTATTTACAGAAGGGAACATTGTCTTCTGCATCCACACAACTGAGGTTTATACCAACGTAGAGCATAGTATTTTCACACAGAGCAACACGAGGTGTGAGTGGGACTGAAATGAAGAAATACACTCAGTGAGATTACTTAATTGTGTTTCTGAGAATTGGCATCAATCCGTTTCACAGATACACATCAAGGGATTAAGTGGATCTATTGTGCAACCGGATGTTTACATATTTCATAAATGGTCATGAATTTATCAAACACCATTACACCTTTCCTGATTATAGTGTGAGAGACATTGCAGTACAGTTCCACTTCCTCGTAACATTTTATCACTACTATCTGGGAATTGTCTGACTATCTACTTGTGTTAGTGTTGGTTAAACTCAGGGCTAGGCCAGTTACTACACCAGTCTGTATCTGTTTGTTTTTGTGTATCTCTACATGTGTGTTTGCCAGTATGTATGCATGTTTCAGTGGGTCTATATGCTTCTGTGTTTCTGTGTTTGTGTGTCACTGTGTGTATCATTTCTGTGTGTACATGTGCTTGTCAGTGTGTCTACAGGTTTCCGTGTGTGCTTGTGTGTGTCTCCATGTCTATCTGTAAATTTAAAAATCACACAACACCAGGTTCTCGTCCAACAGGTTTAATTGGAAGCACACTAGCTTTCGGAGCGATGCTCCTTCATCAGGTGATTGTCAATCACCTGATGAAGGAGCGTCGCTCCGAAAGCTGGTGTGCTTCCAATTAAACCTATTGGACTATAGCCTGGTGTTGTGTGAGTTTTAACTTTGTACATCCCAATCCAACACCGGCATCTCCGAATCATACCTGTACATGTGTTTGTGTATATATATATATGCCTATATGTGTGTCTGTGTGCGTGTCTATCTCTGTCAAACAACCTTTGTGTGTTTGTAGCTGCGTGTGTGTGTGAGTTCGTGTATATTAGAGTGTGGATTAGTGCGTATCTCAGTGTCTGTGTGAGTTACTGAGCCCAATTCTCTGTGCGATGCCATCAAAAGCTCAGAATCTCTACTTTTGGTATTTAACGTGATTTGCTACCATCTTCTAGTGGCCTCGCAATGCCACTACACAAGGTGACTGTTTGTTTGGAGAAAGCATTAAAAGCTGTCAATCTCCGAGGTTACTCAATTATTTCTTCTTCAAACAACATCTTTGGAGACAAAGAGTAGTTTGTCCAATCAATATTGCTCAATATGAGCGGAGGGAAATGAACAAACAAAATGATGGTCTCACTCCTCAAGAAGGGCTTATGCCCGAAACGTCGATTCCCCTGCACCTCGGATGCTGCCTGGCCGGCTGTGTCTTCTCAGCACCATATTTTTCAACTGATGGTCTCACTCCATCAATTTTTGAATTCATTTCTCATTTAGAAACTGAATGAGTAAATTACAAAACCTTAGAAATTTCAGAAAGTGGAATAAATTTCAGCACGCAAAATTAATTAAAATGTATAATGGCACGAAATCTGCGCAAAGACAAATCAATTACACATCGCAGAGGGAAGACATGCGTTTGTGAGGATGAGCATCTTTCTCACTGAAAAGATTCAGTACAATAGCAATCCACTCCACATCAGTACAGTTTGGGTCCAAGTTTGTGTGTCGGCCTCTGTTGATCATTTCTTTCTCACACACTCTGAGACTGATCAGCTAATGGTTTTCAGACGTCACCATCCTCTTTGCCGTGATTTAGACTGTCCATCAGAGGCGGGTATTGTATCACTTTAAGCATGCGGGAGAAATCGGGATTGAGATCCGGAACATTTCTGTCTTTCCATCTCCGTCTCCCTTTCTTCGTCCCTTTGCCCCCTCTCTTTTCCTTCCTGTTTCTCTTCCTCTTCCATTCTCTGTCTCCATCTCTCTCTGTATCTAACTCTTTCTGTTTTCTCTCTCTCCACCACTCTCACTCCCTTCCCAAGGCCCCGAGTCTGGCCACAATTGGAAATCTCATCGTTGATCTGATCATGTTAGAACACGAGCTTCCTGTTGGAATATTCGTAAGGGAAGCGAGCAAGCAAATACAAGAAGCAAATCGGCACGATGAGAATAGACAGCTAATGCTCGAAGACACTGAGTGTCAGCGAGCAGCTTACTGTTGAAAATGTGTTGCTTCAGAGCACTGTCCACGAACCCGCCTTCATTTCTTTAATGATTGAAAGATAACTCGTTGGATACAAATTAACTCGAGTGGATTTTTCCTGTTTTTTTTGTTCAGAACACTGTTTGGCAACTTCCCATATTGCTGCGTAGGTGCCAATTTAGTAGGTTTATTTGCACAGGTTGATTTGTAACATGTCCAGTTATGGAACGTGAATCTTCTGTGTTATAGAGGGATAGACATCGAGTAATACAACATAGATAGAGGCACTTTAGCCCAAATTGGTACATTTTTACCATTGTGTCCAGACAGCTAATTCCAATTGCCTGCATTTAGTCCATATCCATCTAAACCCTTTCACTGCATATATCTATTGAAATGTTTTGACAATGTTACTATTGCAACAGTGTTAACCATTTTCTCTGGCAGCCCATTCCAAATATGTAGCACTCTGTGCGTTATGTAGTTGCCCCTCAGATTCTTATTAAATCTATGCCCTGTCACATTAAACCTATGCCCTCTCGTTCTCAATTCCCCATTCCTGGAAAGAAGAAATACTATCGGCATTCATCCCATTAATGCCCCTCATGATTTTATATGCTCAATATGATCACCGCTCATTCACCTACTTTTCAATGAATAAACCCTGCCTTCTTGCAATGCCACTTTCAATGAACTACGTACTTATGCTCTGAATTCCCTCTGTTCCACAACAATCCTCAGGACTTTACCATTGACCGTATAAGTCCTAACATTAGTTGAAATTCCAAAGTGTTAAACTGCACACTGCTCTGTATTGAATTTTATTTGCCAAACCTCAGCGCACTTCCCACGTTATCAAGATCTCTTTGTGGCTTCTGATAACTTTCCTTACTATTAGCGGTATGTTCATGGATTGCATAGATGGCAAACTTTCTAATCATGCCTTGTACATTCAGTTCCTGGTAATTTATTTAAATATTAAAAACAAAGGTCCCAGCATCGAACCGTGGGGCACACCACTAGTCGCAGGTCTGCAGTCTGCGAAACAAAACTTCAAAAATCAAGCACTGCTTCCTATCGTCAATCCAATTTTGATTCCAATTCGTTAACTCTCCCTGGATCCTAAATGACCTAATCTCCATGACTGGAATGCCATGTGATACCTTATCAAAGACGATACGGAAGTCCGTACAGACAACATCTACTGCCCAACCGTCATCTGTCCTCTTGGTTAGCTATTCGAAAAACACTCTTCATGATTTGTCAGTCATGACGTCCCACGCATAAATCCATGTTGATGACCGCTCATCAGACCTAAACAATCCACATTTTGGTTGTTCCTGTCCCTCAGTATCCTGTCCAACAACGTGCCTACCACTGATATTGGGCTCACTGGCATGCAGATCCCTGTCCTGTCTTTGATACGTTACTAAAGCAATGGAACAACATTAACCACCTTCCAGTCTTCTGGAACGTCACCAGCGGGGAACGATGAAGCAAACACCTCTAGAAAGGCCTCTTCAATTTATTCCTTAGCCTCCTACAACAAATGAGGATGGCCTTGGTCAGGCATAGGGCGATTTATTCACTTCAATGTGCTTTTGGGCTGCAAAGACCGATTCTCTGATACTATGTATATGATCCAAAACATCACTGCTTGGTTCCCTTAGTTCTTTGGCACACATTATTCTCTCCTCGGTAAATGCTGAGGATGAATAATAATATAAAATGTCATCCATCGCCAGTTAAGCACATATAGACGTCCATGCAGATCTTTAAGAGGACTTATGATTTCTCTCGCCAAACCCTTACTCTTAATATAGCTTTAGAATCTCTTGAGATTATCTTTAGCTTTATCTGCGTGACCCATCTCCTTAGGTTTGCTCCTACACTTTTAATAGTGCACGTGGAAATCGTTGTTTTTGCTAGACGGTTCTCAAGTCTGCAGCTTCTGTGATTTCCAGTTCCTTCAGCTATTTCCTAACATTGCGTGGAGTGAAAATGATTAGTTCAAGACTGATATGCATGAAGCTGAGATCCTCAGGAAGAGGGCACAATAAGAAGATACACCAGAATCATCAGCCTGTACGCCGGAAAACTTGACAACAATAAATCAAATGAAATCAAAACGATTGTTCATCAACTGGATACTTCTGTTGAGAATGGAAACAGATAGCTCCCCCCAGCAGGTGAAATGATGTACTGTCCTCGCTCAACATTCAGTCTGGAATATTTCTCGAGCTGCCTGCTCCTGTTATTGCTCCAGTTGTCCAATCACATTCGCAGCTCCACTCTTCCGGATTGCATATCTCAAGTCTAATTTACTGTTTGCCTTTCTAGCTGTCACAACCACAATCTGCTTTCACTGTTTTCTCCTTCAGTGACTCGATGTTTAACCCTGACAGATCAAAATATTCAATCTTTTCCCAAATCTGGAGATTTGCCCTCGCAGCAGCCTGTGACCCCATCCAACACTGTCCAAAAGACACTGACATATAGCCTGAACACAATATTGTTCACCCAAAATCATTTTTCTTCTCCAACCAACAGCTTGCAGCGCTACCACCAATCTGTTCCTTTACCAACAGTTTTTGTCCTCTGCCACATTCTTCTCCCCAGGCATATTCTGTGGCTCCACACCAAACTGTGTGGCCCTGTGCCAAAAGAAGGTTAGACAGGACTTAAGGAATAGAAGCATAGAACGTTTGAATAAACCGGGACTGACGGGCATTGGCTGGCTGTTCGTCAGTGCAGGAAGCAAAGAGAGTGAAACAGAATGAGGTAGAGAGGGACTTTGAAAAAGGGAGAGAAATTGGGAGGAGAGAGGGAAGGCCTTCGTGAGAGTGGGAGGGCGATATGGAAGGTGATGAAACAAGGAAGAGAGATGCATTATGCCGAGGCCAGGTCGACGTGATTCATCCAGAAGTGAAAGCAAGGACAGAATTCCTTAAGCCCAACTCCTCTGCCCAGCTCCCCTCCCCTTCCCTGAGGAACAGGCAACGGGGCCGACTCAGCCTCTTTCTAGCTCAGCTTCTTCAACACAAAGACAAACAACAATATCATTCAGTCTGCAGCTTGGCACTTTTAAATGACCAATTCTATTAATTACAAATTGAAATCATGGATACAATCAATGGGATGGTGCCTCTTCTCGTTGGCCTCTGAGTTGCGAGAAACATTGAAATGTGCCACTGTCACTAACTGTGCGATAACATTGGACAAACCAGCATTGTCCTCAGTTTGGTAATATAGCGACAGGCTGCTTCATTGCTGAAATATTGAACTGATGCGAGAAAAACCTGGATGGAGTTATTAATGAGTGAATATGATTCTTTAATGAATTTGGGTAAAGGGATATTTCAACAGAGTCTTCAGTTGTTGTCTGAACTTCGTCTGTGTCACGAAATATATTGCATTGTTTTTGCAGCAACTGAGGAGCTGCAGCATGAAACCTATTTCCAGCAAAAAGGGATGTAGATACACCAAGTCGTACAACAAACCATCACATCCGGAACCATATAGTATGCACCAATAACGCTGACCATAATAAGATAAAATTGACTGAGATCATAAAGAGTAACGTGATGGAGTTTTTTCGGTTTTGCATTTGTGTGTCACACTGAACACCCCCATTTCTGTGAGAACGGAGTCTCCTGCAGGCTCTGCTTATCACCAAAACGTGTCGGATTGTTAAAACATTGAGCAACAGAATCAGTAGAAATGGGAGAGCTGGATTCAGAATGTGGTGGAGAATCTCGATAGTGACCCACACAAGAGAGGAACGAACGTTTAATTTTCCATCACAAAACCAGGGTGTGTTCTGCAGCCAATACCGAGGTGCGAGCATAAAATACCAGAAAATGTTCTTTAAACAGCTCAGCACAGTCACTGTTCCCAGAACCACAGCCGCCATTTTCTCACTGCAATATTTAACTTTCAGCTTCTGGCAACAAACGGCCACAACTCTATCAAAGGTGAAAGTGACGGTGAACCAGGCTAAACAGTCAGTGCCTGCATAAAGCAGGACGGCGTGAATATTGCACACAGGAATGGACTCCATGAAATGAAAATGTTCTTGATAAGCAATGGGAATGTGTATCAATCTCAGGTCCAAATTAATGAACAGTAGATCCGCCACCGCCATCGCTCCCAGGTAACGTTTAACACATCGAGACATTCCACAATCTTTATAAAGCAGGACGAAGATCATCAATACATGAACTGTAAGCATAGAAAACAAACAAATTATACATCACCCTGGGGGCTTATTTACCAGTTCGATTGAGGAAAAATGGAGACATAAAAAGTTTCACTGTAATCAGAGATTTATTGAAATAATAACAGCTGAAATTACAAATGGGAAGTTCTGAATTTCTTAAATAAATGTGATGCAAAGGATAAGAAAGACACCCTTCCAAAACACACAGACATACAACCATAAGAACAGACTGTATCTCGAACATTTCCACACAGTTGGTCACTCGACAATAGACATGGATTACGACATCACTGTTCTTAATGCGGAAGGGGAAAGCATTGTCAGCACGAACGATTTTCTCACAATTCCTCGAAGTAAAACGGAGTTCTGAAATATCTTTCTTCTCGTCTAAATTGTCCTCAATCCTCTGTCGTGAAGAATTATAAATGCATGGAAAACGCATTCACCCCTTCAAATGCCCGAGGTTACTTGTTAACAGTGTCCACCTCTCCCTGTAATGGCATCTCTTCCGTCGGTATCTAATCATTTGTTCAATTAAATTGGTGAATGTCATTTCGAGAATGTTGGAGAGAATGCCACTTCCTGAACTTCTCGATGATGTCATTCATCGAACATTTCAGATGATGTTCTAGACAATTCCTAGTTTCAGGAAACAACCCACTTCCCCCATATGCGACACACGAATTGGGCAGATACTATTTGTTTTTTTCAAACGCACAAGTGCATATTTTTCAAGTGCATTGTGAGATCAGTCTGTCCTTCCAATCTGCTCTATCATTCAAAAACATCAGTTGTGATCTGATGGTGTCCGGATATCAATGTTACATGAAGTTTCAGTCAGCTAACCCCTTGGATTTATGTCACTGACCAGAGAACACTCGGGAACCTTCGATATTAGCTTTCTTCAACATGTGCTCAGGGACCATTTACATAATAAACGTCTCTCCGAATGATATATTCCATCAAATGTAAACGTTAATATTATTTTAAAACTATCGTAAGTATACTAATCAAAGACATGCATTCATTTGAAAGTTATCGTGTTTCACTTTCAATTAGATGTTGTCATTTCATTTGACTTACCTTCCTTTTTTCTAACCAATTGCAGCATCTACATCGTTGCCTTTGATTAAAGGCGGGCACAGTTTAGGAGAGGTTTATAAAGTTTTCAGAACAAGAAACGGTGCAGACAGCACCGTATGTGGCGTGACAGTAATCTATTTTCAGATGCAGTAGGTAAGAATCAAGCAGAGGAAGGGACAAATTTAACGCATTGTTTTGTACTTAAACATACCCAGGACAACAAGTAGAGTTAATAAACTTGTAGGTCATATTGCATTTGGTGGGTGCCAAGTGGTGTATATCTTAGAGGCGTAGTTGCACGAGGATCAGCGCTGGGAAATAAATATTTCAAGAATAGGATACTCTTTTGTAGGATACACGCATCGACAGAGTGGGTCGAGATCCCTGCTCTATCAGAGTTAAATTAAATTAATAGCAAGAACTGTGGTATAAGGTTGAGAAGGCAAAGAATCTACGTGGGCTCATTTAAGGAACTGGAAATGAAAAGAAAAAGTCCTAATGGAAGTTTGTAGTAGTCAGTTTGTGAGGCAGAAGATAAATCAGGAGATAGTAAAGGTATGTGATAAAGGAACTACTGCAAAAAGTAACGTAGGACTTCAGTATCAAGGTGGACTGTAAAAATCAGATTGGAAGCAGATCCCAGGAAATGGAATTTGCATTCATTTGAAAGTTATCGTGTTTCACTTTCAATTCGATGTTGTCATTTCATTTGACTTACCTTCCTTTTTTCTAACCAATTGCAGCATCTACATCGTTGCCTTTGATTAAAGGCGGGCACAGTTTAGGAGAGGTTTATAAAGTTTTCAGAACAAGAAACGGTGCAGACAGCACCGTATGTGGCGTGACAGTAATCTATTTTCAGATGCAGTAGGTAAGAATCAAGCAGAGGAAGGGACAAATTTAACGCATTGTTTTGTACTTAAACATACCCAGGACAACAAGTAGAGTTAATAAACTTGTAGGTCATATTGCATTTGCTGGGTGCCAAGTGGTGTATATCTTAGAGGCGTAGTTGCACGAGGATCAGCGCTGGGAAATAAATATTTCAAGAATAGGATACTCTTTTGTAGGATACACGCATCGACAGAGTGGGTCGAGATCCCTGCTCTATCAGAGTTAAATTAAATTAATAGCAAGAACTGTGGTATAAGGTTGAGAAGGCAAAGAATCTACGTGGGCTCATTTAAGGAACTGGAAATGAAAAGAAAAAGTCCTAATGGAAGTTTGTAGTAGTCAGTTTGTGAGGCAGAAGATAAATCAGGAGATAGTAAAGGTATGTGATAAAGGCACTACTGCAAGAATTGACGTAGGACTTCAGCATCAAGGTGGACTGTAAAAATCAGTTTGGAAGCAGATCCCAGGAAATGGAATTTGTGGAAAGTTAACGAGATTTTGTTTGGACCAACTAACGGTTGAACCCATTGGGAAAATGACAGTTCTGGGTTTGGTGATGTAAAATGAGGCAGACATGATTACAGAGCTGAAGGTGAATGAACCACTGGGGGAAGTAAACATCATGTGATCGCGGTCAGTTTTCAATTTGAGAGGGAGAAGATGGAATCAGATCTAATAATCCCGTTGACAAAAAACAGCAACGACGACATGGCGGAGGAGCTGGCCACAGTGAAGTGGAAGGGGAGTCCTGCAGGGAAGATGATGGAGCAGAATGACTGGTGTTTCTGAGATAAATTGACAAACTACACGTAGTGTATTAATAATCCGCGTAAAGGAGCTGAGGCTATCATGGCTAACCTTGCAGACAACACAAAGGTTTGTGGAGAGACAGATAGAGTTGTGCAGTTGGGAAGACAGAACATGGACAATTCCCTGAATGTGATAGCCGAATATAAGAAAACAACTCAGCATCCATACGGGATACTTTATTCAATACATCGATTGTAAGAGTAGGCATATTTTGTTTAGCTGTTCAACACTTTGCTTACGCCTCAGCTGGAATATTGTGTGCAGTTGTAGACAACGTAATAGAAGTTTGTTGTGATTACAGGGATTGGCGAAAGAAGAAATTTACCAGGATTTTGCTGAGAATAAGACAATAAGACAAAGGTGCAGAGGTATCCACTGAGCCCATCGAGGCTGTTCGATCATTTCTGGCTGACCTGATAACCGTTAAGTACACTATCTCCTCTTTTATACTTGATTATCTTACCGGTTAAAAAGGTCCATCTAATCCTTGAATGCACACAGTGAACCAATCTCAACAGTTCTCTGAGCTATTGAATTCCACATAAGCACGAAAGTTAAATGTAGTGATTGGAACGTGGTCAGCCTGGTAGACCACCGAACATGAACCTCCTCATTGGGGCAGTTAACCTGGGCCAATCTGGGAGTCCAAACTGACAGCTATTAACAGGAGTGCCCGGTGGGGCCCTGTTTTCACCCTGCGACCAGCCTCTGAGGAAGCCAGATGATTGTCGAGGACTCTTTACGTGTAATTAAATAATATCTTATTGATAGGTTACCGGGCTCTGGGGAGTTATTTCATTAATGTTGTCTTGGTCCTGCCGGACATAGGGCTGGTCTCACAAGATGGAGAGATGACTGGTGCTGGTATAAACTGAGAGACATCACGCATCAGGCAATGAGAGACGTTGAGATGGATCATCCTGAATGGCAACCCCAGGCAGCAAGAGCATTGACGCCATGCTTTTGACATCCCTCTGCATTACAAATTATCCATCGAGCTAAGTGAACTAAGCAATGCTCTAAACATGTTCACTACCCTTTGATAGGAAAAATGGATACCCCTCTCATTTTGCCATAAATATATGACTCCATATTCGGATATTCTGCCATCTGGTACCAGACTCTCCTATGAGGGGAAACAACCACTTTCCATTTACACGGTTAACTTCCTTAACTATCTTGAATATTTCAGAATGGTCTTAGGCATCAATTCACCAGGAAACACTTGAAAGTCTAGAAAAGAGGCAGTCAGCAAATTCTGTTTCCCAACGGCAAAGTATCAATTCTCTTCTTGAAAACAATATTGCAAGTATAAGTTTCAGCAGCGGTGGCTCATTCACAGTTTAAAGGATGATGGAAATCTTCTGACAAATTCATGAAAGCAAGCAAAGCTGTCATATAATAAATTCTGAATTCATTTTCACGGTACCACGTTAGCACCCCACAAACTCCAGAATTCCAGCAAAATATAATTTGTTCTGTTATCAGTTCCTTAAAGAGACCCCTTCGATTTTCTTCCTCAGGCATATGGCAGAGTGTTACAGGATGTGAGTTGACCTGAATTAATCGTTTCTTTTCTTTGCTGGTTGTCTTAATAAGCAATTCACCTGCTCACACTGTCAATATTCCTGCATAAGCTTCCCTTTCATGCCATTATCCTTACTTGCTCGAATGAATCTTCTTCCATTGCACGCTTCAGCAGAGCATTCTAAATATTAACCGCTTGCTCCAAGATAACACGTTTCCTAGTGTCCCCATTGCTTCTTTCGCCACTTTTGTTCGAATTCAGTGGTATTTTGTTCTCGAATCCTCCGTCAATTGAGATCCACTCCTCCTTATCTACTTCGTCCAGGCCCCTCACGATTTTGAGGTTCTCCACCAAATTTCCTCTAAACTTTCGCTTCCTCAAGCAATACAGCCCAATGTTGTGGTTCTGTTCGCCGAGCTGGAAGTTTTTGTTGCAAATGTTTCGTCCCCTGGCTAGGCGACATCATCAGTGCTTGGGAGCCTCCTGTGAAGCGCTTCTTTGCTGTTTCCTCCGGTGTTTATAGTGGTCTGTCCCTGCCGCCTCCGGTTGTCAGGTTCAGCTGTCCGCTGTAGTGGTTGGTATATTGGGTCCAGGTCGATGTGTTTGTTGATGGAGTTTGTGGATGAATGTCATGCCTCTAGGAATTCCCTAGCTGTTCTCTGTCTGGCTTGCCCTATAATAGTAGTGTTGTCCCAGTCGAATTCATGTTGCTTGTTGTCTGCGTGTGTGGCTACCAAGGATAGCTGGTCGTGTAGTTTCGTGGCTAGTTGATGTTCGTGTATGCGGATTGTTAGTTGTCTTCCTGTTTGTCCAATATAGTGTTTTGTGCAGTCCTTGCATGGTATTTTGTACACTACATCAGTTTTGCTCATGCTCATGAATGTGGATGGCATTCATCCACAAACTCTATCAACAAACACATCGACCTGGACCCAATATACCAACCACTACAGCGGACAGCTGAAACTGACAACCGGAAGCGGCAGGGACAGACCACTATAAACACCGGAGGAAACATCAAAGAAGCGCTTCGCAGGAGGCTCCCAAGCACTGATGATGTCGCCTAGCCAGGGGACGAAACGTTTGCAACAAAAACTTCCAGCTCGGCGAACAGAACCACAACAACGAGCACCCGAGCTACAAATCTTCGCACAAACTTTGAATACAGCCCAACTTCAGCAAACCAGCACCAATAGTGAAGTTATGAGGGATGCACAGCTGACTGCATGTGTGAAAAGAACGAACAAGGGAATGTTCCAATTTGGATATCACGTTTACTGTGCAGCAGGCTCTTTCCTATTTTCCAACTGTCAGACCTTTCTGGGTGTACTGTGCATCGGTCCAATCTGTGGATTGCACATGAGAATATTACAGGAGTTGCAAAGAAGGTTTTAAAGAATGATACTCAAAACTGTGAATTTTTAACTTTGCACAAATGAGCAAACTTGACAGACTTTCCTCAAGAAAAGAGAAAATGGAGAGGCGACTGAATAATGCACTTTGAAATAAACAAGACTATTGGCCAGACAAATGTAGGCAAGATGTTTTCAACTTATGGGGGAGTAGGTGTTACTAATGCTTTGGCAGTCATTATTAAAGTTAGCTGAGAAATCGCAAGAAAGATTTTGATGAGTTGAATAGACAGAAAAAGGGAATCGAAAGTGTGGTACTGGGAAGGCACAGCAGGTCAGGCAGCATTTGAGGAGCAGGAATTGACATTTTGACATCAGCCCTTCATCAGCAATGTGGACACCTAATAGCCCAAAATTGGACATTGCCATTACATGGAGCAGACTTTACATGTCAACAGCTCGCAATAGTATAATGGGCCAAAGAGCTTTCTTCATGTATGTAATGAGATATACATCGGACAGAGAAACTCTGCAAATGTTTGAAGGATAAAAATGCAAAATGCTATTAGTTTTTGATCACGTGAGTCGGTGGCGTATTATGTAGAACATAAGCAGCATTACAGACCAAGGGTGGTAAAGTCACCTGTCTCCATACTGGAACTCCAACGGAACAAGTCTTCAACATTATGTGTGGGGCACAAACCTTGCAAACTGAGCGTTTACTGACACAAGTATTGGATCGGACAGCGCAGAGCTGTCTGAAAAGTAAACATAAATCACTTCTGATTACTCTAATAACTGTGTTAGGAGTACAATTGGGCATATTCGAGATTGAAATGGATTGCGACTGCAAAGTTCAGAATAGACGAGGGTTGAAGAAGTTCGACCTGAATAAGGAAAACATCGATGTCTCCGAATGAAAATTGAACTGATTTACCATGGCCAGCACCAACGTCTTTTGGCATAACATGTTCAACACAGTAAAACTTTGCAAGGTGCTTTACGGAGAACAATTGCGCAAAACCTGAGCCAAAGACGGATGAGGCGTTTACCTAACAGGAGGAGACCATTCAGCCCCTCAGATCTGCACCAATATTCAATAAAACGAAGACTGATCTACCACAGACCTCAACTTCTCTTTTCTGTCTGATCTTGATTGTCTGCACAACGTCAGGTGCTGAAGGACTGTTTTGTACTGACTTGTACTGTTCTATGTTCTATGTAATGCATCTTTGATATTTCAGAATGGTATCCACCTTCTCTTTGAATAGTCCCAGTGATCCAGCCACCACAAATCCCTGAGGTACAGAAGTCCAAATGTTTATTAACATCTGAGAGATGCAATATCTGTACATCTTGGTTTTCAATTAGTGGCCGCTAAATTGTTTTTGATTTACTCCCCTATTTCGAGAATCAAACACAAGTGGAAGCATCTTCTTAACACCTAACCTTCAAGCCCCCTCTGAGTTATAACTAGGAAATCTATCATCCGATATTATTCCAACATTTAAAAGCATAAAAAATTAACCTGCAACTCTTGAATATTTTGAACTGTCATTTCACGAATCAGCCTCGTCAATCTCTATTAAATCGCCTCCAATACTGGCATGTCCTCTCTAAAGTATGGGATCAAGACAGTACACAATACTCCAAGGTGCAATCTTACCAACACCATTGAAGTTAAACTAAGACTAGCCATTTAAATTTTACAAAAAAACGATCCCTCACAAAACGACCCAATTAGCAAGTTTAGGTGACATGGAATCGAGGGACAGCTAGCTTTTTCGACACAAAATCTGCTTAAAGACAGGAGCCAGATCATGATGATGGAGTGTTCTTCAAAACGGAATGAAGGCCTGTGACCAGCAGTGGGGCAGTTTTTACTGTATTTTGCATTTTATAATGCTGATTTGGATTTGAATATTGGAGGAATAGCTGGTAACTTTGCAGTCAACACCAAACCTCTTTGGTGTTGAACACCACGAACAATGTATGTGTTCACTCTTGTAATCTATCTAACTCTCTATAAATATAATTTTTGAAGGAATTATCTTAGAGGACAAAGGGTATTAATTAGAAGGGCTAATGGGCTCAGGGGTGGCACATAGGGTTTAGCTTAGACATATGGGAGGTGCAGCAAATTGATAAGGCAAATCAGCGCAGGAGTTCGGCAATTAATGGTAGGCACTTGGGGAGTGATGCCAACAAAGAGTTCATCATCGAAGTCACAGCATCCCTGATGAAGAAACTGCCATTCGGCCTATGAGGCCCATATCAACCTTCAAAAGAACATCCCAATAGACACACCTCTATTCTGTTCCCATAGCCCTACAATCCCCATTTCTATTCCACCAAGCCTGCATATATTTGGACTCTGTAAGGATTATGGAGCCCTGGGAGAAACGACGCAGAAACAGTGTGAATCTGCAAACTCCAAATAAACATTCATCCTGGGTGGAATCAAACCCAGATCCCATACGTTGTGAGGCAGCAGGGGATCACAGTGAGAAGCCATTCCACAAGAGTGTAGGTTCGTTGCACGTAGAGTCAGGGCGGGCAATTTAATACAGAAGGCATTTGGGACGCCTTTATTGGTCAATGCTTTGAATATGGGCATTGGGGCTACATGTTACTTCTGTACAGGGCATTAATTAAGCCGTCTCGGAATACTGCGCTCAATTCTAATCTCTCTGCTATGGGAAAGATGCTGCTAAATTTGGAAGAGTTCATAAAAGATTTGGAAGTCTGTTGCTTTAGTTGAAGGCTGAAGTGGTTGGGGTTTTTCCTGGAGAATCTGAACCTGATGTTTGAAGGTATCGAGTGTAGAAAATCATGAAGTGCATGGATAGGACGAAATTTAATTGAACTGACTTGAATTGAATTGAATTTATTGTCACGTGTACTGAGGCACAGTGAAAAGCTTTGTCTTGCCAGCAATACAGGCAGATCACAGAGTTATGACATAGTAAATGCAAAATCCCTTTTACCAGAGAGGATCTTGAAAAGTAGAGTGTGTAGGTTGAACATAAAGAAAAAGAGGGACAACAGTTTCGCGCAGAGGATTGCACATATATTGACAGAAATGACAAGCCAAAATAGAAAGTACAATTACAATTAGAAGGGCAAATGGATGAGTACATGAGTGGGAAGGGATGAGGAAGCATGAGCCAAATACTGACAAATGGGTGGAAAGTAATTTAGGATGTCTGTTTGACATGGATGCTTTGGAGAAGTGGATCTGTTTCCGTGCTGTACATTTCAATAACTCTATCACTGAAGGAGCTCCATCAGCAACTAGATGGGTCTCTAAGAGAGAAACAGGGGAGACCCTTCAGCCTCGAAAGTCTCTTACGTTGTAAAATTGGGAGGACATTTAGCCTCTCGAGTCTCTTACATTGTAAAGGGAGGAGGCCACTCATTCCCTCGAAACTGATCATGTTCGAAGAAAGCGGTGCTTCAAATCTTAGGATTGAGAGGATTCTACTAGAAAGTTGTTCCAAACATCAGCAGCATCGTGACACTGTTAACAGATTTGCTGAAGAAGGAGTCAAAATTTCAGTGGACAGAACAATGCCATGAATCATTTGACAATTTAAAAGGAGTGTTGAAAACTGCACCAATTTTAGGCACACCAATTGAAATTCTTCAAATTAGAAATTTATGCTGCCGACATTGGAGTTCGATTTATAGTGCTTCAGGGAGATGATGATCGAATTGGACGGCCGGTTGGTTACTTTTCCAAGTAAGTTAACAACAACCGGATAAAATAGGAATTGTTGTGCTTGGTACTGGTCTTCCAACATTTTAATGTGCATTTGACAAACAACGTGTCAGAGACGGTTGTTTACATGGATGACAGTCCTTCTACATTTTTGGAACGATTTAGAGGCAATGTATGAGAATATTTCGTTGGAGTCTTCCAGTACAAACTTTTAGTTTGCAAATAGTACGTGTTGTGCTTTGTACGTCTGTAATAGCAGACGTGTTATTATGAGTTTAATGGACAATGTATAGATAAGATTTAACACATACCAATATTGAGCATCACACATTCTGGTAATTCAGAAATCGGCAGAATATAGAACAAAGAAATGTACAACACAGAACAGACCCTTTGGTCCATGACGTTGTGCAGAGGATTAATCGTAATGTAACCTAAAATAACTTCACCTCCGAACCCCTCAATTCACTACGATCCATGTGCATACCTAGAAGTCGATTAAATGTCCCTCATGTCACTATATTTAATCCGATATTCAGCATTCCAGTTCGAACTTCCAAAATGGAGCACTTCGCATTTTTCCAGGTTGAACTCCATTTGCCGTTTCTCAGCCAAGCTCTTCATCCTGTCTGTCATGCTGCAGCCTGCAATTGCCCTCGATACTATCAGCGGCACCTCAAACCTTTGTTGCATCTGCAAATTTAATTACCCACTTCTCAACCTCCTCAACCAAGACATTTGTAAAAACTTCAAAGAGCAGATGCCCAAGAACAGAGCCCTGCGGTACCCCACTCAACACTGATCTCCAGGCAGAATACTTTCCATCTACGACCACTCTTTGCCTTCTGTCAGCCAACCAATTCTGAATCCAGAGACCAAATCTCCTCTTATCACATACTTCCTGACTTTATGAATGAGCCTACCATGGGGAACCATAATAAATGACTTGCTGAAGTCCATATACACCACATCCACTGCTCTACCTTCGTCGATCTGATTTTCACCTCCTTAAAGAACTCATTTAAATTTGAGACGCATGGCCTGCCACTCCCAAAGCCATGCTGACTGCCTGTAATCACGCTATGCTTTGCCAAACAGTCATAAATCCTATCCATCAGATTGGTTTCTAAAACTTTGCTGACAACAGACCTAAGACTAACTGGTGTGTAGTTCCCAGGAATTTCCATATCCTCCTTCTGGAGAAGGAGAACAACTTTCGCCTCCTTCCAATCCGCTGATGCGAGTCCCGTGGAGAGTGAGAAGGCAAAGATTTTTGTCAACGGCTTAGCAATCTCTTTTCTCGCTTCCTGGCGCACACTAGAATAAATCTGGTGTGGCCCTGTGGGCTTATCAATCTGAATGTTTGCCAAAATTTCCAGTACATCAACTTCATCAATCTTAATGTGTTCAAACCTACACCCCAGCTCCTCAAAGTTCTCTTACACAACATGATCCGTTTCCTTCGTGGAAACCGAAGCGAAGAAAAACCATCGTCACCTGCTTCCCCTATCCACGCACAAGTTCCCTATGGTGCCGCGGATCGGCCCTACATTCTCTCTGATGATTATTTTATTCCTGACGTATGACAAACATACCTTTGGGTTCTCCCTCATCCCTTTTCGTGCATTTTTCGTAGCGCCTCCTGGCTCTCCTCAGTCCATTTCTCAGCTCCATTCTCGCAAGCCTGTAATATCCTACAGCTGTGCTAAATCATTGCTTCCTCCACCTTACGTAAGCTGCCTTCTTCCTTTGACGAGAAGTTCCTCTGTTCTCGTCATCCAAGGTTCCTTAATCGTACCCCTTTTTACCTGTCTCTGAAGAACAAATTCGTGCATCACATGCAGCAACTGCTCCTTAAACAGTCTCCATATGTCTGTTGTGCCCTTTCTGTCGAACAATGGCTCCCAGTCTGTACTTCTCAAGTCCTGTCTGATATCGTCATAATTACCTTTTCCCTAATTCAGTATCTTCCCTCGGTAACTGTTCCTTTCCCTCTCCAAGGTTATGGTAAATGTGAGGAAGTTGTAGTCACTGACACCAAAGCGTCTCCCAACGTGAGATTCTACACGTGCCCTGGCTCATTGCCGAGCACCACATTCAAATAGTCCTCTCTCCTCGTCGATCTGTCTACATACTGATTAAGGAAACCCTACTGAACACACCAGACAAAAACCGGCTCCATTCAAACTGTCTACTCTAAGGAGTCATGATTTGGAGATGCCGGTGTTGGACTGGGGTGTACAAAGTTAAAAATCACACAACACCAGGTTATAGTCCAACAGGTTTAATTGGAAGCACACTAGCTTTCGGAGCGATGCTCCTTCATCAGTTGATACTATCACCTGATGAAGGATCGTCGCTCCGAAAGCTAGTGTGCTCCCAATTAAACCTGTTGGACTATAACCTGGTGTTGTGTGACTTTTAACCTTACTCTAAGGAGGTTCCAGTCGATATTGAGAATGTTTAAATCACCCATAACAACAACTCTGCTACATTTTTATTTTTCCAAAATCGCCCGACGATGAGTTCTTCAACATCTCTACTGCTATTAGAAGTCTGTAGAAAAACCCCAATGACACGGCTGTTCCCTTGCTGTTCCTGACTTCCGCCCATGCTCACTCCGTAGACAAACCTTCCTCAACAACCTTTGTTTCGGTAGCTGAGATGCATTCTCTGATTAGCAATGCGACATTCCTCATATTTTACCACTCTCCCTGTGTTTGTTTTAACGTTATAAATCCTGGAACTTCAAGCAACCATTCCTGCCCCTGTGAAACGCACGTCTCCGCTATGGTCATAACATGATAGCGCCAAATACTGATCCATGTTCTAAGTTCGTCACTCTTTATTCTGACGCTCCTTGCGTTAAAGCAGACACACTTGAACCGATCCCTTTGATTCATCGCGTGAGAAAACTTCCTGAAAGATTCACTACATCCTGTTACTGCCCCATCTGCAACTGTCGCCTCTCAGACAGTGAGTCTGATTCACACACCCCTGCCATCTAGTTATCACCCTCCCACACCACACGAGCAAATCTCACACCACGTACATTTATTCCCCTCCTATTCAGGTTCAACCCGTCCTTCATGTACAAGTCACAGATTCCCTTGAAGGTATCTCAATCGTCGAGGTGTCAAAAGCCCTCCCTCCTGCACCAGCCTCGCAGCTACGTGTTGAACTGCATTCTCTGACTGTTCCTCACCTCACTATCTCCTGGCACCAGTAGCAAGCACGAGATTACTGCTCTACTCGTCCAGCTCTTCAGCTTCCAAACTACCTCTCTGTAATCACTTTTCAGATCCTCAATCCCTTTCCTGGCTATATCATTTGTGCCGATATGTAACAAGATTTCTGGCGTCTCACCCTGCGCCTTCAGAATGCTGTAAAACCGAATGGCGACAACCAAGACCATGGCACCTTGGAGGCAGCACACCTTCCGGGTGTCCCTTTTCTGACCACAAAATATCCAGTCAATCCGTCTAACTATTGTGTCCCCTACCAGCATTGCTTTTCTATTCTCCCCGTTCCCGTCAGACCCGCAGTGCCAGGCTCAGTGCCAGAAACCTGACAACTATGACTTCTATCTTACCCACTGAAAAAAATCCCGGCAGCCCTCGTTTCTCTCCGCCCTCTCTCCTCGCTGCTCTGTTCAAAAATGCGTTTTCCTCAACTTCGCAGCCGTCCTTTGTCCCTCCCTTGAAACACTCGCCAATTGAAGTCCTCGACGCCTGAGCTAAGTGTTTTTTAAACTGTTATACTCACGTTCCCAGCAGTCTTTCGCTCCTCCCTCGCAACTCTCGAGAAATGGAGGCCTTGACCCCTGGGGTACGTTTTTCAAACTGTGATAGTCAATTTCCCAGCAATCCTTTTCTCCTCCCTCGCGCCACTCAGCAAATGGGGGCTTCGACATCTGAGGTAAGTTTTTTACAGTGTTATACTCACCTTCCCACCACACTTTCAGTTATCCCTCGCACCTCTCGGCAAAGTGGATTGTGGCGGTACATTATAGAAGGAGGTGTTGAAGGTAGCGAATGAATTGCAAGCAAAGATCAATTGACAGTACGGAAAACTCAAGCCAAAATACCAAAATATCATAGTCAAAAAAAAATTACAGGTAATCACGGCTATAAGTCATGCGAGCACTTTTAAACTTGGGGAGAGACAACAAACATCTGAAGAGATAATACATCTCCACGCTCCCAGGAAAAAAAAAACCATCCAGTTATAAATGGTACATGACTGGGCTGAGGCGTGACAGATGGAGTTCAATTCAGATAAATCCAAGCTGCTGCATTTTGGAAAAACAAATATTTGCAGGACTTATACACTTAATAGAAATGTCCTAGGGAGTGATGCTGAACAAAGCAACTTTTGAGTGCAGATTCATAGTTTCTTGAAAGTTGAGTCTCACGTCGAAAGGACAGTGAAGAATGCGTTTGGTATGCTTTCATTTATCGGCCATTGTACTGAGTACAGGAGTTGAGAGGTTATGTTGCGACTGTACAAGACATTGATTAGACCAGTAGTTGAATGCTGCGTGTGATTCTGGTCTCCTTCCTATCGGAAATGTGCTGTGAACCTTGAAAGGGTTCAGAGAAGATTTACAAGGATGTTTCCAAGGTTGCTGATTTTGAACTGTAGGTAGAGGCTGAACAGGCTGGGACTGTTTTCCCTGGAGCGTCGGAGGGTGAGGGGTGACCTTATACATATCTACAAGATTATAAGCCCCATGGACATAAATATACAAGGTCTATTCCCTGGGGTGGGGGAGTCCAGAACAAGAGGGCATAGATTTATAGTGAGGGGAAAGATATAATCGAGACCTAACGGACAATCTTTTCACGCAGAGGGTGGTGCATGTATGGAATGAGCTGCCAGAGGAAATGGTGGAGTCTGATACAATTTCAACATTTAAACGGCATGCGGATGGGGATAAGAATAGGAAGGGATTGGAGGGATATGGGCTGGGAGCTGGCAGGTGGGACTCGATACGTTTGGGATATCTGATCGGCATGGATGGGTTGGGCTGAAGGGTCTGTTTCCGTGTTGTACATATCTATGGCTCTATGACACGTTCCGCAAATATTTCTGACACCAGAATTCGATGGAGGAAGGCATTCAGAACAGAAGATTTGCAGAGAAAACATCCCCAATAGCACAATCAGCAGAGTGGATAGGAGCACTCCACAAGACACAGCCAGTGCGAATTTTCAGAGACTCACTTTTTTGTTGTTTGCATAGCAAGTGGATTTATAGAAGTAGGAACTGTGCTGTTGAAGCAGAATACAAAATAATTTACTGCTTCTTAATTGTAGAGTGTGTGAACGGAATTGATTCCATTTTGCTATTTTGTTATAACATATTAGTTGGGGGCGTGTTACGAGTCAGGTTATATCCCTGGTCACACTTCATTGTCAGATAATGAGTGCGTCCACGAGATATCCAGAAGCTATTTCGTTACATAGTATCACGGTTAAAATAATTGTTGGAAAGTTACTCCTTTTTTTGCAGAATGCGTACCATCCGCAAAGACACAAAGTTAAGTAAAGTTACTTATTGAAGTTATGGACAGCTGTGGAATAAAACCGTTCAAATCCATTGCTTACCATCCAGAATTGCAGGGAGTATTAGAATGGTTGATTAAAAAATCAAAGACCATGTTGAGAGCCTGTACTCAAGAAATTCCAGTGGATTATAATAAGGAATTCCATTTGCACAGTTTGCAATAAACGAATGTACCAAATGAATCTACCTAATTCTGTATGAATTAGATTCTGGGCATGAGGTAAGAGGACCAATGGAATTAGTTCAACAAAAAATGATGAGTCAGAGTTCAGTGACCATATATATCGATGATGTGACAATGGTTAGTGAATGATTAACTTGAGATCTTGAGTAGGCTAGAGAGCATTTAAAAGTAGCAGAGCATGTGATTAAACAGGAATCAGCCAGGAAAATTGAATTCATAACTTTTCTAGTCAACAGAAAGTGGAGCTGTTATGTGCAGTGTACGTAAAACTTTAAGAACAGGTTTAGTGAGTCTTATCTATTCGAACGTATGTCGATAAGATAAACTATTTGATAAGAAATCTCACAGAATGTGTGATGTGAGTCAAATCAAACAGGTTTTTGATAGGAAAAGAAAACAAAAGGAGAATGTGATGATTGTTGGAACACAAAGTGAAGAACCGAGTTCA
>NC_057717.1:78695922-78698060 GCF_004010195.1 Chiloscyllium plagiosum | reverse complement strand
CATTCAAATTCCATCACCTAATAGGGATCCTCTCACATTTGTTTGAATTAAATTATTTGTGCCATTTCTGTACCCAAGTCGCCAGTCTATCTATATCCTCTTGTATACTTACACAATCGTCGACATTATCAGCAACTCCAACAATCTTCTTGACATCTGTAAACTTATTAATGAGAGAACCAACATATTCCTCCAAATTATTTGTAAACAGTACAAATAACAGAGAACCTAAGACTGATTCTGGTGGAACACTGCTAGTTACCATTCTCCATTCAGAAAAAAGACCCTCCCAGTGCTGCCCTCTGTCGTTTATGATCAAGCCAGTTTTGTATCGCTAGTCCACTCTGTACTCGTGATTTTAAATTTCGCACTAATGTACCATATGGGGTTTTATTACAAAAATGCCCACGTCCCCTTCCTCATCCATTATCTTTGTCATGTCGACAAAAATATTCAATCAGGATTGTGAAATGAGACATTTCATAACCATCCGGCCTGTCAAAAACAGGTCAAGTGTTTTCAAATGTGTTTATATCATGTCCCTCAGTATCATTGCCAAGAGAGTACAGACCACAGAAGTCAGTTTCACCCGACAATAATTAAACTAAGAATGGTGGGCATGGGTCCCAGGAAATAGATATAAAGGGGATCAGTATGATACAGGTACAGTTCAGAAGAGGAGTAAGTCATCAGTCGTGGCAGGCAGGAACAAAGCAGAGAATGAAATAAGACTGATAAATTAAAATTAACTCATTTAAATCTAAGAGGCCTAACAGGTAAGGCAGATTATTCATGGTAACAGTTGAGAACATGGAACAGGTCCATCAAAGCGATTATAGAGATGAGGCTCAAGGATGGACAGGACAGATAGCTTCATGTTCCGAGGTATTGATGCAATACGAAGGATTGAAATGGGACAAAGAGAGGAGAGGCGGTGGTGTTTTTTGTTTCGGGATGACGTTACAGTCGTACTGAGGGAAGATAATGATGGGAGTAGATCCAGGGAAGTTATTTAAATGAAACTGAGAAACGAGAAAGTGATGATCACATTATTGGAATTTTACTATAGACTCCAAATGTTCAGGGGAAATTGAGAAACAAATTCGGAAGGAGACGTCTATAGGAACAAGAAGATGGTTGCAGTGGGAGATTTTACCTTTCCAGACATACACTGTTTCTGCAATAGTGTTAAGGGCTTAGATGAAGGGGAAATTGCTACATCTGTGCAAGCATGTTTTAAGATTCAGTGTTTGGATGAAACTACTAGACAAGAAAAAAACCTGTATTACTCTTGGGATATAAGGCGGGGAAGGAATCTGACGTGTCAGTGGGGGTACATATTGGGGCCAGTGACAATACTTCTCTTCCATTTAGAAGAGTGGTTGAAAAGCATAGGCCAATTATAAGAGTTAAAGGTCTAAATTGAAGCAAAGCCAACATTTACGGCATGAGGCAAGAAATATCAAAAGTGGATTGAGGGCAGATATTCGTAGGAAAAGCGATGGCTGGAATTGGGAAGCATTTAATAGCGACATCGCGAGAGTACAGAGACTGTATGCTCCTGCTGGGATGAAAGGCAAGGCTGATAAGTAAAGGGAATGCTGGAGAAATTGAGGTTTTGTTCGAGAAAAAGAAGGAAATACATATCAAGTACAGAGAACAGGATCGATGATTCCTCAGATGCCTATAAAGGCAGAAATATACTTCGGAGAGAAATCGGAGATAGTTTTGTCAACCACTATCATGGAGAATATAACGAGATTCCACACATGCGTTAAACACAAAAGAGTAGCAAGGGAGAGAACAAGGCACCTCAAAATTCGCCAATGTACATATTAGAGGGGAGTGTTAAAGCGCATAAAGTTGCATAAATCCAAAGGACTTGCTCAGGTGTTCCCGTGCACTCTATGGGAAGCTTGGGAAATGTTTGCTGGACCACTTTCTGAGATATTGAAAACATCGATAGACACAGGTGAGGTGTTGAAAGACTTGACATTGCGTAAACATAGTGCCACCAGTTATGAAAGGTGGTAAAGGTTCACCTGCACTGAAGTTCAGGTCTTAGGGTGGCAAGATGGCTCAGTGATGAGCACTGCTGCCGAACAATACCAGGGTCCCAGGTTCAATTCTAACCTCGG
>NC_057717.1:78687208-78695669 GCF_004010195.1 Chiloscyllium plagiosum | reverse complement strand
CTATTACTGCAAAATTTGTTGGTACCAGAATAAGTAGTTTCTGGCCAGAGCTGGGCTGGAGGATGTGGAGAGCACCCTGCGAAGGCAAAGATTATAAATCCTTGCCTTGTATATTTGTGGCCTGCACTTCGGGAACAGAGCTGAGAGGTAGCAGGTGGATAGCAGTCTGGGGAGGTTAGAAATTCTGATTCAAAACGGTCTCAACTGAGAAGAAAATGAAACGCGATGTTCCAGGACGGCTGTGATTTGATTGGCTAATAAACTTCTTTTTAATTCATGAGACATTGACTCCAGTACAAGGAAAGAAGGGATCCCTTCCAATGGGACAGTCTTCACAAGAACTGTGTTGGGACCACAGTCCTAGTGACTCGCACATTGAGGTCTGAAAACAGAGATTTCCTGTAAATGACTGCGGGATGTTGTCAGTAATTGTAGAAACTAGAAAAACCGAATTAAAGGAAAATTAAAGTTTGCAGAACTGGGGAGACGACACTAAAATCTGCAGCATATACAGAGTGTTTGGAAAGGGTTAGCAATCGAAATTCAAGTGGACTGGAAAAAACAAATGACAATGAGAGTAAGGATTGTTATTGCAGGACTGAAGATGTTATCTTGGAATGTACACACTGTGTGGAATAAGGTACAGGAGCTTGTCGCACAGATTAAAACAGGCATGTACAATTTGGTGGGCATTATCGAGACATTGCTGCAAGGATATCAGGGTTGGGAGCTGAATATTCAAGGGTACACATTCTTTCAAAAAGATAGACAGATCGGCCAAGGGATTAGAATTGCCTTATTAGCAAGAAATGCAAGTCAATCAATAGTAAGAAACAATGTCGCGTCAGAGAGTGTAGAATCTGAATATAGATTTGAGAAAATCAAAGGTAAAAATAACATGTCTGCAGTTCTGTCCATGCTTCCAAATAGACGTCAGCAGCTGGACACAAGATGGACTAGGAGACAGAGAAGTCAAATTTACAGTGATCATTTGGTATTTTAATATGCATGGGGGGCTGGAAAATACACGTGAGTCGTGAATTGCAAGTGAAGAATTTGTGGAATGTCTACGATATGGCTTTTTGGAGTAGCTATGGTGGAACCCACTGCACAACAGTCAATATTGGATTTCATTCTGTGCAATGACGCAGATTGATAAGGGATCTGAAAGTGAAGGTACTCTTAGGAGACAATGATTGCAATATGCTTTGCTTTGCTCCGCAATTTTAGAGTCGGAAGATAGAATCAGAAGGAATGCTACTACAGTTGAAAAAAAGTCAAAGGCCTGAGGAAGGAGCTGGGTAGTGTTGACTGGGAGAGGAGCCTAAAAGGAAATGCAGGGCAACAGCAATGTTAGGAATTTCTGCAACTAATGCAGGAGACACAGCAGAGATTCAACCCGAGGAAATATTTTACAGGGAGGATAAAGAAAATACGGCTGACTGGGGATATCAGGGATAGCATAAAAACAAATCAAATCATATAATGCGGCGGAGGGCAGTGGGAAACCATAAGATTGCGAAGCTTACAAAGATCAACAGAGGAGAACAAAACAAGAAATAAGGAGAGAGAAGATAAAATCTGAGGGGAAGTTGGCCAGTACTATATAGGATGACTGGAAGAATTTGTTTAGACATATAAATGGCAAAGGAAAGGCAATAAAAAAAATTAGGCTACTAGAGAATGATGATTGAGAGATAATAGTGAGGAACATATAAAAGACAGGCTGAGGAATGGAATAATTACTTTATTTTAGTCTTCTCGGTGGTAGACACGTGTAATATCCCAAACTTCCAGAGTGTGATAGGGCAGAGCTGAGTAATTGACCATCATCAAAGAGAAGGGGCTAAAGAAAGTGAATGGCGTGCATTTGGATAAATAAACTCGACCAGGTGGCTGATATCCCAGGGCTCTCAGGGAGATTACTGAAGAGAAACTGGAGGCTATGGCAGTGATCTTTCAAAACTCACGATAATCAATGAAGCTACCAGAGGACTGGTAATTTTAATATCTAATTTTAAGTACATTAAACGGAACGCCTTGTTATTTAATTACTCTCGCTTAAAATTTAAGGTGCCACAGCGTGAATACCTCAACAAAGCAGGGAGTCTTAGAAGAACAATTCTTCATATTAACCAGAGATGGTACGGGATTGAAAGAATGATTTCACCATCGTTTGTGCTGCAAACCACGAGTCCATCCAACTGACCTTACACAAAATAAGTCTTCTTTCAAAACGTGATGAATCTAATTCTGCTTTAGTGAAGTAATTTGGCTTCAAAGTGGCAAGGGATCAGTTTTGGACATGTGTCTGAAAGGGAATTGTTACTTGAGTTGATTCGGTTGAGTTTTTAAAAAATCCTCTGTGCAACTGACAATGGTGTCGAGATTGAAAAAGAAGTGAAAAATATCAGTGAGGCTCTGTTTCCTGAATATCACTGCTTGACAGCCATCGAGGAAATCGACAAAAAAAGCAAACAACCATTCCAACCTCTGATGTATACATGAAATGATGGTTTTGGGGAACTGAAATTCACAGACGCACGGTCATATGCTTGTCCTTCTCCTTCAATGAAAACGTTGTGTTCAAATCACAGGGAGGGTGATGTAATAGTTGACCATTGTTTCATTGTTTCGTTGAAATTGTATGTATGCACTTGCTGAAGGCCACCAATCCTGTGTAAAGTGAGAAAGCTATCAGTTAACAGCAGTATGGAATATTCATCGCTTTTCAGATTTGCAAGGCTGGGTAAGGAACATAAAACAACTTGGGCAACTAAACCTCTCGACTGTTTCATTTAGCAGATGATTAAAATTTCAGGGAATCAATAAAGGTAATATCAATTAATTTTACAAAGAAGGAAGACATAAACTTTGTCACTTTATTAGTAACAAGTGTGCAAGGTCTGCTCTGTGTAAGAAGAACGGTCCGAAATGACGAAATACGGGTTAAAATGGAATAAACTTCTCGGATTTTGTTTGTGTAGATTATATCTCTACGAGAAGAGAGGAGCAATTTCGTCAATGACGGCTGTGATATGTCTGAAGAATTTAAAATTGAAATTGAATGGGTGCAAAATTTGTGTTGGTGATAAAATCAGAGAAATCTTCAGACTCCATGAGGATGTATTTTACACGTGTTGGGAATTATTTTCTAAATTCTCTGTCGACACAGGACAAGGGTTAGAGGAGTCAAAAAGTGAAAACGTATTATCATAATTTAATAAGGTTAGGAGTGACAAAGGGCTCTTTTTTATTAATTAACACCTGCATATATTCATAACTGAGTTCTAAGGTTTCAGTCCCTATATCTGCAAACTGCTTATGAATTATTTACCAATGTGTGGTTCTTCAAACTGGACACAATAATCCAGCTGGCCGCTGATTAATGACTTTCATGAGCGACAAAACTTTTGTGCTTCACTTTGCATTTCTTACCTAATGTTAAAACTACCATGCGTGTTTTGAAAGCCTTTTCACCTTTGCGTTGTTACGCACATTTTTACATATTCTGCATAATTGAAAAGAGAGTTTATCTTTGAATACAACTGTTTTGAAGTGGTACTGCTCCGATTATACAATTTGACCTTATGAACTGTTTTGACTCCAATGACCAGTTGTAAACATTCACCTCCAATGAATGTTTGCACAGATACTGTCTTCAGTAAATTACAGATGAGGGAAAACTCCACCCCCGGATCATCAGAATTTGGAATACAGAGCATCTCTTGTCTTCGTAAAATTGGGTCCCCGCCAATGGTCTGTTTTAATTGTGACGCCTGATCCTCATCATTCCCCGTAGGAGATAAGTTTCTGTATTTGGCAATATTGTCTCGAGATGGTAGATCTCTTATTTTCAGGTGTTTAATGCAAAATTGTTTTACGGTATAATGCTATTTAAAGTGGTAAATGTAAGTATTGGAAAGACTATCAACTGTGTTTTCGAGATGTCCAGCAAAATCACGATGGTGCACTCATCACAAGATACATTTCCTGTAACCCTGATTTTCAGCCACAACCTTTATATGCGCTATGTCAAACAGATCCGTATCGATTGCAGACGTCTCAACTTTGCTAATTTCAATGAAATGTCGGGGAGATATTTGCTTTTCTTCCTGTTACTTTTGCAATGTGTGTGTTACTCACTAGCTGTCAAGTCAAGCTTGGATAATGGGCAGATTGTTGAAATAGGAAGATCTATCGTTTCATTTCTTCAGAGTTTCAAAAATGTATTTTCCATTATTTCAGAAGTAGTCTAAATCTCAACTTGCCCTTCTTATTACTTTCTTGCAGCAAGACATGCTGGAGGAAAGCCAGATTGCTCTGCACTGAATCATTCATAATATATCTCCACTTAGGCCATAGGTTGTTGTTTATCTTTCGTTATTCTGACCGAAATTGGCAACCTCAATCTTTCCAATGTGAATTTCCATCATGATAATATTCTGCACTTTAATCACACCATATCAAATTACTCATTTATTCAAAACTTCTTCCATTCTGAAAGGGGCTGTAAATTGTTAGGATATAGATGTTTTTAAACATCGACACTGTAATTTATATTACACAATTCTCCATAACACAGTGACAGGCAAGAACCTAAGGAGGGTGTACAGGAGAACAGATTCATTGCAAATCTATTTAACACCGTAATATTTGCAGTTTTACAACCGGATATAAGCACCAAAATGGCCAGTCACTTTTTTCTTGTGCTTAGCTAATTCTCGAATCAACAAAATATTTTCCTCACAGCTTCGTCTGCACGAATTCACTTTATGCTTGCTACTTTTTAGAAGGCCTTCCTGACGTCCACGTACTACACATAAGGCCTTTCCATTATCCATATTGGTTGCTCGATTTTCTCAGAACTGTCGTGAATTGAATAACATTGCATGTTATTTTTGAGCTGATATTATCCGTACTTTTTCTGAATATTTTAAAAATCCATCAGCTTATACTGATTTTTTTGTCCTTTATGCATTATTTGTACCGATGGAGTCTTCATCTCCTTTTAGTTTCTGAAATGATCATGAACATTCATGGCAGAACGTGGCAAGATTTCACCAACATTCTTAGGGATTAATTAACTCTTTCTCGCACAGTAATAATTTAAAATAATATTTTGCACATGTTTTACACAGATTTCTACTGCATTACTTGTAGGAACATTGCTACTGCTTGTGCCAGGAACATTGTATGGCTTGGTCTCAAAGGTAGAGTGTGAGACGTGCTAAGATACCACATGCTGTAATTGATTAGAATGCTGACCCACAACCTACTCTGGCCCACAAACATCCACTGAATTCATATTTGTGTTGAGATATCTGTTCAAACACTATCCAATTATCAGAGTAGCTATAATGGGCGGCACGGTGGCACAGTGGTTAGTACTGCTGCCTCACAGCGCTGGAGACCCAGGTTCAATTCCCGCCTCAGGCGACTGACTGTGTGGAGTTTGCACGTTCTCCCCGTGTCTGCGTGGGTTTCCACCGGGTGCTCCGGTTTCCTTTCACATTCAAAAGATGTGCAGGTCAGGTGAATTGGCCATGCTATTGTTAGGCAAGGGGTAAATTTAGGGGTATGGGTAGGTTGCGCTTTGGCGGGTCGGTGTGGACTTGTTGGGCCGAAGGGCCTGTTTCCACACTGTAATGTAATGTAAAGTACATCATGTAAAGCAGTGCCTCCTGAGTGTGAAGGCTGGACATCTGTTTCTCCAGACGATGAGGTTTGTTCTCTGGTTTTTATGAACGAGCAGGTATGTTCTGTACCTTTAAAGGAGAATGAAAGCTGGAAAGGACGTGAAAAGAACAGGTATGCTGACAAATCGAAAAATGTCACATCTGTATTTGAAACAAAAATCTGTGCTGAGTTGCTGTGATATTCAAGAAATTCGAATTTGGCCTATCATTGTAAACCATTCCCCAAGGTACCAAAATCCAGTCGAATTTGAATTTTGGTGATTTGACGTCATCAAACCAATGAGACGGTCCAACGTTTTGGGTTAAAAGTTGGGCATATTGAACATTTATCTAAAGTGTCAAAAAGCACCAACAAATAGGCTGCCCACAGAGACGGTCTCTGAATCGTACCTGTTCATATGAAATCTGTGCAGCAAAATACCGAAGGAAAGAAGGCAGGACGAGACAGAGGGGAATCCTAATTTCTGACTGGATTTGAAATTTGAGATTTTTTGTAAAACTTACTCATCGGGTTTTCTCGCATTGCTGGCAAATGCGAGGTAGGTAAAGCAAACAAACAAGATAGATCGTTCTTGTTGTTTAAGAAGCGGTGTGAAATTTTCTGTGTGTCTAGTTTAAAAGAAAAAAAAAGGTTTACTCGATGTCATAACATATTGGCGGTTTGTGGCCGTGACATGAACAGGTTTAGACAGATCCAGTCTGTGATTTAGACAGATTTTAATAGATTTAGGTTAGGGAAAACGCCCACTGTATTTAAACATTTGCCAGTTAGTGTCCGAGATCTTTAAATAAAATGTAGGTGAGATAATGCATTTAATTTGGGTTACTTGGGGTTTGATAAAATTAGAAGTTAGGGAAATGGTTGTTATAATTGCTGAAGAGGTTCTGGGGATGGAGGATGATTTGTAAATTTGCCAATAAAGTTAAGAGAGAAAAGAAAGAACCACAGTCATGGAATTAGGAAAGAGGTTAGAATTGAGTGTAACCAATTGCGGAAATTGGATATTGCGGAACATATTGCGGAAATTGGAATGGAATTACTCAAACACTTAGGTGTGTCAGAGAAACAGACAATTGCAGTCGAGTTAGAAAACCTTAAGTTATAAATGAAGGAATTGGCGTTAGAAATTAAACAAAGACAGAGTGTGAGAAAATACGAGGCAGAGAGGAAGAGAAAGGGAGAGAGAAGAGAAAGGTGTAAGAGCCAGAAAAGGAAAGAGGAAGTTCTTAGCTGAGCAAAGAGAAAGAAAAAGAGAGACGAGAGATAGAAAAAAGAAAGGCAGAGACCTTTCTTAGCTGAAAAGAGAGTGTGATAGAAAGAGAATGTAGAGGGCAAAATAAACAACTTTGTTTTTGAACTTGAGAAGTTGCTACTGAGAAACCATAGCCAAGTTAACAGGTTGGAGATAAAAAGAGAAGATAGTGATATATCCAAATATGTCAAACTCTGCCACATTTCAATGAGAAAGTTGTTGAAGCCTTCCTTATTTCATATGAAACATTGATTCGCGAGGTGTAATGTTCCGAGGACCTGTGGGTAATGCTAATTCAGACTAAACAGTCAGACAGAGACAGAGTGAGGTATTTTCAGCGCTCTCAAGTGTGGTGTCTGAAGATTACGAAGAGGTCAAACAGGCTATCTTAAGTGTTTATGAATTGCTACCAGGAGCTTAGAAACAACGGTTCAGAAACGTAAAGAAGGAACCTGGCCAGCATTATGCTGAGTTCGAAGGAATTAGCCATAGTAATTTTGTAAGATGTGCGCTGGCTTTATAAAGAGAAAAAGATCTAAATAGATAAGACTTCACTTTTACAGATGATAAGAATTCACGTGGATGAACAGAAAGTTCAGGAAGTGAGAAGAGCAGAAGCTTTAGCAGATGAATACATGTTGGTGCATAAGTCAAGTTTCTGGAAGAAATTTCATTCTATCAGGGATAGAAGTTGAGAGAAGGACGGTCGTACATTACAGAACAAACATTAGAGGACACTGGTAATTGTTTAACACAAGGTAAAGAAGCCAAAGATTTTGGCAAGGAGATGAAAGTCCTCCTGCCTTTTCACTGGAATGGAGTAGGACACAATAACTTTGATTGCTGGCAGTTCACGAAGGACACTGGTAAAAGATACGTTTGCTGCCAGAATTTGGGGAAGGTAAAGTCACAGCGCTGTTTCTTGAAGAAAGACGATGTGAGAAAATATGTTGTAGAAGATCCTAACCCAATGGCATCAGTGAAAGTAGTAAAGGAAACGCTAAGAAAAATCAATAAGCAGCTGGAGAGCGCGCAGCATAGGCTGGGGCAGGTAATGGAGTAAGTGCATGATCTCTGGAAAGAAATCAGCTCTGTAGGTAAAGTTTACTGCGAAGAAACAGAGGAAGGAGGGCAATCGTCATAATTTTAAGAGTTAGAGGATCTAACTCGTCTCTAATTGTGAGAGATAACAAATTTGCCCTATTTCTGATCTGTTACCCGAGACAGTGGTACTTTGTGTGATAGAAGGACATAAATCTAGCATTACCCTCGGGAAGATCGTATTGGAGTGCCAATTCAAGGCTTGAGTAGTAACAAGAGGAGTGAGTGACAATTCCAGGAATCCAGTTTGTTCTTGAAATTGACTTAGCAGGTCCAAGCTTGGAGTGATAGCCCTTGTTATGGAGAAGCCCAAGAAATACCAAAAACAAATTAAGAAATTAAGAAAAAAATACATTGGTATTTTTTTCCAGATTGTGTGGTAACAAAACTTGTATAGGCCGTGCGTGA
>NC_057717.1:78675281-78686876 GCF_004010195.1 Chiloscyllium plagiosum | reverse complement strand
AGTTGGAGGTCTCACACTTGGATAATGTATCGGAGTTAAGGAAGAGTTTATGTCAAGTAGGTAGGGTAACTAAATAACACCTAAAGATTGTACAACACTGAATGAAGCAGGTGCAGATGAAAAACCTGAGGATCGGACGTTTTCTTGTGGTTTTGACTGATTACTATTGTCAGCTTGATAGGAGATCCCTTCAAAGCCAGGTTTAGAAGCTCCGATAAAAATGAGAAACATGCTAAGTCATTTGAATGATGTGGTAAAGATGCCAGACAGAGAAAAAATGCATCGTGTATTTCACATGAATATATTGAAACCATATTATTAAAGAGAGAAAGAATTGGAGTAACAGGTGTTAGTTACAGCCAGCAGAGTGATGAATCAAATTCAGATGTTGTGGAATTTGATGTGCCTCAAAATACATTAAACAATGGGGATGTCATTGAGGAGTGGGATAGGTTCATAAACTACATGTCTCAGTAGCAAAGAACTCAGTTGAAAGTTTTGTTCCAACAGTTAGAGAACAAATGCAGGAATAACATGGAGAGGACTAATGTTCGTTTACATGAAGTAGACGTAGGGAATATACTGTTCCAAAAATACCCCACCACGCCTATCATCTTAATCCTTGAAAAATCAAGCAGGTTCAGAAGGAGGTGGAGGCGATCCTCAATGAAGACAGTATCGAATCGAGCCAGAGCGATCGTTTCTGTTACCAGATCCGATGGGACTCAACGATTTTGCGTGGATGAACGGGAGATCAACATGATTTACAAAAATGAGACTCACACCCAATAGCAAGATTGGAGGACTGCATTGAACAAGTTGTATAAGCCGCTTACATCGCAAAGTTGGATTTACTGCGCAGTTTTTTCGCACGTGCCTTTGTCAGAAAAAGGCGAAATGCACCCCTGCGTTTGTAACACCAAATGTGCGACATCATTTCAAAGCAATACCCTTTGGAATGAAAAATGCACCCGCCACGATCTAAAAATGCATGAACGCAGTGACGGTGGATTAACAATCTGTACAGTCTATTTGGTAGATGCAGCGATCTTTAGTAAGTCCTGGGATGATAACATGATAAAGTTGGAAGAGCTCTTTGACCGATTGAGAGAAACAAAACTGGTAATAAACCTGATCAAAACTGAATTGTGCAAAGCAGAAATGAGGTTCTTGGGACATTACATCGGTGTCATGGAAGGTTGGACAAAAGGAATTCAAAGACGAATGCCTTCAAACAATTCCCACAAACAAATCCGAAGCAAGAGGTGCTTCAATGCTTGGGACTAACCGGATTCTATTTGAAGTTTGTTCCAAACTTCATGAGCGTATTCGCATTGTTAAAAGATTTTCCAAAGAAGAGCACAAAGTTTTGACGGACAGAATAATATCAGGAGGCAATTGACAACTTAAAAGTAATATTAATCACCGCCCCCGTTTCAGATATACCATACTTTTTGAAATCCTTGAAAGTTGCTATCGATTTTTCTGACATGAATGTTGGAGTTATACTGCTACAGGAGCATGATGATGGAATTGAACTGCAAGTTGATAACTTTTCAAAGGAACTCAACACTCACCAAATAAAATGTTAATGTTTAAGTCAAAACAGCGTCTCAGAAACAGTGTTGTACACGTATCACAAACCGTTATTTTCTTCAAAGACTAGAATATGAGACTATTTCTTTGGAGTCTTATGTTACAGAATTTTAATTTGAAAATCATACGTGTCATAAGGATATAATAGCAGATGCATTATTATGGATTTCACTGAAAAATTATAGATGAGATTTTTATCTACCCAACTTTATAACTGTGTGGGAACATATTATTATGAACTTAGATTGAAGTCTTATGTATTTCATGGCAATTAAGATATAGAAATAAAGAAGCGATCTTTTCCTTATTATGGGTCATTATTTTCCGAAAGGGGAGGTGTCATGGAGGTGTATTTGTGTACTTTACTTTTAAGAGAGAGGAAGCCAGCACGGACTTAGCAAGCACAGAGTGTGCAGGAAGAAAATAAAAAGTAACATTTAGTTGTGACGTGGATGTTGCTATCGCTCACTGCAAATTCGAACTTGACTGATCAGTATAAACTGTATCTCAATATTTAAAAATGCAATCGAATTTGAATTTTAATGTTTTGTCAACATCAAACCAATGAGACAATCCGATGTTTTAGTGTATAAAAACCAGGGATTTTGAACAGTTAGCCAGAGTAGCAAAGAGCACCAAAAGGAGACTGCCTTCAGAGACGCTGTCTAAAATGTACATTTTCATATGAAGTCTGTGCAGCAGAACACTTAAGAAAAGACCACTCAGAAAAATCTACAGAGGATAATACAAAGAGAAGACTGAGAGCTGGCTGGTTATGGAATTTGACTTTTTTCAATTTATCGGAACACTTTTATGGATCAGTATATTGTTGTTGAGACAGAGCAAGATAAACCAATCAGACAAAGGCAGAATAGAATGTCGAAAGTTGTTGTTTGACATTCTGTCTTTTTCTTCGAGTCAAATAATAGTGTTTTTTTCTCTTTAACTGCTGGGATTCCATGGCTCTTTGTCACTCTTACTTTTACACATTAAGAGGTGAAGTGAACTTTTCTGTATGTCTGGATTAAATTAGAAGTATGGTTTACCCTGTGTCATAACATTATGCTGAAAGAGATGCAGTGAGTGTGAGGAGGGCAACGTGACAGAGTGGGAGAGAATGTAGCGCTATCAGCGTTGAGATGACGGAGTATGTATGACGAGGTTCGGGTAATGGTGATGAGTGTCGGGGGTCAGGCTGATGATGACGGAGTGAGCAGTTAGGGGTAGAGGTATGTGATGGAGTGACTGTGAGGGATGTCCGTGTGACAGTAACAGAGCGTGTGTGAGGGGTCACTGCGAATCGCAATCATGTGAGGGGGCAGGATGAGGTGATGCAGTGAGTGTGAGGGGGTCAGGGTAACAGTGACGGATGAGGAGTGAGCGTGTCAAAGTGACAGTGATGGAGAAAGCGTGAGGGGTCAGAGTGATTTTTATGGAGTGTATATGAGGTGCCAGGGTTACAGTGGCAGAGGGAGCGTGAGTGAGTCCGTGCGATGGTTACTGAGTGAGCGTGAGGGGGTCATGGTGACAGTGATGAAATGAGTTTGAGGGGGACAGAGTGACGATGATGGAGCCAGTGTGAGAAGGCCAGGGTGATAGTGATGAGTGTCTGCATGAAAGTGACGGAGTGAGTGTGAGGCCCTCATGGGGATGAAGTGAGTTTGAGGGAGTCAGTGTGATGGAAGCGGAGTACATGTGAGGAGTCACGGTTACAGAGAGGGAGTGAGTGCGGGGGTGAGGGTGCTGGTGACAGAGTGAGTGTGCGGGAAATCAGGTCAACACAGAGAGAATTAATGTGAGGGGGTAAATGGTGACATTAGAGGAGTGTGTCTGTGGCGTCCGGGTAGCAGTGAAGGGGTTAGTGTGAGGTTGGCCGAGTGACGGTCATGGACGAAGTATGAGGGTTTCAGAGTAATGGTGACATAGTGAGGCGAGGGGGCTGGGTGACTGTGATGGAGTGAGTGTGAGTAGGACAAGGTAACTGAAACAAAGTGGTTGCGAGTGAATATGTGTGAAAGTGTGTGGCTGCGAGGGGGAAACATTATGACATGACGGAATGAGGACGCAGAGGCCAGAGTAACGTTGATGGCGTGAAAGTGAGAGGGGAAGACTAATATTGAGAGACTGTAATGGGAAGAGGGTGATGGTGATGGAGTGTGTGTGGAAGGATGAAAAGAGTATGAGTGAAAGAGTCATGGTGACGTCCTGGAAGTGAGTGTGAGTGTTTCAAGATGACAGAGGTGGGGTGAGTGCCAGGGATCAGGGTGACAGTGATGGAGCGAGTCTGAGGGGTGAAGGTGACATAGGGGGAATTTGTCTTAGTCGATAAAGGTGACGGTGACAGAGTGATAGTGAGTCGGTCAGGGTGACTGTGCAGAGTGAGTATGAGTGGATCCTAGTTAATATAACATGTTAGTGTTAGGGGTTCATCGTGACTGTAATAAAGTTTGATGGGATAACGATTGACAGCTGGGAGTGCATGTGAGGGCAACGGTGATGGGTGGAGTGTGAGCGGGACCGGTTGGTGGTGACAAGGTGAGTGTGATGCGGTCACTGTGACTGCGACAGAGTGACTGTGTGGTGTTTTACGGTGATGATAACGGAGTGATTGTTAGGAGAACAGGGTGAAGTTGACGAAGTGAGTGTGATGGGATCAGGATGACAGTGACAGAGTGAGTGAGAAGTGTCAGGGAAAATGATGGATTGCATTTCGAGGTTCATGGTGACTTTGATGGGGTGAACGAGATGGGTTCAGGCTGTCAGTAATAGAGTGAGTATGATGGAGCAAAGTTTGACAGCAGAGGAGTGCATGTGAGGCCTCAGGGTCACGTTCATTCACTGAGAGTGAGGTGGGTGATGAAGTGAATATGAGTGTGTCGGGGTGTCAGTGAAGGAATGAGTGCGAGGGCAACAGGGTGATGGGATGGAGTGAGTGAGTGTGTATGAGTGGGTCAGAGTGACAGTGATAGGGTGAATGTTAGGAGGTCAAGGTGACGGTGAGCGAGTGATTGTGAAGCAGTTGGTGTGACAATGATGGAGTGAGTGCGAGCTAGTCAGAGTGATGGTGACTGAGTGAGTTTGAGGGCGTCAGCGTTAAGGTGAGAGGGTGTGTGTGAGGGAATCAGATTGATGGTGACAGGGTAATTGTAAGTGTGACAGGGTGCCAGTGTGAGACTGAGTGAAAGAGAAACAGGGATATGGGATGGAGTGAGGTTTAGGCGCTCAGAAAGACAGTGACAGGGTGAATGTGACGTGGTCAGGGTGACAGTGAGTGCATGAGTGTGAAGTGGTCGGTGTGAAGGTGATGGAGTGAGTGTGAACGGGTCAAGGTTTCGGTGAGTGCATGAATATAATGGTGTAATTGTTATGGTGATGGGGTGAGTGTGATGGAGTCAGAGTGGCGGTGACGGAGTGAGTGCATGGATTTCAGGCTGACTATGATGGAGCAAATACGAATTAGATCGGCGTGATAGTAATAGAGTGAGCGTGAGTAGATCGGGTGAAGTTGCCGAGGTGTGTGTGATGGGGGCAAGGTGATGGTGATAGCGTGAGCTTGAGGGGGCCATGTAGACATTACTTAACTGAGCGTGAGGGGGTCAGGGTGAAGATGGCGGAGTGAATGTATGGCAGTTAGAGTGATGGGGATGGAGTGACTGGGTGACAGTGCCGGAGCTAATGTGAATGCATCATGGTCACAGTGAAGGAGTGAGTGCAAGGAGATCATGGTGACTCATCGACTGAGAGTGATGATTTCTGGGTGACAGTGAGGGAGTTAGAGTGAGTGGGTCAGAGTGAAAGGGTAGTTGAGAGTGGGGATAGCCACAGGGATACGGTGACGGGCTGAGCACGTGGGGTTCCGGGTAACAGTGAAAAATTGAGTGAGATGAAGTTAGCTTGATGGTAATGGAGTGATTTTGAGGGGGCCAGCGTGACTGCGATGGAGGAATTGAGAGGGGTTCAGTGTGGCTGTGATAGAGTGAGTATCAGGGGATGTCAGCGTAATTGTGAAGAGGTGAGTGTGAGGGGGGCCAGAATGATGGTGATAGAACATAGAACATAGAACATAGAAAAATACAGCGCAGTACAGGCCCTTTGGCCCTCGATGTTGCGCCGATCCAAGCCCACCTAACCTACACGAGCCCACTATCCTCCATATGCCTATGCAATGCCCGTTTAAATGCCCATAAAGATGGAGAGTCCACCACTGCTACTGGCAGGGCATTCCATGAACTCACGACTCGCTGAGTAAAGATGGACATCTGAGTAGGTTACAGGAGGATATAGATGCACTGAGAGTGAAGGGCTAAGGGTGACAGTGATGGGGTTCATGTGAGGGCATCAAGTGACAGAGTGAGTGTGAGGGATTCAGGTTGACAGTGATGGAGTGAATGTGAAAGACCAAGAATGACAGTGAGAGACTGTAAAAGAATCAGGGTGATGGTGGCAGAGTAAATGTGAAATGTGTCACGGGGAACTTGATGGAGTGAGTGTAGTGGCGTGAGGCTGGTTTTGACGGAGTGAGTCTTAAGGGTTCAGGGTGTCGTCAGCGGAGTGAGTGTGAGGGTCTCAGGGTGATCGTGGCAGCGTGATTTTGAGGGGTTCAGAGCGAGTCTGACAGAGTTAGTGTGAGAAGGTTGTTCTGACGTGGTATAAGTGGGTGAAGTCATGGTCAGTGAGAAGTTGATGGAGTGAGTTTGGAGACGTGAGGCTGACGTTGATGGAGTGAGTGTGAGGGTGTCAGTCTGATGGTCACCAAGTGACTGTGAGGAGCTTAGGGTGACAGCGGTGGAATGCTTGAGAGGGACTCAGAGTGACTTTGAGGAGCTCAAGGGGTGACAGTGGTGAACTGAATGTATGGGCGTCAGGGTGATGTTGACAGCGTGATTGAGAAGGTTTCAGGATGACAGTGACAAAGTTAGAATGATTGGGTCATTTTGATGGGATGGAGTGAGTGTGAGTGGGTGAGGGAGAATTTGATGGAGTGAGTGTGGTAACGTGAGGCTGACGTTGATGGGGTGAGTCTGAGAGGGTCAGGCTGACGTTGATGAAGTGAATGTGAAGAGGTCAGAGAAATGGTCACAGAGTGACTGTGAGAGGCTCAGGGTGACAGCAGTGGAGTGAGTGTGAGGGCGTCAGGGTGATGGTGACGGAGTGATTGTGAGAGATTCAGGGCTACTCTGAGGGAAGGAGTCTCAGGGGGTCAGGGTTACTTTGATGAGTGAGTGTCAGGTTGTCAGTGTGATGGTGTCAGTGTGATAGAGGTGTCAGGCTGAGGGTGACAGTGTGTCTGTGATGGGATCAGGGAGACAAAGGTTGTGTGACTGTAAGTTGGTCAGAGTGAGGGTAAATGAGTGAATGTGAAGGGGACTTGGTGATGGCAACTGACTGATTATGAGGGTACAGGGTAACGGTGATTGAGTAATTCGGAAGAAATCACAGGATGGAGGCTGATTTTGCTGAGTATATCAACGTGACAGTGAGAGATTGGGGTCAGGGTGATAATGAAGACTGAGTGAATGCGACGGGTTCAGGGAAACTGTGACAGAGTTAGTATGCGTTGGTCATATTGACAGACACAGAGTGAGTGTGAAGTGTTCAGGGAGAAGTTGATGAAATGCGTTCGGTGGTGTAAGGCTGACGTTGACACAGTGAGTGTGAAGGGGCCAGAGTGATGGCCAAAGAGTGACCACGAGGAGCTAAGGGTGACAATGGGGGAGTGAGTGTGAGGGTGTCAGGATCATGGCGACAGAGTGAAGTTAGGGGGTTGAGCGTGTCTGGGACAGAGTTTGTGCAAGTGGTTCATTTTGACAGAGTGAGTGTGGGGAGGTCAGGGAGAAGTTCATGAAGTGAATGTGGTGGTCTGAGGCTGTCGCTGACGGAGGGATACTGAGGGGATCAGGCCGAAGTCTATGGAGAGAATCGGAAGGGGTGAGAGTGAAGAGTCCAGCGTGACTGTGAGGAACTCAGGGTGAAGAGGTGGAGTTAGTGTGAGGGCGACAGTGTGATGGTAATGGAGTCAATATACGAATTTCAGGGTGACCGTGACAGAGTTAGTGTCAGTGGGTCATTTTGCCAGAGATGAAGTGACTGTAAGGGGTGTCAAAATGACTTTTTCCATTTGAGTTTGATGGGGACATAGTGACGCTGACTTAGTGAATGGGAACGGTTCGGTGTGACATAATAGAGTGAGTATGAAGAGGTCGGGGTGACAGTGTCAGACTGAGTGCGAGGAGGTCAGGGTGATGGTGACAGAGTGACGGTGAGGCTGTCAGAGTGACATTGACAGTGCGTGTGATGAGGTTTGAGTAACAGTGATATAGTGAGTGGGATGGGTCAGTATGATAGTGATGGAGTTGTGTGAGATGTTCAGGGTGACTGTGACGGAGTGAGAGTTAAGTGCTCAGTGTGACTGTGACGGGGTGCAATTTAGAGGTCAGGGGAAGGGGAAGAGGTGAGTATGAAGGAGTCGGTTGACCGTGAGGGAATGAGTGTGTGCTTGTCAGCTTGTCGGTGATGGAGTGAGTGTCATGGTGTCAGGGTGATAGTGATTGCGTGAATGTGAGATCGTCAGCGTCATGAAAGACATAGTGAGTGTTAGGGGGTCAGAGTGACTGTGTCGTAGAGAATTTGAGGACGACAAGGTGATGGTTACAGAAAGAGTGTGGGAGATTCAGGGTAACATTGAGGAAGTGAGTTCCAGGTCGTCAGTGTGATGGTGACTGAGTGATAGAGACGTGTCAGGATAACGGTGAGAGAGTGAGCGTGAGGGAATCAGAGTAACAGAGTGGGAGTGATTGCGAGGTGGTCATTGTGATGTTTGACTAAGTGATTGTGGGGGGACAGGGTAACGTTAACAGAGTGTTTCTGAAGAAATCACTGGTTGGAGGCAGACTTAGTTCAGAATGTTAGGGTGACAGTGAGTGATTAAGCGTGAGAGGGTCAGGGTGTCAGAGCTGGAGTGACAGTGAGTCTTTCAGGGAGATGCTGACTGAGTGACTGTGAAAGATTCAGGGGAGCAGGTTAATGGTGATAGAGTGACTGCCAGGTGGACAGGGTGACAGTATTGATGCGAGTGTGAGGGAATAAGTGTCAGACACGGGGTGCGAGTGAATGGGTCAGGGAAACGTTGAGGGTGGGAGTGAGAGCGGTGTTAGAGAGACGGTAATGTGGTGAGTGTGACGGGATGAGTGTGGCGTTGACGGAGTGAATGTGAGGGGGTCAGGGTGCATAGATGGAGCGAGAGTGATAGGGTCAGGATGACAGTGGTGGGGTGAGTGTGATGGACAAATGGCGACAGTGACGGCGTGAGTGTGTGTGGGTCAGAAAGGCAGTGCCAGAGCGACTGTGATGAAGGCAGCATGACAGTGATAGATTATGTTTGTCGTGGTGCATGTAACAGTCATGGAGTGAGGGAGAAGGGGTAAAGATTACTGTGACAGAGTGAGAGTGAGCGGGTGTTGGAGACACAGTCTGTGTGAGTGCGAGGGGGTCAGTGTCATGGTAATGGTGTGATTGTGAGGGGGTCATGGTAATGGTGACGGAGTGAGTTTGAGAGGTTCAGGGTGATGGTGACAGAGTGATTGTGATGCGGTAAGGGTGACAGTGACGGAGTAATTGGGGCGTTCAGAATGAGGGTGACGGTCTGCGTGTGATATGGTCAGGGTGATGACGATGGTGTTATTGTGAGGTGGTAAGTGTGATGATGACAGAGTGAGTTGGAGTGGTTCATGTTGACAGTGGCAGAGCGAGTGCATAGGGTCAGGGTGACAGTGACGGCGTGCAAAGACAGTGATAGGCTGAGTGTGAGGGATTCAGGGTGACACTGACACAATGAGTGTGACGGTGTCAGGCTGATGGTGATGGAGCATGTATGAAGGTTTCAGGGTGACGGTGGTAGAGTGATTGCGATGGGGTCGTGGGTGAGAGTGCTGGACCGAGAATGAGAGAGTCAGAGTGAGGCTGAGGGAATAAGTGTGATGGGGTCAGGTTGACGGTGATGGAGTCAGTGTGAGGGGGTCATGTTAATGGGGAAAGAGTGACTGCCAGGTAGTCAGGGTAACAGTGATGGTGCAAATGAGATGGAATAAAGGTGTCAGGCATGGACTGAGAGTGAATGGGTCAGTGTATCGGTGACGGGGTGAGTGTGACGGGGTGACGGGCTCAGTCTAATGGTGATGGAGTAGTAGGTGTGAGGTGATCAGGTTGATGGTGATGGAGTGAGGTTGTGGGGTATGGTGATCAGTGATGTAGTGCGTGAGGGGGTTAAAGTTACAGTGACAGGGTGAGCGTGAGAGGTTCATGGTAATGGTGATAGAGGATTGTGAGCGTCTCAGCGTGAGAGTGACGGAGTGATTTTGTCGGTGTAAGGGTGTTGTCGACAGAGTGAGTAGAGGGGTTCAGGGTGATGGTGACAGAGTGAATGCGAGGGGTCAGGGTGGCGGTGACAGATTGAGTACGATGTTGTCAGAGTGACAGTGATGGAGTGAGCGTGAGGGGACCAGGGTGATGGTGGTGGAGTAATTGTGAGAGGGTCATAATGATGGTGATGGCGTGACAGTGAGTGGTATAGGGTGATGGGGACCAAGTGATTGTGAGGAGTACAGGGTAATGGTGACAGAGTGAGTGTGAGGGGTTCTGTGTGGCATTCACGACGTGTGAGTGTGTCATGGTAACGGTGATGTAATGAGTGTGCGGAGTCCAACGTGACAGTGACAGTCTGAATGCTCATGTTAAAGCAGTTGATTTGGTTGAAATGGATTTCAGTAAGGCGTTTGATAAGGTTCTCCACGATAGGCTATTAGACAAAACGCAGAGGCATGGGAAATTGCGATTTGGATCAGAAATTGGCTATCTGAAAGAAGACAGAACTTGGTGATTGATCGGAAATGTTCATACTGCATTTCAATTACTCTTGGCGTACGGTAAGGACCTGCTTTGTGTCCAGTGAAGTTATTTTTTCATTTGTTATTAATGAAATGGATAAGAGCGGGACAGGGTGTGTGAGTAAGTTTGCAGATGACACGAAAATCGGCAGATTTGTGGATAGTGGCAAAAGATGTTGCGTTAAACACAGTACATAGATAGGTTGCAGAGCTGGGTTGGTAGTTGGGAAATGAAGTTTAATGAAGAAAAATGTGAGGTGATTTAATTTGAAGGAGCCACAGGAATAAAGTATACTGGGCTGCCGGTAAGAATCTTGGCAGTGCAGATGAAGAAAGAGATCTCGGTATCCATGTACATAGATCACTGAAAGTTGCCATCCAGTTCGATAGGGTTTATGAAATCATACGGTGCGTTAACTTTCATTTGTAGAGAGTTGAGCTTCAGAACCATGACGTCATGTTGTAGCTGTACAAAAGTCTGGCACGGTCGCACTTTCAGTATTGTGTACAGTTCTGGTTACCACATTGTACCAAGGATGTGTAACCTTTGGGGAGTTTTCAGAGGAGATTGCTTAGGATGCTTGGTATCGAGGGAAAGTCTTACGAGGAAAGGCTGAGGCACTCGTGGATGCTAGATTTTTGGAGAAGAAGTTTAAGAGGTGGCATAATAGAGATGTACAAGATGAATATGATCAGCTGATGAGATGGGTAAATTGAAAGCCTTTTTTCTCAGATGCTAATGGTGAGCACGAAGGCACATAGCTTTAAAATGAGGTGCGATAAAAAGAGGACAGATCTTAGAGGTAGTTTCTTTATTCAGAGAGTAATTAGGACGTGGAATGTCGTGTCTGTAACATAAAGAGACTCGTCAACATTGAGAGCATTTAAATGGCCATTAGAAAGCTATATGGCTCTTAATATAATAGTGTAGATCCGATGGGCTTCAGATAGATTTCACAGATCGGCGCAACATCGAGGGCCGAAGGTCTGCACTACGCTGTAATCTTCGATGTTCTACGTTCTCGTCTAACCACCCCCTCGCTCCCTTCTCCTCCTCTCACTTTCTGATCTTCATTTTTTTCTCTCTTCCTCTCGAACTCTCTTCACGTTCTTTCTC
>NC_057717.1:78660767-78674113 GCF_004010195.1 Chiloscyllium plagiosum | reverse complement strand
GCGAGTGAGATGGAATAAAGGTGTCAGGCACGGACTGAGAGTGAATGGGTCAGTGTAGCGGTGACGGGGTGAGTGTGAGGAGCTCAGTCTAATGGTGATGGAGTAGTAGGTGTGAGGTGATCAGGTTGATGGTGATGGAGTGAAGTTGTGGGGTGTGGTGATCAGTGATGTAGTGCGTGAGGGGGTTAAAGTAACAGTGACAGGGTGAGCGTGAGAGGTTCATGGTAATGGTGATAGAGGATTGTGAGCGTCTCAGCGTGAGAGTGACGGAGTGATTTTGTCGGTGTAAGGGTGTTGTCGACAGAGTGAGTAGAGGGGTTCAGGGTGATGGTGACAGAGTGAATGCGAGGGGTCAGGGTGGCGGTGACAGATTGAGTACGATGTTGTCAGAGTGACAGTGATGGAGTGAGCGTGAGGGGACCAGGGTGATGGTGGTGGAGTAATTGTGAGAGGGTCATAATGATGGTGATGGCGTGACAGTGAGTGGTATAGGGTGATGGGGACCAAGTGATTGTGAGGAGTACAGGGTAATGGTGACAGAGTGAGTGTGAGGGGTTCTGTGTGGCGTTCACGACGTGTGAGTGTGTCATGTAACGGTGATGTAATGAGTGTGAGGAGTCCAACGTGACAATGACAGTCTGAATGCAAGGTGTTATGGGTGAATATGATGGATGGAGTGTGAGTGGTTAAGCGTGACATTGACATAGTGAGTGTGATTCGGCCAGTATGGTGGTGACGTTGTGAGTGTGATGGGAACAGGGTGACAGTGAGTTGGTCAGAGTTACAGTTCTTTTGTGAAGGAATTGTGGTGACAATGATGGTGCGAGGTGTGAGTGCGAAGGATTCAGGGTTATGGTGACAGAATGAGTGTAGGAGCGTCAGGTTGACGGTGACAGAACTTTATTGAGTTCTTAGATTAGGTGACCAAACAGGGTGATCATGTTAAAGCAGTTGATTTGGTTGAAATGGATTTCAGTAAGGCGTTTGATAAGGTTCTCCACGATAGGCTATTAGACAAAACGCAGAGGCATGGGAAATTGCGATTTGGATCAGAAATTGGCTATCTGAAAGAAGACAGAACTTGGTGATTGATCGGAAATGTTCATACTGCATTTCAATTACTCTTGGCGTACGGTAAGGACATGCTTTGTGTCCAGTGAAGTTATTTTTTCATTTGTTATTAATGAAATGGATAAGAGCGGGACAGGGTGTGTGAGTAAGTTTGCAGATGACACAAAAATCGGCAGATTTGTGGATAGTGGCAAAAGATGTTGCGTTAAACAGAGTACATAAATAGGTTGAAGAGCTGGGTTGGTAGTTGGGAAATGAAGTTTAATGAAGAAAAATGTGAGGTGATTTAATTTGAAGGAGCCACAGGAATAAAGTATACTGCGCTTCCGGTAAGACTCTTGGCAGTGCAGATGAAGAAGGAGATCTCGGTATCCATGTACATAGATCACTGAAAGTTGCCATCCAGTTGGATAGGGTTTATGAAATCATACGGTGCGTTAACTTTCATTTGTAGAGAGTTGAGCTTCAGAGCCATGACGTCATGTTGTAGCTGTACAAAAGTCTGGCACGGCCGCAATTTCAGTATTGTGTACAGTTCTGGTTACCACATTGTACCAAGGATGTGGAACCTTTGGGGAGTTTTCAGAGGAGATTGCTTAGGTTGCTTGGTATCGAGGGAAAGTCTTACGAGGAAAAGCTGAGGGACTCGTGGATGCTAATTTTTTGGAGAAGAAGTTTAAGAGGTGGCATAATAGAGATGTACAAGATGAATATGATCAGCTGATGAGATGGGGAAAGTGAAAGCCTTTTTTCTCAGATGCTAATGGTGAGCACGAGGGCACATAGCTTTAAAATGAGGTGCAATAAAAAGAGGACAGATCTTAGAGGTAGTTCCTTTATTCAGAGAGTAATTAGGACGTGGAATGTCGTGTCTGTAACAAAAAGAGATTCGCCAACATTGAGAGCATTTAAATGGCCATTAGAAAGCTATATGGCTCTTAATGGAATAGTGTGGATCCGATGGGCTTCAGATCGATTTCACAGATCGGCGCAACATCGAGGGCCGAAGGTCTGTACTACGCTGTAATGTTCGATGTTCTACGTTCTCGTCTAACCACCCCCTTGCTCCCTTCTCTTCCTCTCACTTTCTGATCTTCATTTTTTTCTCTCTTCCTTTCGAACTCTCTTCAAGTTCTTTCTCTCAAAATAAATCTCTCTCCCTGAACACTGTCCCGCTGTTAAACCCTCTCTCTTTCTCTCCCACTCTCCTCCTCTGCCTCGCTTCCCCATCTCTTTCCCCATCTCTATCACCCTGTCCCTTTCTTCTTCTATCTCCTTTCCCCCCACACGTATCACCACTCTTCTTCTACTGGTCCCTATTTCTCCCCTTCCTCTCCTTACCACGTTGTGTCTCCCCTCTCTAATGACTCTCCCTCTTTTTGTACGCCCTCCCCCTCTCTCCTCTATGTGTACCTCGTCCTGTCTCTCTGTAGCTCTCTCTGTTCCTCTGTGTCTCGCCCCGTTTCTTCTTCCTCTGTCTCGCTCTTCTCTCCCTCATAACCTCTCCTCTCCCGCCATTTACCTCTCTTCCTGTCCACTCCCTCTAACTCCACCTCTCTCCGTTCCCTCCAATTCTTCCGTTCACTCTCTCTCTGTCACCTGCCTTTTTATCTCTACCCACACAATCTCTCTGCCTCCACTCACTCCACTCTTTCGCTATTTCTTGCCCCCTTCTCTGTCTCCCTCTGACGATCTGTCTTATTTTCTCATCCTTCTCTCTCCTTCCTCCCCTCACTCACTGCTCCCATCGTCATTTGCTCTATCCTATATTCCTCTTCTCCCTGCCTTTTCCCTCTTTCCATCTCTCGCTTACTCCCCTCACTCTGTCCCCCACTTTCCCCAACGGTATCACTCCCCCACTCTCTCTCTTACTTTCCCTCTGTCTGCCTGTATCACTCTGCCCATCTCACACTCAATGTCTCTCTCTTGCACCATGTCCCTCAACCCATCTCTCTCTCTGACTTTCTCTGTCCCCCTCTCTCCGCTTTTCACTCCATCCTTCTCTTTCCGATCTTTTTATTTGTCTTTCACATTCGGTTCCCTCCCCATCTCACTCTGTCTTCCCCTCCGCCCAAGTAACTCATAATTTTGTCTGTTTCCCCCTCTCACTCCCGTCGCCCTCTCTCTCTTCACGCTTTCTCTCTCCCCCCCTCTCTCTCCTCGTCTCTCTTATTCACTTCTGAACTTCACTCTGTCTCCCTTTGGAGAACAGACCCACGTCACTGAGTTTATTTTTCTCACCTTGCGAAAAGCACATTGAACCCAGTATGTGTGTGTCATTCACCCCAGGGAGAGCAGACAGTTTCTGTAAATTGGGTTCCGAAGAAATGAGGAATCAGTCTGTGATCCTCTCAAATAACAAGTTTTCTTTCTTCCTCTGTATAGATTACACAGATGCACGTTGACATATTCGCAGAAACAGTTATACTTCCGCTGGTTAAAACTTTTTTACTTGATCGCCCTGCAAACAGACATTAAGTATCAGTATACTTTTGTATGTCGATATACTTGCAGGTTCTTACCGACATCCAATACACAAGGTCTATTCGTCACACATGCCCCTGTCTCCTTTGGATCAGCTTCAAAAATAGCCAGGTAGGAGTCTGGATAAACACGGCAAGCAAGATAGCATCAGGACGTGGAGACATATACGTTTCAGATGCAATCCTTCTTCAGGACTGGGGAGAGTGAAGTGGTCAGAGAGAGAGAGAGAGAGAGAAAGAAAGGAATGGAGGGAAAGGAGAGGGAGACGATTTGCTAAGGTCGGGAGAGACAGTGAACGGAAGTGTGCGAGAGACGGAAAGAGGGAAAACTAGTGGAGGATAGAGCAAGGAAAGAAGAAGTTGTACACTTGGAACGTCGATTTCACCACCTCACAATGCTGTTTGGCCTGCCGTGGCCTTGCAGTCTCCTGCCTTTTTTATTTTGTTTGTTTTTGCTTCGAATCAACTTTAATCGCATTTACAAGTCAGTTCTTTGCAATACTATTTGCAACTTTAACCCTTGTGATGCTGCAGCTTAATTACACCATTTTCAACGTCCGTGCGAAGCTAATAAGAGTTAGGTGGCCTGGTGTGTTAAAGACCAGTGAAATACCAAACTTTGACTTCAGCATTTGCTGAATACATCATGTAAGCAAGGAAACCAGAGATACAGAATAAGAGCCACAAGGATCTTGCAGCATCATGATACACAGGTGAAGTGCCAGACGACTGGAGGTTTGCTAATGTATCTCCCTGTACAAGAAGGGCAGCAGGGATATTCCAGGTAACTTCAGACCAGTCTGTCTGACGTCAATGGTGGGAAAGCTCCTGGAAAAGGTACTGAGGGACAAATTTATGTTTGGAAAAGAGTGGGCTCATTGGTGATAGACAACATGGTTTAGTGCAGGGAAGATCGTGCCTTACCAACTTAATACAATTCTTTGAGGAAGCAACCAAGTTGATAGATGAAGGAACGGCTGTCGATGTCTATAGATGGACTTTAGTAAGGCGTTTGATAAGGTTCCCCATAGTAAGCTAACGGAGAAAGTGAAGTCACATGGTGTGCAAGTTGTTCCAGCGAAGTGGATAAAGAATTGGTTGAACAAGAGCAGACATAGAGTAGTAGTTGAAGGGAGTTTCTCAAAATGGAGAAAGGTGACCAGTGACTTTCCACATGGATCAATGCTGGGGCCACTGTTGTTTTTCATATACATAAACAATCTGGAAGAGAGCATTGTTGGTCTGCTCAATATGTTTGCAGATAACACAAAGATTGGTGGAATAACAGAAAGCAAAGCGGACTGTTAGAGAATACGGGAGAATATAGATAGACTTGAGAGTTGGATGGAGAAGTAGCAGATGGGGTTCAATCTATGCAAATGTGAAGTGATGCATTTTGGCAAGTCTAGCCCTGGAGCAATCTATATTGTTAATGGATGAGGCATGGGCAAATGTGATTTGATATGTGGTAGTTCAGATCTATTATACCCTGAAGGCGGAGGCGCAGATGGATAGAGTGTTCAAGAAGGCATATGGTATGCTTCCAGTCATCGGACGGGGTATTGAGTATAAGACCCAACAAGTCATGTTCAAATTGTTCAAGACTCTCGTTCGGCCGCATTTACAATACTGTGTACAGTTCTGGTCGTCACATTACCAAAAGGATATGGACACTTTGATAAGGATGCAGAGAAGGTTCACGAGGATGTTGCCTGGCATGGGACGTGCAAGCTATGAAGAGATGTTGAGTAGGCTAGGAATATTTTCATTAGCAAAAAGCAGATTGTGGGTCGAATCTGACTGAGATCTAGAAAGTCATGAAGTGTATCGACAGAGTGAATAGAGAAAAGCTTTTTCCCAGGATAAGGGATTCAATAACGAGAGGCCACGCTTTCAAGATGAGAGGTGAAAAGTTCACCGGGGTTAAACGTGGCAAGTTTTTTACACAGAGGATGGTAGGTGCCTGGAACGCGTTGCCAGCAGTGGTAGAAGAGGCAGGCACAGTAGTTTCATTTAAAATGCGTCTAGGCAGATGCATGAGAAGGTGGGGAGGTGAGCGATATAGATGCTGAGGGATTAGGTGATAGCTTGTCACAGTGGATTTTGATCGGCTCAGGCTTGGAGGGCAGAAGGCTGTTCCTGGCTGTAAATTTTCTTTGTTCTTTGTTCTTTGTAATAATATAAAATAATACAATCAGCCTTCTCATCTTGGACAATTGTAATAACTGCTGTAAAGCTGCAAGTTCGGTCGCTGGATTCTCATTGACATTATACATGGACACAAAACTCCCCGTTAATTTTTTGAGTTATCTGTGCGGTCATTAATGTTGTGCACTTCCACTCCAGATCACTGTCACTGTTGCAAAGTCAGTTTCTCTATGGGTCATGGTTAATGTCTTATCATCTAAACCGAGCTTTTGCACTCCTCCAAGCCACACTAATCAATTTGTCAAGTCGGTGTACATGCCTCTGTCCCATTCTCCAGCGCATTTTGTTTTTACCACGTATTCGCTCATATTTGTTACTTCTGATTCAGCACTCAGTTTTGCACAATTAAATTGTTATGCCAAGACTCACGTCTGACCTTAAAGTCATACAGATGTACTGCACGGAAGCAGATCATTCAGTCCAAAGAGTCCATGCCGACCAGACATCCCATTCCAATCTTGTCCCACCTGCCATATCACTCCAAACCCTTCCTATTCGAGTATCCGTCCAGATGCCTTTAACATGTTGCAATTGTACAAGCCTGCACTACTTCCTCTGGCAGCTCATTCCATGCACGTACTACCCTCTGTGTGAAAAAATTGCTCCTTCGGTCTTTTTTATATCTTCCCCCTCTCACCCTAAAATTATGCGATCTAGGTCTGGACTCCTCCGCCCTAGGGAAAATACTTTGTCTGTTTATCATATTTACGCCCCTCATGATTTCATACACCTCTTTAATGTCACCGCTCTGACACTCCAGGGAAAACAGACCCACGCCTGTTCAGCCTCTCGATATACCTCAAATCCTCCAACAATTGCAAAACAGTCGTATTTTCTTTCTGAACCCTTACAAATTTCGAATCATCTTTCAGAGAGAATGGAGAGCAGAATTGTCCGCAATATTCCAAAAATGGCCTAACCAATTCTTCTGCAGCCGCATCATGTCTTCCCAACTGCTGTACTCAATATTCTGACCAATAATGAAAAGCAGACCAAAAGCCTTCTTCACTGTCCTATCTACCTGCGACTCTAATTTCAAGGAGCTTTGAACATGCACTCCAACATCTCATTGTTCAGTAACACTTCCTAGAACCTGACTATTATGTGTATAAGTCATTCTAAGATTTTCTTTCCAAAATGCAGCACCTCGCATTTATCTGAATTAAACTCCATATGCCACTTCTCAGCCCATTGGTCCGTCTCATCCTGGTCTCGTTGTAATCCGAGGTAACCTTCTTCGCTGTTAACTGCACTCCAATTTTGGTGTTATCTGCAAACTTGCTAACTATACCTCTCATGCTCACATCCAAATCATTTATCTGAATGAAGAAAAGGAGTGGACCCAGTACCGATCCTTATGTCACTGCAGCGGTGACAGATCTCCAGTCTGTAAAGCAACCATCCAGCACCATCATCTGTCTTCTAAATTTGAGCCTGTTCTGCATCAAAATGGCTAGTTGTCCTTGTATTCCATGAGACCTAACCTTGATAACCAGCGTCCTATGAGGAACCCTGTTGAATACCTTCCTGAATTAAACAAAGAATACATCTACCGATCTGACATCATCAATCCTCTTTGTTACTTCTTCAATAAACTCAATCAAGTTTGTGATATATGATTTCCCCCGCACAAAGCCATGTTGACGATCCCTAATCAGTTTTTTGCCTTTCCTAATAAGTCAGTCCTTCAGGGTTCCCTCCAAACAACTTTTCCACCACCGACGACAGGCTCACTGGTCTATAGATCTCTGGCTTATCCTTAACATTTTTCGTCAACAGTGGCAACACGTTAGCCGACCTCCAGTCTCCAGCACCTCACCTGTGACTATCGATGATGGAAATATCTCAGGAACAGACCCAGCAATCACTTCCCTAGCTTCCCACAGAGTTCTAGGGTACACCTGATCAGCTCCTGAGGATTTATCCACATTTAGATTAGATTGGATTAGATTAGATTACTTACAGTGTGGAAACAGGCCCTTCGGCCCAACAAGTCCACACCGACCCGCCGAAGCGTATACCACCCAGACCCATACTCCTACATTTACCCTTTCACCTAACACTACGGGCAATTTAGCATGGCCAATTCACCTAACGTGCACATCTTTGGATTGTGGGAGGAAACCGGAGCACCCGGAGGAAACCCACGCAGACACGGGGAGAATGTGCAAACTCCACACAGTCAGTCGCCTGATGCGAGAGTTGAACCCGGGTCTCTGGCGCTGTGAGGCAGCAGTGCTAACCACTGGCCCACCGTGCCGCCCACTGTGCCACCGTGCCGCCCATCTGTGCCACCGTGCCGCCCAACACATGCGTTTCAACACATCCAACAGTTCCCCCTATTTAATATGGACATTTTTCAAGATGTCACCATTTTTTCCCTGCATTCTATATCTTCCATGTCCTTTTCCACAGCAAGCAGTGATGCAAAATACTCGTGTAGTATCTCCCCTATCCCCTGTGGCTCCACGAAATGTCAAGAGACCTATAAGACTTTACTTATCTTTCCAGGTACAGACCCAGTACTTTGGTCACGATTTTGATCAAGCAGTTCACTAAGGACAGAAATGTTATCAAAAGAAAACTATAAGATTATTAACTCTGCCAAACTTCACTTTCACGAAACTGAAGCTGGGACCAGGTATTTTTGCCCTCATTTCCCAGAGCATGCACTTTACACAGGTCTTGGAGTGTCCCAGAGACGCTAGATAGGGGAGTGCGCGGATTTGGTGGGTGGGGGGGGGGGGGGGGGGGTAGTTTTTCAATTCAGCAACTTTCTCCTTTTCAGACATTTTTTGCTTTGCGTTTGACATGTTTCATAAACAGCTTTTAATTGTTCCTTATGATTAATTTCCGGATGATGTGTTGATTTGGCGATGATTTCGTATTGCTGACTAATTGGTTGCTTTACATACAAAGACCAGCGAAATAGATTTTGAAATCTTTAATCAGATGGGTTTGCCTTAAAACGTTCCGTATAATCCAAGGACCATTGCCCCAGAAGGCTCTATTCCTCTGACAGAATTTTGACAAAGTTCTCGAGAGATCAACCTGTTGTTCAATGTGTTCTTTTAATTTTTAAAGAACGGTATCGACAGAAATATCAGCGGAGTCTGTCGTTCTTCCACTGTGTGTCGGAGTTAGACATTATTTCTGGATATTTAATTTGATATGGAGCCGGAGTACACAAATAGACATATGTCAGAGATCAGACTCTCTCTTTCTGCAGAACACAGATTTGCGTTAATAGACATCAAGCCATACTGCACTCGTCAATACGTCTTATGTCGTACTTGTCGTGCAGTGTGGGGGTGGGGGTGGATGGGGTAAATTCTCTTCCTTGCTGAGAAATGGGGGCAAAGGATTAACTTCCTCTGATGAGCATAAATATATGTCAGTAATGTGGGCTCAGATTGGCGATCACGGATAGGTTACAAATCCTGTCAAATGAAATGCGTCTGAGTTTACGCTATTACGAATGAAGAGCAGGTGCTCCAAGAATGTAAGATCTCTTCAGTGTTCCAGCATTCATCTTGGTGTTCCTGCCGATTACGCCAAGTTGTTGCGTTCCTAGGACGTAAGGAATGAGCCCACGAACTTTCCAAACTTCAAGTTTGCTATCTTCTTTTGTGTCGTCTATATACTTGCAAATTTTGACTTCCACAGCAACAACTTGAAACATGCTCTTTCTGCACGTGTATCTTGAATTGCCCTGAAATCGTCAAAAAAGTCGGTACTTTTTGTTAGTCTACTTACTTGCAAGCTGTTACACACATCAGAACTACAAGGTCTCGCAACAGTCTGTTCGTTAGGTACGTAGAAAATTGAGCACAGAACAGTACATCAAGCACAGACCCATCGGCCCTCGATGTTGTGCTGGCCTCTTATCCTACTCTAAGATCAGACTGACCTACTTAATCTTCATTGTAATAAGTTCCATGTGCCTATCCAAGAGTCGCTTCAACGTCCCAAATATGTCTGACTGTACTATAAATATTGTCAATGCATTCCACGCACCTAAAATTCTGAGTCATGAACCTACCCCGACATCTCCGCTGAACCTTCCTCCAATTACCTTAAAATTGTTCTCTCTCGTGATAAATATTTTTGCCATGGGAAAAAGTCTCAGTCTATTGTCTCTATGCATGCCTCTCAATATCTTGTACATCGCTATCAAGTCACACGTCATCCTTATTCACTGCAACGAGAAAAGTCCTAACTCACACGAACTGACGTCATTCCACATGCCGTGCAGTCCACTCAGCATCCTGGTAATTCGCCTCCGCACTGTCTCGAAGTTTCCACATATTTCCTATAATTTGGCGATCAGAACTAAAAACAATATTCCAAGTGTGGTCGCAGGAGGACTCTCTCTCGAGCTGTCACATACCCTTGCGGATCTTAAACGAAGGCCCCCTTTTAATTAAAGCCAACACATCATACGCCGTCTTAACAACATTATCAGTCTGCACATGATCCCCAAGATCCCTCTGTTCTTCCACACTGACAACAATCCTCCCATTAGCCCTGCATTTTGCATTCAAATTCGATCGTTCAACGTGAATGACGTCACAGGTTTCCCGGATGAAGTTTTTCTGTCACTTATCAGCCCAGTTCTGCATATTTTCAATAACTCGTTGCAATCTATTATAGCCTACTCCACTATCCACACCTGCACCAACCTTTGTGTCATCGGGAAACTAACTAACCCACTCTTCCATTCCTCATCCAAGTCATTTATAAAAGTCACAAAGAGCAGATGACCCAAAATCGATCCCTGGAAAACACCACTGTTCAAACAACACCAGACTGATGACCTTGCATCGGCGACCCCCCTTATCTTCTAAGGATCAGCCAATTCTGTATGAAGGCAGACTGCTTTCTCTGTATCCCACGCTTCTTTAAAATTTGCATAAGTCTACTATGGGAAAACCTATCAAATGCCTTGTGAAAATCGATGCACACGACATCAACTGCTGTAACTTTATCAACATCTTTTGTCACGTCCTTAAAGAATTGAAAATGCTTTGTGAGGCATTATCTGCCTCTCAAAAATCCTTTTGTGACTATCTTTAGCCAATCTACGATTTTTCAAGTAATCATTAACATGCCTCTCATAAATCTCTTCAATCCCTAATCCCAGCACGGGCGTAAGATTAACTGGCCTGTAACTTCCAGGATTATCCCTATTTCCTTTTTGGAAAAGAAAACAACATTTTTCACCCTCCAATCATCTGGAACTATTCTAGTGGACAGTGAGGACGCAAAGATCACAGCCAACGGTGTAGGAGTCTCTTCCCTCAATTTCTCTAGTACCGAAGGACGATGGGATTTATCTATCCTGATGTTTTCCAAAATTTTCAGCATATCCTCCTTCCTAAGATTGATCTTTTCCAGCATATCAGTGCGTTTCACGCCGTCTTGAGAAACGTCAAGTTGCTTCTCAGCAGTGTATACTGAAGCAAGGTATTCAGTACGGACCTCAACAATTTCCTCTAAATCGAGGCGGAGGTTCCCTCCGCTATCCATGATCGCCGCTACCCTCACGCTAGCCATTCTCTTGTTCTTCAAATAACTGGAGAATGTCTTAGGGTGAACCCTTAGTCCTACCCACTAAAGCATTCTCATGTCCCCTTCAAGTTCTGCCAAGTCCATTCATCGGTTCCTTTCTGGTTCCCTGTTTATGCCTCGAAAGCCCTATCTCATCCTTCCCTCCTCAACCTGAAGTAAGTTGCCTTCTTCCTTTAGACGAGATATTCTGCATCCTTTGTTACTGAAGGGCGGCATGGTGGCTTGTGGCTAGCGCTGCTGCCTCACAGCCCCAAGGACCCGGGTTTAATCCCAGCATTGGGAAACTGTATGTGTGGAGATTACATTTTCTCCTCGTGTCTGTGTGGGTTTTCTCCGGGTGCTACCGTTTCCTCCCACAATCCAATGATATGCAGATAAGTTTAGTTGGTCATGTTAAATTGCCTATAGTGTAGGTTAGATGTATTAGTCAAGTTTAAATGTACATTGATATGGTAGGAAATGCGTCTGTGTGGAGTACTCTTCTATGTGAAGGCAGAATCGGTAGGAACGGCTTTTTCCAGAAACGCTGATTTTCCTTCTCCTCGGATGCTTCCTGACCTGCTGTGCTTTTTCAGCACCACTCTAAACTAAACTCTGATTTCTAGCATCAGCAGTCCTCACTTTTCGCCTAATCTTCTATGTGGACTTGTTGGACCAAATGGCCTGTTTGTAGGGGTTCTATTCTATTCTATGGTTCTTTCAATCTACCATCCCGTTCCTGCCTCAGTGAGATAAACCTGTTCTGCATCATCAGCAGGTGTTTCGCAAACAACCTTTACATTTTTTTTGCATTTCCATGAGAACCTACGAACCGACATTATGCACTCCAGTTCCTGCTGTAGAGCATTGCAATCCTTTGTCTCCGAAATAAATATGTTCCCATACCGTGTGCTCCTATCATTCTCCATGTGTACAGTAAAGGTCATAGAATTGTGATTTCTATTACTGAAATGTTCTTCCACCAAGTGATCTGATACCAAGCATGGTTCATTGCCAAGCACCACATTCAATTTCGCCTCCATTCTAATCGATCTATCTACATCTTGCGGCAGAAACATTTCTTGGATACATCTGGTAAAAACTGCTTCATCCAAGCTATTTTAGCTAAGTAGATTCCAGTCAATATTAAGGAAGCTAATGTCTCCGAGAAGGTCAGTCTTGTTACTTCTGCACATTTCCTAAATCTACCAACCAGACTGCTCCTCGGTGTCCTTGCTACCATTGCATGGCCTGCAGAAACCCCCAATAAAGTGACTGCTCCTTTGCTGTTTCTGAGTTCCAACCGTACCGATTCTGCAGACAAATCCTACTCGACGACCTCCCTTTCTGCAGCTGTGATACTATCACTGATTAGAACTGCTCCGCTCTATCTCCTTTACCCAACCCACATTTATTTTGAAAAAAGTAATTGGGGGAACATCCAACAGGCATTCCTGCTCCTGTGATATCCAAGATTCAGTAATGGCCTGACTTCATGTATCCTTCTTCCTGATACATTTTGCATTAAAATCGACATACTTTCAACCATCACACCGACTGCACTTTTGCCCTATCAAGTGCATATCACGTCTCATAGACTCTCTGCACACTGTATCAGGCTGTTTACTACGCACTCCATCATCAAACCAGTCGGTCAGGCTCCCACTAACCCCAGACAATCTAGTTTATACGCTGGCAAACATCTGGCTGAATAGTGGTGCCTCTCCAGTTCAGTGCACCCTATCGTTCTTGAACAGGACACACCTTTACCAGAAGGTATCCAAACGAACAACGTTCTGAAACCCTCCTTCTTACAATAGCCCTGCAGTCACCTGCTCATCTGACACTGTATCTGTTGGTAGCCTCACTATCATGTGGCACCGGCTGCAATCCTGATATAACTGCCTAAATCTTCTTGATTTCTACCTTCCAACCTAACCCCCTAATTTTTTATTCACAGGTCCTCTTCCTTTTCTCTGTCCATGTTATTGGTACCGATGTGTAGCATGAGTTCTGTGTGCTCTCCCTCCACCT
>NC_057717.1:78651223-78657154 GCF_004010195.1 Chiloscyllium plagiosum | reverse complement strand
CTCAGAATCAGTTCCTGATGTGTTTTGCTTCATAATCACCTTCCCTGTGTCCATCTTGTGCCGTCGGCAGAACCAGTGGTGATAGCACCATGTACGCACCAAGGAAATATATTTGTGTGAAGATCAGGCGTAGGGAACACTGCATGACCAGAGACATTGAGGCTCTGGTCAAGAATGGAATAAGGAGGCATATGTCACTAATGAATAGCAGGACCAGTCAACCCCTTGAGCGGTGTAGCGGGTACTTGAATATGATTTAGACGGAAATGGGGAGATCAAAATTGGAACATAAGATAGCTTTGGCAGATAAATTAAATGATAATCCGAAAATAATTTGAAAGTATATTACGGGCAAAAGAATATCTCGGGAGTGAATACAGCCCACAAATATGTGGAACTTGAGGAGCTGGTACGACCGTCAACAAATATTTTGCGTCAGTATTTACTGTGGAGAACGGCACGGAAACTCTGGAAGTTCAGGGAAATAAATTGTGGTGTTTAGAAAATATTTCACGTTACAGAGTGGAGGTGCTGGATGAATTAAAATGCAAAATAAGGTCGATTCAACCCGGAGACCAGATTAAATGTATCATAGGAGCCTGTGGGAACCTATAGAAGACTTTGCGTGGCACCATGCAGAAATATTTGTATCATTGACAGCCGTAGGCGATGAAATGGAAGACTGAATGGTGGATAATGTGTTGCCATTATTTAAGAAACGCGGCAGGGAAATAGATGGGAACTAAAAATCCATGGGCATATCGTAAGTTCTAAGAAAAGTTGTTGAATATAATTCTGTGAGATAAGATCTAGATGCACTTAGAAACGTAAAGGCTGATAATGAATAATCGGCATAACGTTGTGCATAGGAAATCATTTTTCACAAACCTGATTGAGTTTTGGAGGAGGTAACCATGACATAAATACAGAGTGGTTGACGTTGTCTACTTGAACTTTATCAAGGCTAAAAAGAAGTTTCTGCGTGGTATATCGGATGGTGTGGGAACATCATATGAGATCCGGAAGACCTAATTAATTGGATACAAAATTCGCTTGACGGTCGGAGACAGTGTGTGATAGGAGACAGTGTGATTTTTCGGCTGGAGCCCTCTGAGCAGCATTGTGCCACAAGGACGTTTGCTGGGTCCACTGCTGTTCACTATTCATTCAAATGATTTGGATGAGAATAGAGGCAGTATGGACCGTTAGTTGGCGTCAAAATTGGTTGTATAGTTGACAATGAGATCTTTACCAACTGGGCCAGTGGGCCGATGAATACCAAATAGATTTTAAAGGAAATAAATGTGAGGTGCTGCACGGTTTGCAAAGTTGTTAGTAGAGAGCTGGAGAGTGTTGTCGCATTTGGAGACCCAGCGATGAAATACAAAGTTCCATGAAATTTGAGTCATAGAAAATTTGGTTAGTGAGTATGATATCTGGACTACTTGCCTTTATCTGTAAAAGCATTGAGTACAGGCATGAAGATATTGTGTTCTGGCTCTGTATGACAATGGTTAAGCTACTTTTCTACTACTCTGTGAAATTCTCATCGCTCTGCTTTGGGAAGGAATTTAATGAACTGGAAATTTTTCAAAAATATTAATAATGATGTTACTGAATGAGACCGAAAGTTTTCAGTTTTAAGGACAGGCATATACTTTACACCCTCTTGCCTTAGAGGATGATGGGTGGCATGATAGAGGTTTACCAAATAAATTTTTCAAAAATATTAATAATGATGTTACTGAATGAGACCGAAAGTTTTCAGTTTTAAGGACAGGCATATACTTTACACCCTCTTGCCTTAGAGGATGATGGGTGGCATGATAGAGGTTTACCAAATCATGAGGATCTTGGATGTAGTGAATAACCAACGTCTTTTTCCACTGGTTGGAGAAGTTTAAAACTAGAGTCCATAGCATAAAGAAGAAATGGAATAGATTCCAAAGGAACTTGAACTGCAAATCATTCTCAAACAGCGTGGTGAGTATATGGAACAAAATGTCAGAGAAATTATAGAGGTGAGAACCATGACAACGTTTGACAGACATTTGGACAGGTGCATGGCTAGGAAATGTTTTGAGGGACATGGATTAAATGTGGGCACATGATACTAGTTCAGTTTAAGAAACCTCTTGGCATGGTGTGAAGGGTCCGTTTCCATTCTGTATGTCTCTAAGGCTCTGTAACTGTCACAACTCCTCCATCACCAAATATTTGGAACCCTCAATTAATTTCCAAACCTGAAAACTCTTCATGTACTTTCAATGATCTAAGTCTCCTAATTTCCTGAATACAGCTTTCCTGATACTGATGTTTCACTGTAGAACACAGGAAAAGGGGAAGCAGAATTGAAATCAACCACAAGTTTTGCCATGGACAATCCCTGCGTCTACCATTACCTTGAAGTGGATTGATGGTTCAGTGATGAATGTGGGTGAACATGCCAGGTTCAGAACCACGTGAACCTAAAACTGATGACAACAGGTTAGTTCAACAACACTTGACAGCGTGCATTACAAATAGCAGTATTTACATCCGACAGAGACAGCAAAATGATCCCAAAATCAACAGATCAGATTAAGCTATGAAGACATTTATAAATTGTTATTGTCGACTCATTGGAGGGGACATCTCCACCCAACATCTCACTTTTAAATAAAAGAAGAGCCATGCACATCAATATAAAAGACAAAGATGTCGTATCTGCACAATTCTGCAGTATTGAATCGATTATCCATTTTACCCGCATCATGAAGTCTGCAGAATCACAGATGTCAGTCTATAACCAAGTTGATTCTATGCACATGACATTAAAAGAGACAAAGGCAATGGGCAATGAAACCATTCTTTTAAGAGGACAGAAGAACTGTGCCGCACAAGAAGCCGTGCCCCTGAGGAAACATTTTCATTCCAGCTCTAACTCTGACATCTGCCTGGTATTGAGGAAAATTACTCAACTATATCCTGTCTGCTAAGCGGATAAGAATTATTGCTAAGAGGGGAATAATTACAATTTGACTAATGATCACGCCTCAGCCCACCACGGTAGAAAAATTGTAAGAGTTTTTTTTCGCAGAACTGTCAAGCTGAAATAATTGGCTCTGTCTGTTTTTGGATAGGTTTCCAAGTGGAGATGGTGGTGCCGGTGCGCAAATGTCACTGGCTTACCATTCCAGACAAGGATAATGCTCTGGGAACTGGTGCAAGTTAAAAAGCATGAAATAAAGTATTGAGTTCTAAAATCAGTTATCAGTAATAGTAATCGTGAAGTGAATATCGATTATAACGAGCAATTTACTTCACCAATGTGCTTTCACAAAGCAAATCTACCGTCCTTTCCTGTTCCGATCTGGCCTAAACATGACTCCACCCACAGAGACATGCGATAAACTCTTCAATGGTCGCTGGAAGGACGAAGCCAATTACACAATTTTAGCAACCTGCTCCGAGGACATAATGCATATCACGGAACAGAACCCCTGCCCCCACTCTTGGTATCAGAAACGTAAACGGGAAACACAGTCCTGTCAACCCTGCAGATGTATCCGCCTAAACATCTGAGATCTTGTGGCAACATTGGCAAAGCTTTCACACAGACTACACAAAAACGAAGTAGATCTTTGAACATATTGACCGCCCAATTCTCGTTCATGGCCGAACGTCTCCCAGACGCCTCTCTCATAATATACATATCGTTTCTTGTGACTGGCCACTTGAATGCAGAAGCCCATTTGGTCCATTGGGTTTTTTCCCCATTTAAGATGATGCTGGCTGATGTTTTATATCCTACTTTATCTTCAGCGCTTTCTATTCCACGGGTTTATGTGATAGAGCATTCCCCGTGTTTTCAGTCTCTGTGTGGTCACACTTTTTCTCATCTCAATGCAGAGTGTCCTGCCTGTAGCTAATACTGTAGTCCATTGTTTAAGATGTCCCACCCAGTGGAATTATCGTCCCTGCTTCCAATCTGTCTCACCATCGCAGGGTTTTACATATGTCACTCATATTTCCACTCATTTTCCGAAACCTAATGGTATACATGCCCACTCGACGCAAACTCTGCTCACACAATAAGCCTGCCATTCCTGAGGCCACTCTGGTCATCCTTCTTGCACTTCCTCAATGTCAGGTTTGACTTTTATTGCTGAAGGAGACTAAAACTGTACACATTGCTGCACAATGTTCGAAATGAAGTTTCACCAAGGCCCTGTACAGTTGTCGTACAGAAATCTTACTCCTGTAATTAAATCCCTTGAAATGAAGGTCAACACACGAATTATCTTCCGAACTGCTCTCGGTCTCTACAATAGTGCTTTTAGTGACTGGTATGCAATGATATCTTGCTCAGTTTCAATGTTGCAGTTAATCACATTGAGTATCTAAGTATACTGATTGGTATCTCAATTCCATTCTCAGTATTGCTTCCTGGTTTCATGGATCACAGAGTTCAGCCCAGAAATAAATAAAGAAGAGTGAATGTGAGTAACTTCAAAATCAATATTTTTCAACCATTCCCTTTTCAAATAGCTTCCATGCCATTTTCCCATAAAATTACACAACGTCACAGCTATCCTCATTGCTCTCCATCTGCCGTTTACTTGCCTATTCCTCCTCCTTCTCTCAATCACCTTGAAAGTTTTAAAATCCTTTTTTACCTCTAACATCCGTTGTAGTTTAGTACCGTCAGCAGATTGGGAAAAATTGCATTTGATTCCCTTAACAAAACAGTTGATGCATATTGTGTAAACTGAGGCCCAAGCAAAAATCCCTGCGGTATCCCATGAGCGTTCTGTTCCCCTGCAAACATAAAATCGTTTCATTCCTACTCCCAGTTTCCTGTCAGCTATCCCACTCTGAAACCATGTCCAAATACTGGCCCTAACCCATAAAATTTGGTGTTGCACGATAGGCTTAGCACTTCATCAAATGGTTATTTTTGAAAATCCAAACGCAGAGTCTCAATCGATTCTCCATAATGTGTCGTCATGTCGATTTCACAAAGGCAATTCCTTTTTCAGAGATGTACATTGGCTTTGTCTCAGCCCATCTAAGTCCCATTAATATCTGAAAAGTCATTTTTTTTATTAATTTCATTCTATTCTCATTTTCTCATCAAAATTAAATTTCCTAGTATTTCTGGAAAATATTTTTCAAATTGTTTTGTTTTATTTTATAACAGAATTGAAGTATTTGCTTCATACTGTGGCATATTCTTCTTCTCCCTTCTCTACTTTCAAACTGCAAGGAAGCTGCACTTGTATTCTTTTAGCTTTTTCCTGAAGCATACTCTCATAACCGATTGCAGTTCACCTTTATAACACTTGCTAATATAGTGTTTAGAAACCCATCCACTTCTGTGTTATGCAGCTCAATGATGAACCCGCCACAAGCATATATTCACCGAAACATAGACTCTGTACCGTCAGAAATACACCACTATCTTCATGAGTCCCAATTTCTTATACACGTCCTGTAGCCTTGAAGATTATGAAACTTCACGTGAATGTCCAATCACTTTTTACTTTTGTGACAATACTCGAAGCAATTAACGTATCACCAGCGTATTGTAGACGCCCTCTTGCTGGAAAGTAATCCTCAAATCCTCTCCAACCATCAAACCCGGTACTTCAAAAGTGTGCTCCCTTCCTCTTAGAACAAGAGGAGTTAATTCACCTGTCCTTTACATGGGAACACGAGAAAAGCAATTATTCCCACAATCGCATTCCAGGAATGCAGTAGGAGACGGTTCAGCATCTAAAGCCTTGGAGGAGAAATGACGGGAACCTACATCGTCTCAAACTGTCACAAAAGAAGCAGGAAAATTCCATGAGCCACCAAACCACGTTCACACCAATTGTAGAAAGAGGCGACCTGGATCCATATACTGAGGAACAACAGCATGACGAACATGACTACAATGTATGACCA
>NC_057717.1:78636143-78650723 GCF_004010195.1 Chiloscyllium plagiosum | reverse complement strand
TGCAGCCACGGACTGTTCTGTGGTTCACTGTCTCTTTCACCTTTCATCGATTTGTGAACATTTCGTGTCAGATGCTGAAAAGTAAGTATGACAGTGAGATAACTGCGGCTGCGGTTTTGGGACCAGCAACTGTGCTGAGCTGCTCTAAGGATAATTTCTAGTATTTTATGCTCACATTTTGGTATTTGCTGGTGAACGAGCCTTAGTTTTGTGATGTGTTATACAATGTTCGTTTCTGCCGTGCCTGAATCGTAATTTCGGTACTGCACAAATTCTAAACGCGGCTGTCGAATTTCTCTTAATTCTGCTGTCGAATATTTTCACCGTCAGACACATTTTAGTGACCAGCATAGTCCGCGGGAGACTCGGGACGCTCAGTGTGACATAGAAATGAAAAACCGCAAAGAATCCGTCATTTTAATGTTTGTGATCGGGGCCAGTTTCATCCTGCAATGGTCAACATTAATGGTGTATTCTATGTGGACGCGGATGATTGATTTGTAGTATTATTCGGTGCAAGTAGATTGGATTGTACAGGAAATGGGGTTCATGCTGCAGCTCCTCAGTTGCTGCGCAAACATCACATTTTATGCCATGACCCAGACTACGCTCAGACAGTACTTGAAGAATGTGCGGAAATATCTCGTTACCCAACTTCATCAAGAAATCAAGTTCACTCCTGAGTCATTCCATCCCGGATTTTCCCATTTCAATTCAACGTTTCAGAAGCGAGGCTTTCTGTTGTGATGATAACAGAGTAAGTGTAGTTCAACTTTATCCTCCACGGGGGTTGGGGTGGGGGTGGGGGGGTGGGGAGGGAGGTGGTGTTACAAAGACACATTTAAATGTTTGTCTCAAATTAGGTACCTGTAAAAAAAAAGCACGAAATACACTGACTTCATAACCTCAATGTGTAAATAATAAAAATGTTCATGAACAAGTGCCAGAGTGAAATATATTGCTTTTTGTCTTGTGTTGAAGAAGCTGTGTTAGAGAGAGACTCTGCCTCACATCCTGGTCCTCAGGGAACGGGAGGGTTCAGGAACTGGTTTCAGCCATTCTGTCCTTGTTTTCTCCTCTGGTTTTGCCCACACATTCTCATTTTCTTCACACTCCCTCACTCTTAGAATCTCTGAAACTCCCAATCTCTTTTTCTCTCTTTTGGCTCATGGTCGCCTTTTCCTCAGTGGGGAGAGTTTGCTGTCATTGCTCGGGAAACAGAATTGGGATGAATTCGGAGACCTTTTCTCGGAGCACAGAGTCAGAATGCGCTCACAGATCGTTGCTCGGAGCATAGAGTCAGAGTGTTTTCACTGGCCTTTGCGATGGTAACGGTGGAGTTGGCTTTTCAGCCGTTTCTGCGAGCATAGTGGGGGGATGCGTTCGGGGCTGGTGCTGTGAGCACAGCGTGGGGATGCGTTCACAGGCCGTTGTAAGGAGCACAGAAAACTGACGCCTCATTCCAAAGAAACAATACAATCGATCGACTCGTCTGCGCTGTCATCCTGGGATAAAAGGAACAACGTATTCACTTTAGATCCAGACATTCAATTCTGGCATGGAAGAGTTTATTAAAATTACACTGTTGAGAATAACACCTCTGAAAATCAAAGGGTTGTTCTCCGAAGAAAGAAAGACTTAAAATTGTTTTATATATGTATTTCATTTCGCCTGTGGTGTACACTAAAAATTGTCTGTTTAAGCTACAGCATAACAAGAGTTAAAATGTTAATGCAAAGAGCTGACTTGCAAGTTGAGTTGAGAAATCAGTTTGAATCACACATGATATTTTTTCCATGAAAGAATGACCTCGTTCAATTAGCGTTCTCCATTTGAAGCAGCAGCGGGAGTGGTGAGAGCGAATAATGGGGACTGACAGGAAGTGACTTTTTTTCTCGTGAATAGGCGGAGCTAAGAATAAACAGGAGTGGACATGGACACTGGGATTGCTGCGCTCGGGAACAGATACATTTGGGCTCCGGTTAAACCCGAGACATTACACGCATAGTGCCCACCACCAGCCACGCATGTGATCCAAAAAAAAGTTTGTGCAGGCTTGAATGGAAGTCATTTTAATTTTTTTTCATTTAGTCAACTATTTTTGGTAATTTAGGTCAAAGGCGTTGCAGGCCAGGCCGGTCGCCTGCTCATTTTGCAGGATGTGCGAGTTAGTAAATAACAAAGGTTTCCCTGTTGACTTTGGCAACGGAAGTGCACTCAACTCCAATTCCTCACAGACAACGTTATGGACCTGGATCTGGAGCAGGATGAATTTCGAATCATTCAGAAGCATGAGCGGGTGAGAGAGAGGAATTGTGGGAGATAGTCGCATCTATGTTACGGCACAAAGGCATATGGCAGACCATCCAGAGTGGGAAAAGGAATAGGCAAACAGTGCAGAGATATCATGTGAACGTTCCCCTCAATAATAAATTTACTGTTTTGGATACTGGTTGGGGGGGATGATCTACTTGGGGAAAGACACAAACGCCAGTTCTCTGGCACAGAGCCTGGATCTGTATTTCAGAAGGAAGAGGGGTGGAATAGGAGAGTAATAGTGTTAGGTGAAACAATCGTGAGAGGGACAGGAGCTTCTACGGTCACGAGCGAGAATCCCGGATGTTGTGTTGTTTCGCGGGTGCCAGTATCAGCGAGGTCTCGGATCGAGTGAAGGTTTAAGGTGGAGGGAGAGCACACAGAACTCATGCTACACATCTGTACCAATAACATGGACGGAGAAAAGGAAGAGGACCTGTGAAGAAAAAAATAGGGGGTTAGGTTGGAAGGGAGAAATCAAGAAGATTTAGGCAGTTATATCAGGATTGCAGCCGGTGCCACATGATAGTGAGGCTACCAACAGATACAGTGTCAGATGAGCACGTGACTGCAGGGCTATTGTAAGAAGGAGGGTTTCAGAACATTGTTCGTTTGGATACCTTCTGGTAAAGGTGTGTCCTGTACAAGAACGATAGGGTGCACTGAACTGGAGAGGCACCAATACTCAGCCAGATGTTTGCCAGCGTATAAACTAGATTGTCAGGGGTTATTGGGAGCCTGACCTACTGGTTAGATGATGAAGTGCGTAGTGAACAGCCAGATACAGTGTGCAGACGCGATATGAGACGCGATATGCACTTGATAGGCCAAACGTGCAGTCAGTGTGATGGTTGAAAGTATGTCGATTTTAATGCAAAATGTATCAGGAATAAGGAATATGAACACAGAGCATGGTTCGTGAAGACATGAAGTCAGGCCATTACTGAATCTTGGATATCACAGGAGCAGGAATGCTTGTTGGATGTTCCCCCAATTATTTTTTTCAAAATAAATGTGGGTTGGGTAAAGGAGATAGAGCGGAACAGTTCTAATCAGTAATAGTATCACAGCTGCAGAAAGGGATGTCGTCGAGTAGGATTTGTCTCCAGAATCGGTACAGTTGGACTTTAGAAACAGCAAAGGAGCAGTCACTTTATTGGGAGTTTCTGCAGGCCATGCAATGGCAGCAAGGACACCGAGGAGCAGTCTGGTAGGTAGATTTTGGAAATGTGCAGAAGTAACAAGACTGTTCTTCTGGGAGACATTAGCTTCCTTAATATTGATTGGAATCTACTTAGCTAAAATAGCTTGGATGAAGCAGTTTTTACCAGATGTATACAAGAAATGTTTCTGCTGCAAGATGTAGATAGATCGATTAGAATGGAGGCGAAATTGAATGTGGTGCTTGGCAATGAACCATGCTAGTTATCAGATCACTTGGTGGAAGAACATTTCGGAAATAGAAATCACAATTCTATGACCTTTACTGTACACATGGAGAATGATAGGAGCATACAGTATGGGAACATATTTATTTCGGAGACAAAGGATTGCAATGCTCTACAGCAGGAAATGGAGTGCATAATGTCGGTTCGTAGGTTCTCATGGAAATGCAAACAAAATGTGAAGGTTGTTTGCGAAATACCTGCAGATGATGCAGAACAGGTTTATCTCACTGAGGCAGGAACGGGATGGTAGATTGAAAGAACCATAGAATAGAATAGAACCCCTGCAAACAGGCCATTTGGTCCAACATGTCTACACGGAAGATTAGGCAAAAAGTGAGGACAGCTGATGCTAGAAATCAGAGTTGAGATTAGAGTGGTGCTGAAAAAGCACAGCAGGTCAGGAAGCATCCGAGGAGAAGGAAAATCAGCGTTTCTGGAAAAAGCCCTTCCTCCGGCTTCTGCCTTCACATAGAAGAGTACTCCACACAGACGCATTTCCTGCCATATCAATGTACATTTAACCTTGACTAATACATCTAATCTACACTATAGGCAATTTAACATGACCAATTAAACTTACCTGCATATCATTGGGAGGGAGGAAACGGTAGCACCCGGAGAAAACCCACACATACACGAGGAGAAAATGTAATCTCCACACATACAGTTTCCCAATGCTGGGATTAAACCCGGGTCCTTGGGGCTGTGAGGCAGCAGCGCTAACCACAAGCCACCATGCCGCCCTTCACTAACAAGGGATGCAGAATATCTCGTCTAAAGGAAGAAGGCAACTTACTTCAGGTTGAGGAGGGAAGGATGAGATAGGGCTTTCGAGTCATAAAAAGGGAATCGGAAAGGAATCGATGAATGGATTTGGCAGAACTTGAAGGGGACATGAGAATGCTTTAGTGGGTAGGACTAAGGGTTCGCCCTCAGACATTCTCCAGTTATTTGAAGAACAAGACAATGGCCAGCGTGAGGGTAGCGGCGATCATGGATAGCGGAGGGAACTTCTACCTCGATTTAGAGGAAATTGTTGAGGTCCGTACTGAATACCTTGCTTCATGATAGCAACTTGACGTTTCTGAAGACGGCGTGAAACGGACTGATATGCTGGAAAAGATCAATCTTAGGAAGGAGGATATGCTGAAAATTTTGGAAAACATCAGGATAGATAACTCCCATCATCTTTCGGTACTAGAGAAATTGAGGGAAGAGACTCCTGCACCGTTGGCTGTGATCTTTGCGTCCTCACTGTCCACTAGAGTAGTTCCAGATGATTGGAGGGTGAAAAATGTTGTTTTCTTTTCCAGAAAGGAAATAGGGATAATCCTGGAAGTGACAGGCCAGTTAATCTTCCGCCCGTGCTGGGATAAGGTTTTGGAGAGATTTTTGAGAGGCATGTTAATGATTACTTGAAAAATCGTAGATTGGCTAAAGATAGTCACAAAAGGATTTTTGAGAGGCAGATAATGCCTCACAAAGCATTTTCAATTCTTTAAGGACGTGAAAAAAGACGTTGATAAAGGTACAGCAGTTGATGTCGTGTGCATCGATTTTCACAAGGCATTTGATAGGTTTTCCCATAGTAGACTTATGCAAAATTTAAAGAGGCGTGGGATACAGAGAAAGCAGTTTGCCTTCATACAGAATTGGTTGATCCTTAGAAGATAAGGGGGGTCGCCGATACAAGGTCATCAGTCTGGTGTTGTTCGAACAGTGGTGTTTTCCAGGGATCGATTTTGGGTCATCTGCTCTTTGTGACTTTTATAAATGACTTGGATGAGGAACGGAAGAGTGGGTTAGTTAGTTTCCCGATGACACAAAGGTTGGTGCAGGTGTGGATAGCGGAGTAGGCTATAATAGATTGCAACGAGTTATTGAAATTATGCAGAACTGTGCTGATAAGTGACAGAAAAACTTCATCCGGGAAACGTGTGACGTCATTCACGTTGAACGATCGAATTTGAATGCAAAATGCAGGGCTAATGGGAGGATTGTTGTCAGTGTGGAAGAACAGAGGGATCTTGGGGACCATGTGCAGACTGATAATGTTGTTCAGATGGCGTATGATGTGTTGGCTTTAATTAAAAGGGGGCCTTCGTTTAAGATTCGCAAGGGTATGTGACAGTTCGAGATAGTCCTCCTTCGACCACACTTCGAATATTGTTTTTAGTTGTGATCGCCAAATTATAGGAAATATGTGGAAACTTCGAGAGATGCGGAGGAGAATTGCCAGGATGCTGCATGGACTGCAAGGCATGTGGAATGGCGTCTGTTCGTGTGAGTTAGGACTTTTCTCGTTGCAATGAATAAGGATGACGTGTGACTTGATAGAGATGTACAACATATTGAGAGGCATACATAGAGACAATAGACTGAGACTTTTTCCCATGGCAAAAATATTTATCACGAGAGGGAACAATTTTAAGGTAATTTCAGGAAGGTTCAGCAGAGATGTCAGGGGTAGGTTCATTACTCAAAGAGTTTTAGGTGCGTGGAATGCATTGCCAATATTTATAGTAGAGTCAGCATATTTGGGACGTTGAAGCGACTCTTGAATAGGCACATGGAACTTATTACAATGAAGATTAAGTACGTCAGTCTGATCTTAGAGTAGGATAAGAGGCCAGCACAACATCGAGGACCGATGGGTCTGTGCATGATGTACTGTTCTGTGCTCTATTTTCTATGTACCTAACGAACAGACTGTTGCGAGACCTTGTGGTTCTGATGTGTGTAACAGCTCGCAAGTAAGTAGACTAACAAAATGTTCCGGCTTTTTTGACGATTTCAGGGCAATTCAAGATAAACGTGCATAAAGAGCATGTTTCAAGTTGTTGCTGTGGAAGTCAAAATTTGCAAGTATATAGTCTACACAAAAGAAGATAGCAAATTTGAAGTTTGGAAAGTTCGTGGGCTCATTCCTAACGTCCTAGGAACGCAACAACTTGGCGTAATCGGCAGGAACACCAAGATGAATGCTGGAACACTGAAGAGATCTTACATTCTTGGAGCACTTGCTCTTGATTCGTAATCGCGTAAACTCAGACGCATTTCATTTGAAAGGATTTGTAACCCATCCATGATCGGCAATCTGAGCCCACATTACTGACATATATTTATGCTCATCAGAGGAAGTGAATCCTTTGCCCCCATTTTTCAGCACGGAAGAGAATTTACCCCATCCCCCCCACCCCCCACCTCCACACTGCACGACTAGCACGACATAAGACTTATTGACGAGTGCAGTACGGCTTGATGTCTATTAACGCAAATCTGTGTTCTGCAGAGAGAGAGAGTCTGATCTCTGACATATGTCTATTTGTGTACTCCGGCTCCATATCAAATTAAATATCCAGAAATAATGTCTAACTCCCACACACAGTGGAAGAACGACAGACTCCGCTGATATTTCTGTCGATACCTTTCTTAAAAATTAAAAGAACACATTGAACAACAGGTTGATCTCTCGAGAACTTTGTCAAAATTCGGTCAGAGGAAGAGAGCCTTCTTGGGCAATGGTCCTTGGATTATACGGAACGTTTTGAGGCAAACCCATCTGATTAAAGATTTCAAAATCTATTTCGCTGGTCTTTGTATGTAAAGCAACCAATTAGTCAGCGATACGAAATCATCGCCAAATCAACTCATCATCCGGAAATTAATCAAAAGGAACAATTAAAAGCTGTTTATGAAACATGTCAAACGCAAAGCAAAAAATGTCTGAAAAGGAGAAAGTTGCTGAATTGAAAAACTACCCTCCCCCCCACCCACCAAATCCGCGCACTCCCCTATCTAGCGTCTCTGGGACACTCCAAGACCTGTGTAAAGTGCATGGTCTGGGAAATGAGGGCAATAATACCTGGTCTCAGCTTCAGTGCGTCTGACGAAGTGGACCAACCATTGAAGTTACGGCCAGTACAGATCATGAGCTTTTAGGACAGAAGAAAAATCAAAGGACGAAAAAGGCGTAGTTAAATATTAATATAGACAATGGGCAGAACACAGCGCTCCTAATCCCAAACTGGTGGAAATATGTTCCAATCTCCTCACGGGACATACCGGACAATTAAATGAGAATGCAGAGTTTAAGTCATGACGGGGAGAACACGGAGCTGAAAAGCCAATCAAAGGCTAAACATGAGAAGTTGAAATGCACCAACAAGAACCAGGAAGGACCCTAATGAAATTCACAGAAAAATGTTCAGTCGCCCAACAAACCCTTCCTATCTCTACTATACTGGAGCCCAGTGGGAACCATTTTGCCCTTCACTAAGCCAGTTGGAATGTGAAATACGAAAGAGGGAGACAAAGTGAAAGCCGAATTCTCCCTTGCCTCCAGCAATGACGAGGGGCTGTATTTCGTAGCCTGCGTGACCCAGCAACACAAAAACCAAAGTCAAGATTAGAGTGGTGGATGAAAAGCATAGCACGTCAGGTAGCATCCGAGGAGCAGGAAAATCGTCGTTTCGGGCTAAAGCCCTTCATTTAGAATTTCTGAAGAAGGGCTTTTGCCCGAAACTTCGATTTTCCTGCTCCTCGGATGCTGCCACCAGCACCACTCTAATCTTGACTCTGATTCTCTGCTGCATCTGTCGTCCTCACTTTCGTCTGACACAAAACCCATTTCAAGGAACATAACTGAAAGACTGGAAGAATTGAGCACAAATACGAATAGGCCGAGTAATATTGACATAGTCCCGCGCCGTCAAAGGTAAGAGATCAATGGTTCAAAGAACGTCCCCTGCCCACTTCCAAAACGTGAGGTTCGAAAATGTGGGAGGAAATGGAATGCTGAAGAGCAAAATGAAACAGACCAAGTGAGAGAGAGAGAGAGAGAGAGAGAGAGAGAGAGAGAGAGAGAGAGAGCAGTTCTCTGTGCTATCATCCTGTACAAAGTATTAGTACGTTTGTTTCTGTACAGGAGGAAATGTCAGTCAATGTAATTAAGTCGAAGAGTTTTGAATCCATCCTATGAATCATTGCTAATTCATGAATTCTGATTGAAGTGGAACGGATGGATAGATTTGTTGTTATTCAGAAAAGAGTGCAAACTTCTGGATCTGTTTGCAGACTTTCACAACCACAGCAGAGTGGATCAAGCACTCACAACACGTCATGCCATTCGCTCGCATCCCATCCAAGGACTGGAGAACTGATGGGAAAATCTCAGTTGTGTTGGATACCAAGAATTCTAACTCACAAAAATGTGTGCGACTTTGAGGAAGCACATGGATTTTGATTTGAAAAAAATTACACAGATATATATTAAATACCTAGATTGAGTTATCAAGTAGCTTAATAAATGTGGATCATCATAGAGTAAGAACAGTGTTTTGCTTGAATCAAATCGAAGTGTTTGACTTCTGTTTTAAAATAATATAAAATACTTTACCACAGATTAGAAATCTCTCCAGATCTCCCGTATTAGATAGATGATAATAGTAAAATTGCAAAATTAGGGATAGAGATTAGCGGCACGATGAAATCAAATCAGAATAATGAAACGTTGCAATTGAAGTTAACATGCAGTTTCGTGAAAGTGAAGTTTGGCAGAGTTAAAAATCTTATAGTTTTCTTTTGGTAACATTTCTGTCCTTAGTGAACTGTTTGATCAAAATCGTGACCAAAGTCCTGGGTCTGTACCTGGAAAGATAAGTAAAGTCTTATAGGTCTTTTGACATTTCGTGGAGCCACAGGAGATAGGGGAGAAACTAAACGAGTAGTTTGCATCACTGCTTGCTGTGGAAAAGGACATGGAAGATATAGAATGCAGGGAAAAAGTGGTGACATCTTGAAAAATGTCCATATTAAATAGGGGGAACTGTTGGATGTGTTGAAACGCATGTGTTGGGCGGCACGGTGGTACAGGTGGGCGGCACGGTGGCACAGTGGGCGGCACGGTGGCACAGTGGTTAGCACTGCTGCCTCACTGTGCCAGAGATCGGGTTCAACTCCCGCCTCAGGCGACTGACTGTGGGGATTTTGCACATTCTCCCCGTATCTGCGTGGGTTTCCTCAGGGTGCTCCGGTTTCCTCCCACAATCCAAAGATGTGCAGGTTAGGTGAATTGGCCATGCTAAATTGCCCGTAGTGTTAGGTGAAAGGGTAAATGTAGGAGTATGGGTCTGGGTGGTATACGCTTCGGCGGGTCGGTGTGGACTTGTTGGGCCGATGGGCCTGTTTCCACACGTAAGTAATCTAATCTAATCTAATCTAAATGTGGGTAAATACTCAGGAGCTGATCATGTGTACCCTAGAACTCTGTGGGAAGCTAGGGAAGTGATTGCTGGGTCTGTTCCTGAGATATTTGCATAATCGATAGTCACAGGTGCGGTGCTGGAGACTGGAGGTTGGCTAACGTGTTGCCACTGTTGACGAAAGATGGTAAGGACAAGCCAGAGATCTCTCGAGCAGTGAGCCTGTCGTCGGTGGTGGAAAAGTTGTTTGGAGGGAACCCTGAAGGACTGAATTATTAGTAAAGGCAAAAAACTGATTAGGGATCGTCAACATGGCTTTGTGTGGGGGATATCATGTATCACAAACTTCATTGAGTTTATTGAAGAAGTAACAAAGAGGATTGATGATGTCAGATCGGTAGATGTATTCTTTGTGGAATTCAGGAAGGTATTCAACAGGGTTCCTCATAGGACGCTGGTTAACAAGGTTAGGTCTCATGGAATACAAGGACAACTAGCCATTTCGATGCAGAACTGGGTCAAATGTAGAAGACAGAGGATGGTGCTGGATGGTTGCTTTACAGACTGGAGATCTGTCACCGCTGTCGTGACATAAGGATCGGTGCTGGGTCCACTCCTTTTCTTCATTCAGATAAATGATTTGGATGTGAGCATTAGAGGTATAGTTAGCAAGTTTGCAGATAACACCAAAATTGGAGTGCAGTTGACAGCGAAGAAGGTTACCTCGGATTACAACGAGACCAGGATGAGACGGACCAATGGGCTGAGGAGTGGCATATGGAGTTTAATTCAGATAAATGCGACGTGCTGCATTTTGGAAAAAAAAATCTTAGAATGACTTATACACATAATAGTCAGATTCTAGGAAGTGTTACTGAACACAGAGATGTTGGAGTGCATGTTCAAAGCTCCTTGAAATTAGAGTCGCAGGTAGATAGGACAGTGAAGAAGGCTTTTGGTCTGCTTTTCATTATTGGTCAGGATATTGAGTACAGCAGTTGGGAAGACATGTTGCGGCTGTAGAAGAATTGGTTAGGCCATTGTTGGAATATTGCGGACAATTCTGGTCTCCATTCTCTCGGAAAGATGATTCGAAATTTGTAAGGGTTCAGAAAAAATATACGACTGTTTTGCAATTGTTGGAGGATTTGAGGTATATCGAGAGGCTGAACAGGCTGAGTCTATTTTCCCTGGAGTGTCAGAGGGGTGACCTTAAAGAGGTGTATGAAATCATGAGGGGCGTAAATATAATAAACAGACAAAGTATTTTCCCTAGGGCGGAGGAGTCCAGACCTAGATCGCATAATTTTAGGGTGAGCGGGGAAAGATATAAAAAAGACCAAAGGAGCATTTTTTTCACACAGAGGGTAGTACGTGCATGGAATGAGCTGCCAGAGGAAGTAGTGAAGGTTTGTACAATTGCAACATGTTAAAGGCATCTGGATGGATACTCGAATAGGAAGGGTTTGGAGGGATATGGCAGGTGGAACTAGATTGGAATGGGATATCTGGTCGGCATGGACACGTTGGACCGAATGATCTGCTTCCGTGCAGTACATCTGTATGACTTTAAGGTCAGACGTGAGTCTTGGCATAACAATTTAATTGTGCAAAACTGAGTGCTGAATCAGAAGTAACAAATATGAGCGAGTACGTGGTAAAAACAGAATGCGCTGGAGAATGGGACAGAGGCATGTACACCGACTTGACAAATTGATTAGTGTGGCTTGGAGGAGTGCAAGAGCTCGGTTTAGATGATAAGACACTAACCATGACCCATAGAGAAACTGACTTTGCAACAGTGACAGTGAGCTGGAGTGGAAGTGCACAACATTAAAGACGCACAGATAACTAAAAAAATTAACGGGGAACTTTGTGTCCATGTATAATGTCAATGAGAATCCAGCGACCGAACTTGCAGCTTTACAGCAGATATTACAATTGTCCAAGATGAGAAGGCTGATTGTATTATTTTATATTATTACAAAGAACAAAGAACAAAGAAAATTTACAGCCAGGAACAGCCTTCTGCCCTCCAAGCCTGAGCCGATCAAAATCCATTGTGACAAACTATCGCCTAATCCCTCAGCATCTCTATCGCTCTCCTCCCCACCTTCTCATGCATCTGCCTAGACGCATCTTAAATGAAACTACTGTGCCTGCCTCTTCTACCACTGCTGGCAACGCGTTCCAGGCACCTACCATCCTCTGTGTAAAGTACTTGCCACGTTTAACCCCGGTGAACTTTTCACCTCTCAGCTTGAATGCGTGGCCTCTCGTTATTGAATCCCTTATCCTGGGAAAAAGCGTTTCTCTATTCACCCTGTCTATACACTTGATGACTTACCAGATCTCAGTCAGATTCGACCGTAAATCTGCTTTTTGCTAATGAAAATATTCCTAGCCTACTCAACATCTCTTCATAGCTTGCACGTCCCATGCCAGGCAACATCCTCGTGAACCTTCTCTGCATCCTTATCACAGTGTCCATATCCTTTTGGTAATGTGACGACCAGAACTGTACACAGTATTGTAAATGCGGCCGAACTAGAGTTTGAACAATTTGAACATGACTTGCTGGGCCTTATACTCAATACCCCGTCCGATGAATGCAAGCATACCATATGCCATCTTGAACACTCTATCCATCTGCGCATCCGCCTTCAGGGTATAATAGATCTGAACTCCCACATATCTCATCAAATTTGCCCATGCCTCATCCATTAACAGTATAGATTGCTCCAGGGCTAGACTTGCCAAAATGCATCACTTCACATTTGCATAGATTGAACTCCATCTGCTACTTCTCCATCCAACTCTCAAGTCTATCTATATTCTCCCGTATTCTCTAACAGTCCGCTTTGCTTTCTGTTATTCCACCAATCTTTGTGTTATCTGCAAACATATTGAGCAGACCAACAATGCTCTCTTCCAGATCATTTATGTATATGAAAAACAACAGTGGCCCCAGCATTGATCCATGTGGAACGTCACTGGTCACCTTTCTCCATTTTGAGAAAATCCCTTCAACACCTACTCTACGTCTCCTCTTGCTCAACCAATTCTTTATCCACTTAGCTAGAACAACTTGCACACCATGTGACTTCACTTTCTCCGTTAGATTACTATGGGGAACCTTATCAAACGCCTTACTAAAGTCCATCTATATGACATCTACAGCCGTTCCTTCATCTATCAACTTGGTTGCTTCCTCAAAGAACTGCATTAAGTTGGTAAGGCACGATCTTGCCTGCACTAAACCATGTTGTCTATCACCAATGAGTCCATTCTTTTCCAAACATAAATTTGTCACTCAGTACCTTTTCCAGGAGCTTTCCCACCACTGACGTCAGTCTGACTGGTCTGAAGTTACCTGAAATATCCCTGCTGCCCTTCTTGGACAGGGAGATACATTAGCAAATCTCCAGTCGTCTGGCACTTCACCTGTGTATCATGATGCTGCAAGATTCTTGTGGCTCTTATTCTGTATTTCTGGTTTCCTTGCTTACATGATGTATTCAGCAAATGCTGAAGTCAAAGTTTGGTATTTCACTGGTCTTTAACACACCAGACCACCTCACTCTTATTAACTTCGCACGTACATTGAAAATGGTGTAATTAAGCTGCAGCACCACAAGCGTTAAAGTTGCAAATGGTATTGCAAAGAACTGACTTGTAAATGCGATTAAAGTTGATTCGAAGCAAAAAGAAACAAAATAAAAAAGGCAGGAGACTGAAAGGCTACGGCAGGCCAGACAGCATTGTGAGGTGGTGAAATTGACGTTCCAACTGGACAACTTCTTCTTTCCTTGCTCTATCCTCCACTCGTTATCCCTCTTTCCGTCTCTCGCACACTTCCGTTCACTGTCTCTCACGACTTTAGCAAATCGTCTCACTCTCCTTTCCCTCCATTCCTTTCTCTCTCTCTCTCTCTCTCTCTCTCTCTCTCTCTCTCTCTCTGACCGCTTCACTCTCCCCAGTCCTGAAGAAGGATTGCATCTGAAACGTATATGTCTCCACGTCCTGATGCAACTTGCTTGCTATGTTTATCCAGACTCCTACGTGGCTATTTTTGAAGCTGATTCAAAGGAGACAGGGGCATGTGTGACGAATAGACCTTGTGTATTGGATGTCGGTAAGAACCTGCAAGTATATAGACATACAAAAGTATACTGATATTTTGTGTCTGTTTGCAGGGCAATCAAGTAAAAAGGTTTTAACCAGCGGAAGTATAACTGTTTCTGCGAATATGTCAACGTGCATCTGTGTAATCTATACAGAGGAAGAAAGAAAACTTGTTACTTGAGAAGACCACAGACTGATTCCTCATTTCTTCGGAACCCAACTTACAGATACAGTCTGCTCTCCCTGGGGTGAATGACACACTCATACTGGGTTCAATGTTCTTTTCGCAATGTGAGAAAAATAAACTCAGTGACGTGGGTCTGTTCTCCAAAGGGAGACAGAGTGAAGTTCAGAAGTGAATAATAGAGACGAGGAGAGAGAGGAGGGGAGAGAGAAAGCGTGAAGAGAGAGAGAGAGAGACGGGAGTGAGAGGGGGAAACAGACAAAATTATGAGGTAGTTGGGGGAGGGGAAGACAGAGTGAAATGG
>NC_057717.1:78633545-78635795 GCF_004010195.1 Chiloscyllium plagiosum | reverse complement strand
GGACGAGGTACACATAGAGGAGAGAGGGGGAGGGCGTACAAAAAGAGGGAGAGTCATTAGAGAGGGGAGACACAACGTGGTAAGGAGAGGAAGGGGAGAAATAGGGACCAGTAGAAGAAGAGTGGTGATACGTGTGGGGGGAAAGGAGATAGAAGAAGAAAGGGACAGGGTGATAGAGATGGGGAAAGAGATGGGGAAGCGAGGCAGAGGAGGAGAGTGGGAGAGAAAGAGAGAGGGTTTAACAGCGGAACAGTGTTCAGAGAGAGAGATTGATTTTGAGGGAAAGAGTATTGAAGAGAGTTTGAGTGGAAGAGAGAAAAAAAATGAAGGTCAGAAAGTGAGAGGAGGAGAAGGGAGCGAGTGGGTGGTTAGACGAACATTACAGCGTAGTACAGACCTTCGGCTCTCGATGTTGCGCCGATCTGTTAAATCGATCTGAAGCCCATCGGATCTATTGCATTAAGAGCCATATAGCTTTCTAATGGCCATTTAAATGCTCTCAATATTGGCGAGTCTCTTTATGTTACAGACACGACATTCCCCTTCCTAATTACTCTCTGAATAAAGAAACTACCTCTAAGATCTGTCCTCTTTTTATCGCACCTCATTTTAAAGCTATGTGCCCTCGTGCTCACCATTAGCATCTGAGAAAAAAGGCTCTCAATTTCCCCAACCTGATCAGCTGATGATATTCATCTTGTACATCTCTATTATGCCACCTCTTAAACTTCTTCTCCAAAAATTTAGCATCCACGAGTCCCTCAGCCTTTCCTCATAAGACTTTCCCTCGATACCAAGCAACCTAAGCAAACTCCTCTGAAAACTCCCCAAAGGTTCCACATCCTTGGTACAATGTGGTAACCAGAACTGTACACAATACTGAAAGTGCGGCCGTGCCAGACTTTTGTACAGCTACAATATGACGTCATGGTTCTGAAGCTCAACTCTCTACAAATGAAAGCTAACGCACCGTATGATTTCATAAACCCTATCCAACTGGATGGCAACTTTCAGTGATCTATGTACATGGATACCGAGATCTCTTTCTTCATCTGCACTGCCAAGAATCTTACCGGCAGCCCAGTATACTTTATTCCTGTGGCTCCTTCAAATTAAATCACCTCACATTTTTCTTCATTAAACTTCATTTCCCATCTACCAACCCAGCTCTGCAACCTATCTATGTACTCTGTTTAACGCAACATCGTTTGCCACTATCCATAAATCTACCGATGTTCGTGTCATCTGCAAACTTACTCACACACCCTGTCCCGCTCTTATCCATTTCATTAATAACAAATGAAAAAATAACTTCACTGGACACAAAGCAGGTCCTTACCGTACGCCAAGAGTAATTGAAATACAGTATGAACATTTCCCATCAATCACCAAGTTCTGTCTTCTTTCAGATAGCCAATCTCTGATCCAAATCGCAATATCCCATGCCTCTGCGTTTTGTCTAATAGCCTATCGTGGGGAACCTTATCAAACGTCTTACTGAAATCCATTTCAACCAAATCAACTGCTTTACCATGATCACCCTGTTTGGTCACCTAATCTAATAATTCAAAACGTTCTGTCACCGTCAACCTGACGTTCCCACACTCATTCTGTCACCATCACCCTGAATCCTTCGCACGCACACCTCACACCATCATTGTCACCACAATTCCTTCACAAAAGAACACGTAACTCTGACCAACTCACTGTCACCCTGTTCCCGTCACACTTACAACGTCACCACCATACTGGCCGAATCACACTCACTATGTCAATGTCACGCTTAATCACTCACACTCCATCCATCATATTCACCCATAACACCTGGCATTCAGACTGTCACTGTCACGTTGGACTCCGCACACTCATTACATCACCGTTACCATGACACACTCACACGTCGTGAATGCCACACAGAACCCCTCACACTCACTCTGTCACCATTACCCTGTACTCCTCACAATCACTTGGTCCCCATCACCCTATACAACTCACTGTCACGCCATCACCATCATTATGACCCTCTCACAATTACTCCACCACCATCACCCTGGTCCCCTCACGCTCACTCCATCACTGTCACTCTGACAACATCGTACTCAATCTGTCACCGCCACCCTGACCCCTCGCATTCACTCGGTCACCATCACCCTGAACCCCTCTTACTCACTCTGTCGACAACACCCTTACACCGACAAAATCACTCCGTCACTCTCACCCTGAGACGCTCACAATCACTCTATCACCATT
>NC_057717.1:78613835-78630851 GCF_004010195.1 Chiloscyllium plagiosum | reverse complement strand
AGACTCACTCCGTCAAAACCAGCCTCACGCCACTACACTCACTCCATCAAGTTCCCCGTGACACATTTCACATTTGCTCTGCCACCATCACCCTGATTCTTTTACAGTCTCTCACTGTCATTCTTGGTCTTTCACATTCACTCCATCACTGTCAACCTGAATCCCTCGCACTCACTCTGTCACTTGATGCCCTCACATGAACCCCATCACCGCCACCCTTAGCCCTTCACTCTCAGTGCATCTGCATCCTCCTGTAACCTACTCAGATGTCCATCTTTACTCAGCGAGTCGTGAGTTCATGGAATGCCCTGCCAGTAGCAATGGTGGACTCTCCCTCTTTATGGGCATTTAAACGGGCATTGGATAGGCATATGGAGGATAGTGGGCTCGTGTAGGTTAGGTGGGCTTGGATCGGCGCAACATCGATGGCCAAAGGGCCTGTACTGCGCTGTACTTTTCTATGTTCTACGTTCTATGTTCTATCACCATCATTCTGGCTCCCCTCACACTCACCTCTTCACAATTACGCTGACATCCCCTGATACTCACTCTATCACAGCAACACTGAACCCCTCTCAATTCCTCCATCGCGGTCACGCTGGCCCCCTCACACTCACTCCATTACCATCAAGCTAACTTCATCTCACTCAATTTGTCACTGTTACCCGGAACCCCACGTGCTCAGCCCGTCACCGTATCCCTGTGACTATCCCCACTCTCACTCTTTATCCCATGACAGGCATTCTATCATGGTGACACTGACTCCATCACACTCATTCCTTCGCAGACCTTAAGCCCCTCGGACTCCCAACATCACTGTCAGCCCGACCCCCTCACCCATACACCGGTACCATCACGCTGACCCCTTCACACTCTCTACTACCCTTTCACTCTGACCCACTCACTCTCACTCCCTCACTGTCACCCAGAAATCCTCACTCTCAGTCCAAAAGTCACCATGATCTCTTTGCACTCACTCTTTCACTGTGACCATGATGCATTCACATTAGCTCCGGCACTGTCACCCAGTCAATCCATCCCCATCACTCGAGCTGCCAAACATTCACTCCGCCATCTTCACCCTGACCCCCTCACGCTCAGTCCCGCAATGTCTACATGGCCCCCTCAAGCTCACGCTATCACCATCACCTGGCCCCCATCACACACACCTCGGCAACGTCACCCGATCTACTCACGCTCACTTTATTACTATCACGCCGAACTAATTCGTATTTGCTCCATCATAGTCAGCCTGAAATCCATTCGCTCACTCCGTCACCGCCACTCTGACTCCATCACACTCACTCCATCACCATAACAATGACACCATTATATTCATGCACTCACAGAAACCTTGACCCGTTCACACTCACTTCATCACCTTCACACCGACCACTTCACACTCATGCACTCACTGTCACCCTGACCACGTCACATACACCCTGTCACTGTCTTTCTGAGCCCCTAAAACTCACTCCATCCCATATCCCTGTTTCTCTTTCACTCAATCTCACACTGGCACCCTGTCAGACTTACAATTACCCTGTCACCATCAATCTGATTCCCTCACACACACCCTCTCACCTTAACCCTGACGCCCTCACACTCACTCAGTCACCATCACTCTGACTAGCTCGCACTCACTCTGTCATTGTCACACCAACTGCTTCACAATCACTCCTGCACCATCACCTTGACCTCCTAACATTCACCCTATCACTGTCGCTCTGACCCACTCATACACACTCACTCACTCCATCCCATCACCCTGTTGCCCTCGCACTCATTCCTTCACTGACACCCCGACAAACTCATATTCACTTCATCACCCACCTCACTCTCAGTGAATGAACGTGACCCTGAGGCCTCACATGCACTCCTCTGCTGTCAAACTTTGCTCCATCGTACTCACTCTATTACTGACAGCCTGAACCCATCTCGTTCACCCCATCAAAGTCACCATGAACCTCGAAACGCAATCCATCATTTTCCCTGACACTTCTCCCTCACTCTGTCACTGTCACCCTGACCCCATCACACTCACTTCGTCAACTTCACCCTATTCTCCGAACAATCACTCCGTTATCATCACCTTAAAACACCACACAGTCACTCTGTCACAGTCACACTGACCGCATCACACTCACTTTGTCACCTCCAACCGGTCCCACTCACACTCCACCCATCACCGTTGCCCTCACATGCACTCCCAGCTGTCAATCGTTATCCCATCAAACTTTATTACAGTCACGATGAACCTCTAACACTAACATGTTATATTAAGCAGGATCCACTCATACTCACTCTGCACAGTCACCCTGACCGACTCACTGTCACTCTGTCACCGTCACCTTTATCGACTAAGACAAATTCCCCCTATTTCCCTTCACCCCTCAGACTCGCTCCATCACTGGCACCCTGATCCCTGGCACTCACTCCTCCTCTGTCATCTTGAAACACTCACACTCACTTCCAGGACGTCACCATGACTCTTTCACTCATACTCTTTTCACCCTTCCACACACACTCCATCCCCATCACCCTCTTCCCATTACAGTCTCTCAATATTAGTCTTACCCTCTCACTTTCACGCCATCAACGTTACTCTGGCCTCTGCGTTCTCATTCCGTCACGTCATAATGTTTCCCCCTCGCAGCCACACACTATCACACATATTCACTCGCAACCACTCTGTTTCAGTTACCTTGTCCTACTCACACTCACTCCTTCACAGTCACCCAGCCCCCTCGCCTCACTATGTCACCATTACTCTGAAACCCTCATACTTCGTCCATGGCCGTCACTCGGCCAACCTCACACTAACCCCTTCACTGCTACCCGGACGCCACAGACACACTCCTCTAATGTCACCATTTACCCCCTCACATTAATTCTCTCTGTGTTGACCTGATTTCCCGCACACTCACTCTGTCACCAGCACCCTCACCCCCGCACTCACTCCCTCTCTGTAACCGTGACTCCTCACATGTACTCCGCTTCCATCACACTGACTCCCTCAAACTCACTTCATCCCCATGAGGGCCTCACACTCACTCCGTCACTTTCATGCAGACACTCATCACTATCACCCTGGCCTTCTCACACTGGCTCCATCATCGTCACTCTGTCCCCCTCAAACTCATTTCATCACTGTCACCATGACCCCCTCACGCTCACTCAGTAACCATCGCACGGACTCACTCACGCTCCCTCTGCCACTGTAACCCTGGCACCTCATATACACTCCATAAAAATCACTCTGACCCCTCACGCTTTCTCCATCACTGTCACTTTGACACGCTCACTCCTCATCCGTCACTGTTACCCTGACCCCCTCACACTCACTGCATCACCTCATCCTGCCCCCTCACATGATTGCGATTCGCAGTGACCCCTCACACACGCTCTGTTACTGTCACACGGACATCCCTCACAGTCACTCCATCACATACCTCTACCCCTAACTGCTCACTCCGTCATCATCAGCCTGACCCCCGACACTCATCACCATTACCCGAACCTCGTCATACATACTCCGTCATCTCAACGCTGATAGCGCTACATTCTCTCCCACTCTGTCACGTTGCCCTCCTCACACTCACTGCATCTCTTTCAGCATAATGTTATGACACAGGGTAAACCATACTTCTAATTTAATCCAGACATACAGAAAAGTTCACTTCACCTCTTAATGTGTAAAAGTAAGAGTGACAAAGAGCCATGGAATCCCAGCATTTAAAGAGAAAAAATCACTCATATTTGACTCGGATAAAAAGACAGAATGTCAAACAACAACTTTCGACATTCTATTCTGCCTTTGTCTGATTGGTCTATCTTGCTCTGACTCAACAACAATATACTGATCCATAAAAATGTTCCGATAAATTGAAAAAAGTCAAATTCCGCAACCAGCTAGCTCTCAGTCTTCTCTTTGTATTATCCTCTGTAGATTTTTCTGAGTGGTCTTTTCTTAAGTGTTCTGCTGCACAGACTTCATATGAAAATGGACATTTTAGACAGCGTCTCTGAGGGCAGTCTCTTTTTTGGTGCTCTTTGCTACTCTGGCTAACTGTTCAAAATGCCTGTTTTTTTATACACCAAAACATCGGATTGTCTCATTGGTTTGATGTTGACAAAACATTAAAATTCAAATTCGATTACATTTTGATACATTTGGGACACAGTTTATACTGATCAGTCAAGTTCGAATTTGCAGTGAGCGATAGCAACATCCACTTCACAACTAAATGTTACTTTTTATTTTCTTCCTGCACACTCTGTGCTTGCTAAGTCCGTGCTGGCTTCCTCTCTCTTAAAAGTAAAGTACACAAAGAAACCTCCATGACACCTCCCCTTTCGGAAAATAATGACCCATAATAAGGAAAGGATCGCTTCTTTATTTCTATATCTTATTTGCTATGAAATACATAAGACTTCAAAATAAGTTCATAATAATCTGTTCCCATACAGATATAAAGTTGGGTAGCTAAAAATCTCATCTACTATTTGTCAGTTAAATCCATTATAATGCATTTGCTATTTTATCCTTATGACACGTACGATTTTCAACTAAAAATTCTGTAACATAAGACTCCAACGAAATAGTCTCATATTCTAGTCTTTGAAGAATATAACGGTTTGTGATACGTGTACAACACTGTTTCCGAGACGCTGTTTTGACTTAAACATTAACATTTTATTTGGTGAGTGTTGAGTTCCTTTGAAAAGTTATCAACTTGCAGTTCAATTCCATCATCATGTTCCTGTAGCAGTATAACTCCAACATTCATGTCAGGAAAATCGATGGCAACTTTCAAGGATTTCAAAACGTATGGTGTATCTGAAACGGGGGCGGTGATTAATATTACCTTTAAGTTGTCAATTGCCTCCTGGTATTATTCTGTCCGTCAAAACTTTGTGCTCTTCTTTGGAAAATCTTTTAACAATGCGAATACGCTCATGAAGTTTGGAACAAACTTCAAATAGAATCCGGTTAGTCCCAAGCGTTGAAGCACCTCTTTCTTCGGAGTTGTTTGTGGGAATTGATTGAAGGCATTCGTCTTTGAATTCCTTTTGGCCAACCTTCCATGACACCGATGTAATGTCCCAAGAACCTCATTTCTGCTTTCCACAATTCAGTTTTGATCAGGTTTATTACCAGTTTTGTTTCTCTCAATCGGTCAAAGAGCTCTTCAACTTTATCATGTTATCATCCCAGGACTCACTAAAGATCGCTGCATCTACCAAATAGACTGCACAGATTGTTAATCCACCGACACTGCGTTCATGCATCTTTAGATCGTGGCGGGTGCATTCTTCATTCCAAAGGGTATTACTTTGAAATGTTGTCGCACATTTGGTGTTACAAAAGCAGGGGTGCATTTCGCCTTTTTCTGGCAAAGGCACCTGCGAAAAAACTGCACAGTAAATCCAACTTTGCGATGTAAGCGGCTTATACAACTTGTTCAATGCAGTCCTCCAATCTTGCTATTGTGTGTGAGTCTCATTTTTTAAAATGATGTTGATCTCCCGTTCATCCACGCAAAATCGTTGAGTCCCATCGGATCTGGTAACAGAAACAATCGCTCTGGTTCGATTCGATACTGTCTTCATTGAGGATCGCCTCCACCACCTTCTGAACCTGCTTGACTTTTCACGGATTAAGATGATAGGCGTGGTAGAGTATTTTTGGAACAGTGTATTCTCTACGTCTACTTCATGGAAAAGAACATTAGTCCTCTCCATCTTATTCCTGCATTTGTTCTCTTACTGTTGGAACAAAACTTTCAACTGAGTTCTTTGCTACTGAGACATGTAGTTTATGAACCTATCCCACTCCTCAATGACATTCCCATTGTTTAATGTATTTTGAGGCACATCAAATTCCACAACATCTGAATTTGATTCATCACTCTGCTGGCTGTAACTAACACCTGTTACTCCAATTCTTTCTCTCTTTGATAATATGGTTTCAATATATTCACGTGACATACACGATGCATTTTTTCTCTGTCTGGCATCTTTACCACATCATTCAAATGTCTTAGCATGTTTCTCATTTTTATGGGAGCTTCTAAACCTGGCTTTGAAGGGATCTCCTATCAAGCTGACAATAGTAACCAGTCAAAACCACAAGAAAACGTCCGATCCTCAGGTTTTTCATCTGCACCTGCTTCATTCAGTGTTGTACAATCTTTAGGTGTTATTTAGTTACCCTACCTACTTGACATAAACTCTTCCTTAACTCCGATACATTATCCAAGTGTGAGACCTCCAACTTTGGTCCTGTCAATTTCTCTTTAACTAATTTTAATGGACCTCTCACTTCTCCAATAGTGTAAACTGACTCTATTCGCTTCGGTAATCTCTCAAGGCCAACTACGAATCGAATACTTTTAGTCCAAGCATTCTGGTAATCTTTTCAGGACCAGATGTCACCTTTCAAATGTTCCCTGGGATTCAGGATGACACGCAATTTGAATTAAGGTGCTGGCACCTAAGCTATCCATGACTTCCTTAAACAGCCTAGCAGTAATATGAGACCGTTGCTCCAAATGAATATCTCTGGATAGCCCCTGACGCGGGAAGAAAGCTACTAACTCCTCGAGCACCTGTTTTGCCTTAATATTCCGTAATGGAATTGCCTCTATTTAAACACATCCATTAAGGTGAACTGGTACCGGTTACCACTTTTAGTTCTTGGGAAGGGTCCTACACCATTAATTATAACCCGTGTGAAGGGTTGTTCAAAAGTGGGAATTGATAACGAAAGTGTTGGTTTTACTACCGCCTGTGGCTAACCTATGAATTGGCACGTGTGACATGCACGGCAAAAGTTAACCACATCCGTGTGCATTCCAGGCTAACAAAAATGTTTTTGTACGTTATCCGGAGTCTTCCGTACACCGACTTGACCCTCTACAGTTACTTATTGTGATACTTGTAACATAACATGACTGTGTGCTACCGGCAACACAATCGAGTGCACTTCGGCCCATTTCTCCTCTGAACTCACCTGCTCTCGTCTCCATTCTCGTCAGAGGATTCTACCTTACAGTTAATATCCCTCCCGAATATTCTCCGCCTTCTTTTCAGAGTACGAATCAACATATGTATAATTTATTTTCTCATCTATCTGTTGCAAATAGCCTTTGCATTGGTCTTTCAGGACTTGACACTTCTGACTCACGCACGGTCTGTACAAGTTTTGTTACCACACAATCTGGAAAAAATACCAATGTATTTTTTTCTTAATTTCTTAGTTTGTTTTTGGTATTTCTTGGGCTTTCCATAACAAGGGGTATCACTCCAAGCTTGGACCTGCTAAGTCAATTTCAAGAACAAACTGGATTCCTGGAATTGTCACTCACTCTCTTGTTACTACTCAAGCCTTTAATTGGCACTCCAATATGATCTTCCCGAGGGTAATGCTAGATTTATGTCCATCTATCACACAAATTATCACTGCCTCGGGTAACAGATCAGAAAGAGGGAAAATTTGTTATCTCTCACAATTAGAGACGAGTTAGATCCTCTACCTCTTAAAGTTATGGCGATTGCCCTCCTTCCTCTGTTTCTTCGCAGTAAACTTTACCGACAGAGCCGATTTCTTTCCAGAGATCATGCACTTACTCCATTACCTGCCCCTGCCTATGCTGCGCGCTCTCCAGCTGCTTATTGATTTTTCTTAGCGTTTCCTTCACTACTTTCACTGATGCCATTGGCTTAGGATCTTCTACAACATATTTTCTCACATCGTCTTTCTTCAAGAAACAGCGCTGTGACTTTACCTTCCCCAAATTCTGGCAGCAAACGTATCTTTTACCAGTGTCCTTCGTGAACTGCCAGCAATCAAAGTTTCTGTGTCCTACTCCATTCCAGTGAAAAGGCAGGAGGACTTTCATCCTCTTGCCAAAATCTTTGGCTTCTTTACCTTGTGTTAAACAATTACCAGTGTCCTCTAATGTTTGTTCTGTAATGTACGACCGCCCTTCTCTCAACTTCTAGCCCTGATAGAATGAAATTTATTCCAGAAACTAGACTTATGCACCAACATGTATTCATCCGCTATGGCTTCTGCTCTTCTCACTTCCTGAACTTTCTGTTCATCCACGTGAATTCTTATCATCTGAAAGAGTGAGGTCTTATCTATTTAGGTCTTTTTCTCTTTATAAAGCCAGCACACATCTTACAAAATTACTATGGCTAATTCCTCCGAACTCAGCATAATGCTGGCCAGGTTCCTTCTTTAAGTTTTGAACCGTTGTTTCTAAGCTCCTGGTAGCAATTCATAAGCACTTAAGATAGCCTGTTTGACCTCTTCGCAATCTTCAGACACCACACTTGAGAGCGCTGCAAATACCTCACCATGTCTCTGTCTGACTGTTTAGTCTGAATTAGCATTCCCCATAGGTCCTCGGAACATTACACCTAGCGAATCAATGTTTCATGTGAAATAAGGAAGGCTTCAACAACTTTCTCATCGAAATGTGGCAGAGTTTGACATATTTGGATATGTCATTATCTTCTCTTTATATCTCCAACCTGTTAACTTGGCTATGGTTTCTAAGTAGCAACTACTCAAGTTCAAAAACAAAGTTCTTTCTTTTGCCCTCTACATTCTCTTTCTATCACACTCTCTTTTCAGCTAAGAAAGGTCTCTGCCTTTCTTTTTTCTATCTCTCGTCTCTCTTTTTCTCTTTCTCTTTGCTCAGCTAAGAACGTCCTCTCTCCTTTTCTGGCTCTTAGACCTTTCTCTTCTCTCTCCCTTTCTCTTCCTCTCTGCCTCGTCTTTTCTCCCACTCTCTCTTTGTTTAATTCCTAACGCCAATTCCTTCATTTATAACTTAAGGTTTTCTAATTCGACTGCAGTTGTCTGTTTCTCTGACACACCTAAGTGTTTGAGTAATTCCATTCCAATTTCCGCTATATGTTTGTCCATGGTTACACTCAATTCTAACCTCTTTCCTAATTCAATGACTGTGGTCCTTTCTTTTCTCTCTTAACTTTATTGGCAAATTTACAAATCATCCTCCATCCCCAGAACCTCTTCAGCAATTGTAACAACCATTTCCCTCACTTTTAATTTTATCAAACCCCAAGTAACCGAAATTAAATGCATTATCTCATCTACATTTTATTTAAAGATCTCGGACACTAACTGGTAAATGTTTAAATAGAGTGGGCGTTTTCCCTAACCTAAATCTATTAAAATCTGTCTAAATCACAGACTGGATCTGTCTGAACCTGTTCATGTCACGGCCACAAACCGCCAATATGTTATGACATCGAGTAAACCTTGTGTTTTCTTTTAAACCAGACACACAGAAAATTTCACACCGCCTCTTAAACAACAAGAACAATCTATCGTGTTTGTTTGCTTTACCTACCTCGCATTCGCCAGCAATGCGAGAAAACCCGATGAGTAAGTTTTACAAAAAATATCAAATTTCAAATCCAGTCAGAAATTTGGATTCCCCTCTGTCTAGTCCTGCCTTTTTTCCTTCGGTCTTTTGCTTCACAGATTTGATATGAACAGGTACGATTCAGAGACCGTCTCTGTGGGCAGCCTATTTGTTGGTGCTTCTTTGACACTCTAGATAAATGTTCAATATGCCCAACTTTTAACCCGAAACGTTGGACCGTCTCATTGGTTTCATGACATCAAATCACCAAAATTCAGATTCGACTGGATTTTGGTACCTTGGGGAATGGTTTACAATGATAGGCCAAATTCGAATTTCTTGAATACCACAGCAACTCAGCACAGATTTTTGTTTCAAATACAGATGTGACATTTTTCGATTTCTCAGCATACCTATTTTTTTCACGTCCTTTCCAGCTTTCATTCTCCCTTAAAGGTATAGAACATACCTACTCGTTCATAAAAACCAGAGAACAAACCTCATCATCTGGAGAAGCAGATGTCCAGCCTTCACACTCAGGAGGCACTGCTTTACATGATGTACTATAATCACTCTGATAATTGGATAGTGTTTGAACAGATATCTCAACACAAATATGAGTTCAGTGGAAGTTTGTGGGCCAGAGTAGGTTGTGGGTCAGCATTCTAATCAATTACAGCATGTGGTATCTTAGCACGTCTCACACTCTACCTTTGAGACGAAGCCACACAATGCTCCCGGCACAAGCAGTAACAATGTTCCTCCAAGTAATGCAGTAGAAATCTGTGTAAAACATGTGTAAAATATTATTTTAAATTAATACTGTGCTAGAAAGAGCTAATTAATCCTTGGAAAGTTGGTGAAATCTTGCCACGTTCTGCCATGAATGTTCATGACCATTTCAGAAACTAAAAGGAGATGAAGACTCCATCGGTACAAATAATGCACAAAGGACAAAAGATTCAGTAAAAGCTCATGGATTTTTAAAATATTCAGATAAAGTACGGATAATATCAGCTCAAAAATAACATGCCTCCTTATTCAATTCACGACAGTTCTGAGAAAATCGAGCAACCAATATGGATAATGGAAAAGCCTTATGTGTAGTACGTGGACGTCAGGAAGGCCTTCTAAAAAGTAGCAAGCATAAAGTGAATTCATGCAGACGAAGTTGTGAGGAATATATTTCGTTGATTCAAGAATTAGCTAAGCAGAAGAAAAAAGTGACTGGCCATTGTGGTGCTTATATCCGGTTGTAAAACTGCAAATATTACGGTGTTAAATAGATTTGCAATGAATCTGTTCTTCTGTACACCCTCGTTAGGATCTTGCCTGACACCGTGTTATAGAGAATTGTGTATTATAAATTACAGTGTCGATGTTTAAAAACATCCAGATCCTAACAATTTACAGCCCCTTTCAGAATGGAAGAAGTTTTGAATAAATGAGTAATTTAATATGGTGTGATTAAAGTGCAGAATATTATCATGATGGAAATGTCCATGTTCCTCACCATAATCTCTCCATCATCATTCTCGAGCGTCCTAATTTTTTTTATTGCCTTTCCTTTGCCCTTTATATGACTAAACAAATTCTTCCAGTCATCCTTTATAGTACTGGCGAATTTCCCCTCATATTTTATCTTCTCTCTCATTATTTCTTGTTTTGTTCTCCTCTGTTGATCTTTGTAAGCTTCGCAATCTTAAGGTTTCCCACTGCCCTCCGCCGCATTATATGATTTGTCTTGTTTTTATGCTATCCCTGATATCCCCAGTCAGCCGTATTTTCTTCATCCTCCCTGTAAAATATTTCCTAGGGTTGAATCTCTGCTGTGTCTCCTGCATTAGTTGCAGAAATTCCTAACATTGCTGTTGCCCTGCCTTTCCTTTTAGGCTCCTCTCCCAGTCAACACTACCCAGCTCCTTCCTCAGGCCTTTGACCTTTTTTCAACTGTAGTAGCATTCCTTCTGATTCTATCTTCTGACTCTAAAATTGCGGAGTAAAGCAAAGCATATTGCAATGATTGTCTCCTAAGAGTACCTTCACCTTTGGATCCCATATCAATCTGCGTCATTGCACAGAATGAAATCCAATATTGACTGTTGTTCAGTGGGTTCCACCATATCTACTCCAAAAAGCCATCTCGTAGACATTCCACAAATTCTTTACTTGCAATTCACGACTCACGTGTATTTTCCAGCCCTCCATGCATATTGAAATCCCAAATGATCACTGTAAATTTGCCTTCTCTGTCTCCTAGTCCATCTTGTATCCAGCTGCTGACGTCTATTTGGAAGCGTAGACAGAACTGCAAACATATTATTTTCACCTTTGATTTCCTCAATTCTACCTATACAGATTCTACACTCTCTGACGCGACATTGTTTCTTATTATTGATTGACTTGCATTTCTTGCTAATAAGGCAATTCTACTCCCTTGGCCTATCTGCCTATCTTTTTAAAAGAATGTGTACCTATGAATATTCAGCTCCCAACCCTGATATCCTTGCAGCAATGTCTCGATAATGCCCACCAAGTTATACCTGCCTGTTGTAATCTGTGCGACAAGCTCATGTACCTTATTCCACACAGTGTGTACATTCCAAGATAACATCTTCAGTCCTGCAATCACAATTCTTACTCTCATTGTCATTTGTTTTTTCCAGTCCACTTGAATTTCGATTGCTAACCCGTGCCAAACACTCTGTATATGCTGCAGATTTTAGTGTCCTCTTCCCAGTTCTGCAAACTTTAATTTTCCTTTAATTCGGTTTTTCTAGTTTCTACAATTACTGACACCACTCCGCAGTCATTTACAGGAAATCAATGTTTTCATATCTCAATGTGCGAGTCACTAGGACTCTGGTCCCAACACAGTTCTTGTGAAGACTGTCCGATTGGAAGGGATCCCTTCTTCCCTTGTACTGGAGCCAATGTCCCATGAATTAAAAAGAGGTTTATTAGCCAATCAAATCACAGCCTTCCTGGAACATCGTGTTTGATTTTCTTCTCAGTCGAGATCGTTTTGAATCAGAATTTCTAACCTCCCCAGACTGCTATCCACCTGCTACCTCTCAGCTCTGTTCCCGAAGTGCAGGCCACAAATATACAAGGCAAGGATTTATAATCTTTGCCTTCGCAGGGTGCTCTCCACATCCTCCAGCCCAGCTCTGGCCAGAAACTACTTTTTCTGGTACCAACAAAGTTTGCAGTAATAGGTTTCTTCATTCCCAATGTCTTTTTTTTTGGTGAGTGTAGAAGGTAAAAGAGTCTAAATTGCTATGATGCGTTGTTTTTACTTTAAACAATCCTTTGACATCAAACCCAATATGATCCGCTCTTCAGTGCAGGTGACTGCTTTCGGGCTGTAATGAATGGGCTGAAGTGATGGTTCTCCCTCTCGCTTGCCCTCTGCTGAATGTTCTTCCTGCTGCTGATCATGTGGGCTGTTGCCAGGTTAGATTAAATTAGATTTCCTACAGTGCGGAAATAGGCTCTTCGGCCCAACAAGTCCACACCGAGCCTCCGAAGTGTAACACAATTTCCTCTGAATAATGCACCTGACCCTGTGAGCACTGTTGCATGGCCAATTCACATGAACTGCGCATTTTTGGACTGCCAGAGGAAACCCATGCAGACACGGAGAGAATGTGCAAAATCCACACAGGCTGGCGCCGAGGTTAGAATTGAACCTGGGACCCTGGTATTGTTCGGCAGCAGTGCTCATCACTGAGCCATCGTGCCACCCTAAGACCTAAACTTCAGTGCAGGTGAACCTTTACCACCTTTCATAACTGGTGGCACTATGTTTACGCAATGTCAAGTCTTTCAAAACCTCACCTGTGTCTATCGACGTTAACAATATCTCAGAAAGTGGTCCAGCAAACATTTCCCAAGCTTCCCATAGAGTGCACGGGAACACTTGAGCAAGTCCTTTGGATTTATGCAACTTTATGCGCTTTAAGACTCCTCTCTAATATGTACATTTGCGAATTTTGAGGTGCCTTGTACTCTCCCTTGCTACTCTTTTGTGTTTACCGAATGTGTGGAATCTCGTTATATTCTCCATGACAGTGGTTGACAAAACTATCTCCGATTTCTCTCCGAAGCATATTTCTGCCTTTATAGGCATCTGAGGAATCATCGATCCTGTTCTCTGTACTTGATATGTATTTCACTCTTATAATTGGCCTATGCTTTTCAACCACTCTTCTAAATGGAAGAGAAGTATTGTCACTGGCCCCAATATGTACCCCCACTGACACGTCAGATTCCTTCCCCGCCTTATATCCCAAGAGTAATACAGGTTTTTTTCTTGTCTAGTAGTTTCATCCAAACACTGAATCTTAAAACATGCTTGCACAGATGTAGCAATTTCCCCTTCATCTAAGCCCTTAACACTATTGCAGAAACAGTGTATGTCTGGAAAGGTAAAATCTCCCACTGCAACCATCTTCTTGTTCCTATAGACGTCTCCTTCCGAATTTGTTTCTCAATTTCCCCTGAACATTTGGAGTCTATAGTAAAATTCCAATAATGTGATCATCGCTTTCTCGTTTCTCAGTTTCTTTCAAATAACTTTCCTGGGTCTACTCCCATCATTATCTTCCCTCAGTACGACTGTAACGTCATCCCGAAACAAAAACACCACCGCCTCTCCTCTCTTTGTCCCATTTCAATCCTTCGTATTGCATCAATACCTCGGAACATGAAGCTATCTGTCCTGTCCATCCCTGAGCCTCATCTCTGTGATCGCTTTGATGGACCTGTTCCATGTTCTCAACTGTTACCGTGAATAATCTGCCTTACCTGTTAGGCCTCTTAGATTTAAATGAGTTAATTTTAATTTATCAGTCTTAATTCATTCTCTGCTTTGTTCCTGCCTGCCACGACTGATTACTTACTCCTCTTCTGAACTGTACCTGTATCATACTGATCCCCTTTATATCTATTTCCTGGGATCCATGCCCACCATTCTTAGTTTAATTATTGTCGGGCGAAACTGACTTCTGTGGTCTGTACTCTTTTGGCAATGATACTGAGGGACATGATATAAACACATTTGAAAACACTTGACTTGTTTTTGACAGGCCGGATGGTTATGAAATGTCTAATTTCACAATCCTGATTGAATATTTTTGTCGACATGACAAAGATAATGGATGAGGAAGGGGACGTGGGCATTTTTTAAAATAAAATCCCACATGGTAGATTAGTGCGAAATTTAAAATCACGAATACAGGGTGGGCTAGCGATACAAAAGTGGCTTGATCATAAACGACAGAGGACAGCACTGGAAGGGTCTTTTTCTGAATGGAGAATGGTAACTAGCAGTGTTCCATCAGAATCAGTATTAGGTTCTCTGTTATTTGTACTGTGTACAAATAATGTGTAGGAATATGTTGGTTCTCTCATTAATAAGTTTACAAATGACAAGAAGATTGTTGGAGTTGCTGATAATGTCGACGATTGTGTAAGGATACAAGAGGATATAGATAGACTGGCGACTTGGGTACAGAAATGGCACAAAGAATGTAATTCAAACAAATGTGAGAGGATCCCTATTAGGTGATGGAATTTAGATGTGGCTTATGCTGTAAACGTTAGAACAATTAGGAACTATAATGTACAGACGGATCTGGGCATGAAATTCCACAGTTCCCTCAGGACAGCAACACGGGTGGCCAAGATAATGAAGACGACATATTCCATGCTTGCCATCACTAGATGAAGCATGGATTACAAGAGTTTTCGAACCATGTTGAAACTATATAATATCCTTGCGTGGTGAGGCCCCATATGAATTATTATGTGCAGCTTGCTGAAAACAAACCAAATCCTTGATTTTCTCCGGGTTTCTCTACTTTTCTGGAACTGCCATCTATCCCACCCATATCCAAAACAAGGATTGGAAATGTGACTTGTACTTTTGTAAAGTCACGCTTAGCCAGGTTGATCACCAAGCCTGTCTCATGAAATCGATTGTTCAGTTCCGATAGAAGCTGCAAGTGGTCCTTCGATGCGTGACTAAAAATCACCAGATCGTAGGTGTACTTCTCACTATTGGTACTGGAGGATTTTTCTCTCATTTATTCTAGTCACATCTGTCTAAACATTCTGAAAAGTTTGGCTTATTTTTCGACACAGTTCAGGCAAATGCTAGCAAACGTGAACATAGAGATCATAGATTGCTCAGACAGAGTCAGGGATACAAGCTTACAACATGGGTTGCCTAAAACAAGGTTTACTTTCGCAAGCTTAACATTATTTGACATTAGAAAGGCCCATTCAACAGTGTAATAGCAGGAGGGAAGAAGATGTTCTTGAACCTGTTGGTGTGTGGTGGGCAGGTTTCTGTATCTTCTGCCGAGTGGAAAAGATTGGAATAAATTATAACTGAAGTGGAATGGGTCTTCGGTGATGTTGAAAGTTTTTCCACGACAGACAGAAGTGAAAAAGGAGTCCTTGGATGAGATGTTGTAGTGATGGTCGGTGCTGTGCACACAACCTTCTGTCGTTTCTGGCGGTCATGTGCATTGGTAGATGCAGCCAGTTCGAATGTTGTCTATGGTTCATCTATGAAAGTTGGCAAAGGTGCTTTTTGACATATGGAATTTATAAATTTCTTTTTGGTAATTCTTTGAAATGTGTGGAGTCCATTTTTCATATCAGTATCACACAAGCCGAAATTGTCTTCGTTCTTTCAGATAAAGTACCCACTGTATCCACTGAGAAAAACTAACTTGGAAATATAAATTGTCTGTCCCAACTTCTCAATTGAGACTTCGAAAAATTGAGTATTATATGAATTAGACTTTGTAACTTCATTGCAATTGCGGTAGTCAATACATATTTGTTGTGCACCATATGGATTTGACACCATTTACTGACTTTGAGCTCAAGTTACCACAACTCAGTTGGATTAAGTTGCCATTAAGCATGAGTTCCAACTCTTTCTGAATCTATGCAAACTTCAGAGGATTGCGCCTATAAATACACTTTGAAATCAAAACAGCATTACCTACACCTGAATGATGTTGAATTAGATTAGTACTGCCCATCTTATGTGATTGGAATAACTCCTTCAGGTCATTCCGATTTTACACTGTATGGTAAGTCAGTCACTTATGCTAGCTTTAAAGAATTTACTCATTGTCTAAATTAACTTGAGGAATGTCCAATTCAGTACCATCTGAACTCGGTTCTTCACTTTGTGTTCCAACAATCATCACATTCTCCTTTTGTTTTCTTTTCCAATCAAAAACCTGTTTGATTACACTCACATCACACATTCTGTGAGATTTCTTATCAAATAGTTTATCTTATCGACATACGTTCGAATAGATAAGACTCACTAAACCTCTTTTTAAAGTTTTACGTACACTGCACATAACAGCTCCACTTTCTGTTGACTAGAAAAGTTATGAATTAAATTTTCCTGGCTGATTCCTGTTTAATCACACGCTCTGCTACTTTTAAATGCTCTCTAGCCTACTCAAGATCTCAAGTTAATCATTCACTAACCATTGTCAAATCATCGAAATATGTGGTCACTGAACTCTGACTCATCATTTTTTGTTGAACTAATTCCATTGGTCCTCTTACCTCATGC
>NC_057717.1:78608673-78613335 GCF_004010195.1 Chiloscyllium plagiosum | reverse complement strand
TCACAGGATATCACTGCACTGTTTGCCTATTCCTTTTCCCACTCTGGATGATCAGCCATATGCCTTTGTGCCGTAACATAGATGCGACTATCTCCCACAATTCCTCTCTATCACCCGCTCAGCCTTCCGAATGATTCGAAATTCATCCTGCTCCAGATCCAGGTCTATAATGTTGTCTGTGAGGAATTGGAGTTAAGTGCACTTCCGTTGCCAAAGTCAACAGGGAAACCTTTGTTATTTACTAACTCGCTGCTGCAAGATGAGCATGCGACCGGCCTGGCCTGCAACCCCTTCGACCTAAATTACCAAAAATAGTTGACTAAATGAAAAAAAGTTTAAATGACTTCCATTCCCAAGCCTGCACACACTTTGTTTTTGATCACATGCGTGGCCGGTGGTGGGCACTATGCGTGTAATGTCTCGGGTTTAACCGGAGCCCAAATGTATTTGTTCCCGAGCGCAGCAATCCCAGTCTCCGTATCCACTCCTGTTTAGTCTTCGCTCCGCCTATTCACGAGAAAAAAAAGTCACTTCCTGTCAGTCCTCATTACTCACTCTCACCACTCCCACTGCTTCTTCAAATGGAGGACGCCAATTGAACGAGGTCATTCTTTCATGGAAAAAAATCATGTGTGATTCAAACTGATTTCTCAACTCAACCTGCAAGTCAGCTCTTTGCATTAACATTTGAAAATTTAACTCTTGTTATGCTGTAGCTTAAACAGACAATTTTTAGTGTACACCACAGGCAAAATGAAATACAAATATAAAACAATTTTAAGTCTTTCTTTCTTCGGAGAACAATTCTCTGATTTTCAGAGGTGTTATTCTCAACAGTGTAATTTTAATAAACTCTTCGATGCCAGAATTGAATGTCTGGATCGTAAGTGAATACGTTGTTCCTTTTATCCCAGGATGACAGCGTAGATGAGTCGATCGATTGTATTGTTTCTTTGGAATGAGGCGTCAGTTTTCTGTGCTCCTTACAACGGCCTATGAACGTATCCCCTCGCTGTGCTCACAGCACCAGCCCCGAACGCATCCTCCCACTATGCTCGCAGAAACGGCTGAAAAGCCAACTCCACTGTTACTATCGCAAAGGCCAGTGAAAACACTCCGACTCTATGCTCCGAGCAACGATCTGTGAGCGCATTCTGACTCTGTGCTCCGAGAAAAGGTCTACGAATTCATCCCAATTCTGTTTCCCGAGCAATGACTGCAAACTCTCCCCACTGAGGAAAAGGCGACCATGAGCCAAAAGAGAGAAAAAGAGATTGGGAGTTTCAGAGATTCGAAGAAGGAGAGAGTGTGAAGAAAATGTGAATGTGTGGGCAAAACCAGAGGAGAAAGCAAGGACAGAGTGGCTGAAACCAGTTCCTGAACCCTCCCGTTCCCTGAGGACCAGGATGTGAGACAGAGTCTCTCTCCAACACAGCTTCTTCAACACAAGACCAAAAGCAATATATTTCACTCTGGCACTTGTTCATGACCATTTTTATTATTTACACGTTGAAGTTATGAAGTCAATGTATTTCGTGCTTTTTATTTTACAAATACCTAATTTGAGACAAACATTTAAATGTGTCTTTATAACAACACCTCCCTCCCCACCCCCACCCCCATCCCCCCCTCCCCGTGGAGGATAAAGTTGAACTACACTTAGTCTGTTATCATCGCACCAGAATGCCTCACTTCTGAAACGTTGAATTGAAATGGGAAAATCCGGGATGAAATGACTCAGGAGTGAACTTGATTTCTTGATGAAGTTGGGTAACGAGATATTTCAGCACATTCTTCAAGTACTGTCTGAGCGTAGTCTGGGTCATGGCATAAATTGTGATGTTTGTGCAGCAATTGAGGGGCTGCAGCATGAACCCCATTTCCTGCACAATCCAATCTAGATGCACCGAATAATACCACAAATCAATCATCCGCGTCCACATAGAATTCACCATTAACGTTGACCATAGCAGGATGAAACTGGCCCCGATCACAAACATTAAAATGACGGATTCTTTTCAGTTTTTCATTTCTGTGTCACACTGAGCGTCCCCATTAATGTGAGCCCCGAGTCTCCTGCGGACTATGCTGGTCACTAAAATGTGTCTGACGGTGAAAATATTCGACAGGAGAATTAAGAGAAATTCGACAGCCGAGTTTAGATTTTGTGCAGTACCGAAATTACGACTCAGGCACGGCAGAAACGAACATTGTATAACACATCACAAAACCAAGGCTCGTTCACCAGCAAATACCAAAATGTGAGCATAAAATACTAGAAATGATTCTTAGAGCAGCTCAGCACAGTTGCTGGTCCCAAAACCGCAGCCGCAGTTTTCTCACTGTAATACTTACTTTTCAGCATCTGACACGAAATGTTCACAAATCGATGAAAGGTGAATGAGACAGTGAACCAGACAGAACAGTCCGTGGCTGCAAAAATTACGACCGCGTGGATATTACGCACGGGGATGGACCTCTGGAAATAAAATGTTTCCTGATAAAGAAAGGGAATGTATCTCAATATCAGGTCGAGTATAATGTTCACTCGATCCACGACTGACATGGCCCCAAGGGAACGAGTGGCAAATGGTGAAAATCCGCAATCTTTGTAAAGCAGGATATATATAGTCGCTATGTTGACTGTGAAGAAGATAAACGAGTTATACATCAGCCTGGAGATGGAGGTGAATATTTAATTAAGGACGGAATGAGATTTTAAAATTAGATTAGATTACTTACAGTGTGGAAACAGGCCCTCCGGCCCAACAAGTCCCCACCGACCCGCAACCCACCCAGACCCATTCCCCTACATTTACCTCTTCACCTAACACTACGGGCAATTTAGCATGACCAATTCACCTAACGTGCACATTTTTGGATTGTGGGAGGAAACCGGAGCACCCGAAGGAAACCCACGCAGACACGGGGAGAATGTGCAAACTCCACAAAGAGAGTCGCCAGAGGCGGGAATTGAACCTGAGTCTCTAGCGCTGTGAGGCAGCAGTGCTAACCGCTGTGCCACTGTGCCACCGTGCCGCCCAAAGTATGTCAAAAATGTTCAGAGATACAGTGAGATACTTCGAGTTGAAATCACAAATGTAAGGTCTGAATTATTTAAAAATATATGATATAAAACATAATAAACGCTGCTTCCCCAAATGCAACCATGTACATCCATAACAACAGATCATTTCCAGAATAATCCCACACAAGCGATCATTCTAGAGCAGTCAGAGGTCACATCTTTACAGGTGCTGCCACGGAGGTTGAAAACCTTGCTTTCCTGAAAGTATTCCGGAGGTTGAAAACCTTGCTTTCCTGAAAGTATTCTGTCCAGTTATTTGAAGACAGAGAGTGTTTAGATATTTCTGGATTTTTAATTCTGAATTGATGTTCTAAATTGCATGTCATGAAATGCAAAGAGAGGAAAACAAATTCAAACTTCTAACTAGACGAGGAGACTGCAAAGCACTGTTTCCTTGTCCCTGGAACGGGAATTCATTCTTCGGGATCTTAGCTTTTGAAACAACATCAGTTTTGGAGAATGTCAGTTACAGAATTTTCTGGTAAATTATTGTTATAAAGTGTTCCAACGAATGTATTTCCAGAATTTTCCGGGTAATTCAATTATAGGTTGTCCCTGGGAATGTATTTACAAAATTTTCCAGGTAACGACTTTTATAGAATGTTCCAAAGAATGTCGGGGATAAAAGCTGAGAGAATCATGCAGTTCCATATCACAAAGTAACTTGTGGCTACTAGTTTGGGTGAGATCCACTCAGCCTCGTGGTGAAATCTCTTGCGAATCTGGACTCAGCTGACATTTTGCATACAAATACAATAAGATTAAGCTAATATATTGAAATTGTGATTTAAGATACTCTTTTCTGATAACGCAGAGTTCATACTTTATTCAGAGATATTTCCAAACTCCTTCTTAGTTTTGTAACATGCCCAATTACAAAATGTTCTGGGAGTGCAGTTCCCATGTTTCTCTCATGCCATTAAATCATATCCATTTACCTCAGTGTTTATAATGAACTCCTCAGTCATTTTTGAGAATACAACATGCAATCAGGGAAAGGGTCTTTCATTCAGATTTTTAAGCTGTTTTACCCTGCTGATTGTCACCTTTATTCCTTATTTTGACAAGGCATGAAACGGTCTGATAATATCATACTCAGAATCAGTTCCTGATGTGTTTTGCTTCATAATCACCTTCCCTGTGTCCATCCTGTGCCGTCGGCAGAACCTGTGGTGATAGCATCATGTACGCACCAAGGAAATATATTTGTGTGAAGATCAGGCGTAGGGAACACTGCATGACCAGAGACATTGAGGCTCTGGTCAAGAATGGAATAAGGAGGCATATGTCACTAATTAATAGCAGGACCAGTCAACCCCTTGAGCGGTGTAGCGGGTACTTGAATATGATTTAGACGGAAATGGGGAGATCAAAATTGGAACATAAGATAGCTTTGGCAGATAAATTAAATGATAATCCGAAAATAATTTGAAAGTATATTACGGGCAAAAGAATATCTCGGGAGTGAATACAGCTCACAAATATGTGGACCCTGAGGAGCTGGTAAGACCGTCAACAAATATTTTGCATCAGTATCTACTGTGGAGAACGGCACGGAAACTCTGGAATTTCAG
>NC_057717.1:78596203-78605541 GCF_004010195.1 Chiloscyllium plagiosum | reverse complement strand
ATGCATATTACGGAACAGAACCCCTGTCCCCACTCTTGATATCAGAAACGTAAACGGGAAACACAGTCCTGTCAACCCTGTAGATGTATCCGCCTAAACATCTGAGATCTTGTGGCAACATTGGCAAAGCTTTCACACAGACTACACAAAAACGAAGTAGATCTTTGAACAATTGACCGCCCAATTCTAGTTCATGGCCGAACGTCTCCCAGACGCCTCTCTCATAATATACATATCGTTTCTTGTGACTGACCACTTGAGTGCAGAAGCCCATTTGGTCCATTGGTTTTTTTTCCCCATTTAAGATGATGCTGGCTGTGGCCGAACGTCTCCCAGACGCCTCTCTCATAATATACATATCGTTTCTTGTGACTGACCACTTGAATGCAGAAGCCCATTTGGTCCATTGGTTTTTTTTCCCCATTTAAGATGATGCTGGCTGATGTTCTATATCCTACTTTATCTTCAGCGCTTTCTATTCCACGGGTTTGTGTGATAGAGCGTTCCCCGTGTTTTCAGTCTCTGTGTGCTCACACTTATTCTCATCTCAATGCGGTGTCCTGCCTGTAGCTAATACTGTAGTCCATTGTTTAAGATGCCCCACCCAGTGGAATTATCGTCCCTGCTTCCAATCTGTCTCACCATCGCAGGGTTTTACATATGTCACTCATATTTCCACTCATTTTCCGAAACCTAATGGTATACATGCCCACTCGACGCAAACTCTGTTCACACTATAAGCCTGCCATTCCTGAGGCCACTCTGGTCAGCCTTCTTGCACTTCCTCAATGTCAGGTTTGTCTTTTATTGCTGAAGGAGACTAAAACCGTACACATTGCTGCACAATGTTCGAAATGAAGTTTCACCAAGGCCCTGTACAGCTGTCGTACAGAAATCTTACTCCTGTAATTAAATCCCTCGAAATGAAGGTCAACTCACGAATTATCTTCCGAACTGCTGTCGGCCTCTACAATAGTAATTTAAGTGACTGGTATGCAATGACATCTTGCTCAGTTTCAATGTTGCAGTTAATCACTTTGAGTACACTGATTGGTATCTCAATTCCATTCTCAGTATTGCATCCTGGCTTAATGGATCACAGAGTTCAGCCCAGAAATAAATAAAGAAAAGTGAATGTGAGTAACTTCAAAATCAATATTTTACAACCATTCCCTTTTCAAATAGCTTACATGCCCATTTTCCCATAAAATTACACAACGTTACAGCTATCATCATTGCTCTCCATCTGCCGTTTACTTGCCTATTCATACTCCTTCTCTCAATCACTTGAAAGTTTTAAAATCCTTTTTTACCTCTAACATCCGTTGTATTTTAGTACCGTCAGCAGATTGGGGAAAATTGCATTTGATTCCCTTAACAAAACGGTTGATGCATATTGTGTAAACTGAGGCCCAAGCAAAAATCCCTGCGGTATCCCATGAGCGTTCTGTTCCCCTGCAAAAATAAAATCGTTTCATTCCTACTCCCAGTTTCCTGTCAGCTATCCCACTCTGAAACCATGTCCACATACTGGCCCTAACCCATAAAACTTGATGTTGCACGATAGGCTTAGCAATTCATCAAATGGTTATTTTTGAAAATCCAAACGCAGAGCATCAATCGATTCTCCATAATGTGTCGTCATGTCGAGTTGACAAAGGCAATTCCTTTTTCAGAGATGTACATTGACTTTGTCTCAGCCCATCTAAGTCCCAATAATATCTGAAAAGTCATTTTTTTACTAATTTCATTCTATTCTCATTTTCTCATCAAAATTAAATTTCCTAGTATTTCTGGAAAATATTTTTCACATTGTTTTGTTTTATTTTATAACAGGATTGAAGTATTGCTTCATACTGTGGCATATTCTTCTTCTCCCTTCTCTGCTTTCAAACTGTAAGGAAGCTGCACTTGTTTTCTTTTAGGTTTTTCCTAAAGCATACTCTCATTACCGATTGCATTTCACCTTTATAACACTTGCTAATATAGTGTTTAGAAACCCATCCATTTCTGTGTTATGCAGCTCAATGATGAACCCTCCACAAGCATATATTCACCGAAAAATAGACTCTGTACCGTCAGAAATACATCACTATCTTCATGAGTCCCAATTTCTTACACAAGTCCTGTAGATTATGAAACTTCACGTGAATGCCCAATCACTTTTTACTTTTGTGACAATACTCGAAGCAATTGACGTCTCACCAGCGTATTGTAGACGCTCTCTTGCTGGAAAGTAGTCCTCAACTCCTCTCCAACCATCAAACCCGGTAACTCAAAAGTGTGCTCCCTTCCTCTTAGAACAAGAGGAGTTAATTCTCCTCCCTTACATGGGAACACGAGAAAAGCAATTATTCCCACAATCGCATTTCAGGAATGCAGTAGGAGACTGTTCAGCATTTAAAGCCTTGGAGGAGAAATGACGGGAACCTACATCGTCTCAAACTGTCACAAAAGAAGCAGGAAAATTCCATGAGCCAGCAAACCACGTTCACACGAATTGTAGAAAGTGGCGACCTGGATCCATAAACTGAGGAACACCAGCATGACGAACATGACAATGTATGACCAAGAGGCGGATGTTCCACCCATTGTGTTCATAAACTAGAAACATGATAAGTCTATTCAGGCACTCAGGCCTATTACTTCTATAATCAAAGCAGATTTTTTTTTTCAAATCTGGTGCTCTTTTCAAAGGAACTGGAAAGGAACGTGGATATTACAGAATGGGAAGAACTTAGATGAATCATCTTCAATAGCGAATAAAAAGAAATCGGCAAATATTTGGGATTTAAGGCAAATTGTTACAATCCATTATCAAGAAATTAATAACAATCGATTTGCAAAGTCATACAAACATCTATTCGAAGTCAGAATCGATTTCTTTATAAGTGACAAGCGACGCCAACAAGGGGATCAAGGAGATACAATGCATCTGGACTCACAAAAGACGTTGAATAAATTCCTGAAAAAAAAATTACTTCTTATGATAAGAGCACATAGGGTGCAGAGCAGTTTATTAGCTTGGATTGCCAGTTTTCTGGTTTTCAAACAGTAATTTGATGATATTCAGGTGGCTCAAATTATCCCCAGATACATGGCTCTTACACATGGCTTGTTTGGAGAATGTGAAACGAAGAAGGCAGGAAGTAAAATGTCCGGGGAGAAGAAAACCCTCTGCACTTATTAAACACGAGGAAGGGTAGCATAATTCATGGAACAAAAACAAATAGCACAAAGACTGAAATTGACACAGCCAGCTACACAAACGGCAGGAATTAATTACACTATTGATTCCATTACAGGTTAAGTTCTGTTAGGATAAAACAACCGTTTTAATCACCGAATCTTTAATCAGACTTCATATGCTTTTGGTTCGCTGGACTCTTAAAACTCAGATCCAATTCCTGTAAGCTCGTCTGGAAATTTTGGAGACGAAAGCTCACCAGGGGAGATAATTTATGATTTTGAAATACAGATATCTGTTCCAGCTTGCTGTTGTAGATGCCTCCGTGAAGACTTCGGATAGTGCACCTTCAGACTGGTTTGAGTCCATTGATGTGATAGGACATGCATTGGAATTATCAGATGAGTACATGGTTGGTCCAATTGTCTGGTGGTTTGTGAGCCTGTGATTTCCGTGATCAGTAGTTCTCGGAGAACCTATTTGGGAACTCTCTCGTTTTGGCAACTGATGGGGAAACTTTTTCTGTGGTAGGTGTCTGAATGCAATCCACGCTGTCAGGTATGGCTCAGGGTCTGCAATTATATTAACTGCCGTCCTCTTATATTCGTGTTAATTCTCGCTTGCCATTGTGTTACTTTTGAGGTAAATTCGCTTACTGTTAATTCAGAGGAGTTGCAAATGTACGCCGATTAAATGTAACGTCCAGTATCTCTATGTATCAGTATTGATTGAAGTAGAATGCCTTGGTGTCTTGGTCAGACCCGTGAAATTTGGGTTGGGGTAGCTCCAAAAGATAAACGTTATTTTCATCCAGCATGTTAGATCTGATTAATTGTTCTTTTGTAGTTAAGATGTGAAATGTATTTTCTGTCTGAAGAATGATTCCAGCAGCTCTGTGTCTGTGTATTTTCCCAAAGCATAGCCCAGCTGCGTTTTATTTTAAAAGTATTTCTGAAATGTCCAGCTGTTTAATGCAGTATGGGGATTTTTTGCTCAATTCTACGCAGAAAATTAGCCAAATAACAAAATGGACACATCCAAATAGATGTTTAGTTTTCTGCTTGTGATGCTATAGAGTTCTGTGCACAGGACAGAATTATTCACAATCTATTTTATCACTTAAATGAGGTGGTAGAAAATATGATAGCCAGGTTGTCAAGTAACATTAAAACAGGTGGAAAAGTAGGCTGCAATAAAGATGTAAGAATTTCTTTTAAAAATGAAAATGGATAGTTTAGCTGAATAGGCAAACATCTGTCAGATGAATTTTAATTTGTGAACCATGAAGTTATGTCTTTTAATCGGAGTATTAGAAAGGCAACATATCATTTCAATAGAGCAAATCTTCAGAATGTTTTAGAACAGAGATTTGGTTCCCTCATACACATCACGTAAAACTCCTATTAAGACACAGCGAGATAATGAGAAAGGCAGATGCTCTTTCAGTGTTTATTTCAAAGAGAATGCAGTGCACAGGTCGGGAAGAGTTGCTTCAAAAATGTAAGGTATTAATGAGACCAAAGCTGCAGTACTCTTTACAGCTTGTGTGCCCTTGCTTACCTTCATGCAGTTCAGAAGGTGTTCAGTAAATTAATCCCTGAAAACAAGGGTTTACCTTATGACGAGAGGTTGAGCAATTTAGATGTGCACTGTCTGGAATTTAGAAGAATGTGAGGAGATCAAATTAAGGTATTTAAGACGCTAAAGACGATGGACAATGTAGATATGGATTGGATATTCCATCATGAGCAGCAATCTAGAACAAGAGATCACAGATTTAGGAGACAGCAAAGCTTGTCTAAAACAGGGGAGAGGAGAACTCAATCATCTCAAAGGTAGTTGAATCTGTGTAACTCACTTCCCCAGTTAAATGCTGGGATATTGAGTAAAGTAAGGCTTATGAAGAGCAGCAGGAAAGCGAAAGTGAGGCCAATATGACAACGTCTATGATCGTATTAAATGGTGGAGCAGGATCAAGTGGCTAAATTACTGACTGCCGCACTTCATCCTTATTTTTTCGTGTAACTTTCAGCTCAATTAATGTGCTACACAGGAATGGACGAGCACGAGTTGTCAATACGGATGCGGAAGCACAGGATAAATCAGTTTCGATCAGTTTGACAGTACGCATTGAGTGGAGTCACACAGTGACGAGTGCTGTGTCCTTCACTATTTCAATCTGTATCAATGATCTCGAGTAGTGGAAGAGATATATGGTAACAAAGTTTGGCGATGACGTTAACTGTGCAGGAAATTAGATTGTCAAGACAAGATGGAGTCTGGACATGGACATAAACAGGTAAGCAGTTGTTTGGCAGATGGAATGTAACGTGACTGAAAGGGAAGCTGTAAATTCTTTCCAGGAAGAATGCAAAAAATATATTTTATGAAATAAGAGGTGTGTCAGGACTTTGTGACACAGTGCACACTGGAGGGTTCATTCTGATCTGTTCAGACAAAGCAGCTGTTGCTCCATCTCCTTGATGTTTCTAGTGGTTCCATCGCGATCAGCACACATGGGATATTTTAACGTAGTTGGCCAGCCGTGACGTATTGGGCGGATTACAGTGCAATGAACTGTATATCAAGGGGATGGTCGTTATCCGAGAGACGACATGAGACACATCGAGAAGTGAACAACAACCCAACGCCTATCATTTCATTGTTGCTCTCCTTCGCAAAGCTTGCACTCGTTACAATAGTTAGCCAAAGCCATAGGAAGATATAGAAGGACAGGTAGATTCATATTAAAGAATGATTAAGGCAATTAATTAATTAATTAATTAACATCATTTTATGAAAATATTGGGGGAAAGACTGGGTTTGGGGCTAACTGGAGGATTGAGACCTTGGAAAGTCGAACTTACAGGAATGACAACATTGACTGAAGGAATTGCCATGTCACCTGAAATGGTTTGCGACATCAAGTACTGAAATTGCCTCGTGGAACCAGCCCAGATAAATTAAAGTTACACAGTTTAACAATCCTAGCATTGAGAACTGTGCAAACCATGCTGTTGTCTTGCTCAGGAATCTGGACATTAGGCCCAGCATGGAGTAATTTGCCAGGATATTGCTGCTATACTTGCACTGAATGGAATGGGAGTGCAACAGAGGCATGGGATTGAGACTGATTTATCGTGTTGGATCAGACATCGGCTCGATGAGCCAAGACAGAAGGTGTTCGTTGATGGGAAATGTTCATCCCAGAGTTCAGTGTCTCGTGGTGCCCCGCAAGTATTTGTTTCGGGGCCACCGTTGTTTGTAACTTTTATAAATAACCTGGATGAAAGCACAGCAAGATGTGTTAGTAAATTTGCGGATGACGCAAAGTTTGATGGAGTTTTGGACAGTGTTGAAACATGTTGCAGTTTAAAGAGGGACATATGTAAGCCGCAGAGCCGGCTGAGAGTTGGCAAATGGAGTTTAATGCGGCAAAGTGTGAAGTGATTCACTTCGGTAGGGACAACAGGAATAAAGAGTACTCGGATATTGATAAGATTCTTGGTTGTGTAGATGAGTAGTGTGATTTCGGCATCCATGTACAAAGATTTCTGAAAGTTACCACCCAGGTTGATAGTGTTGGTAGAAGATGCATGGTGTGTTAGATTTTACTGGTAGAGAGATTAATTACCAGAGCAACGAGGTAATGCTGCAGCTGTACAAAACTCTGGGGGGATCACACTTGGGGTGTTGCATATTGTTCTGGTCACCGCACTATATGAAAGATGTGGAATCATTTTAGAGGGATCAGAGGAGATTTACTCGGAGGTTTCCTTGTATGGAGGGAAAATCATATGTGGAAAGGCTGAGGAATTGAGGCTGTTTTCATTGGAGAGAAGAAGGTTGAGAGGGGTGAACAGATCAGACTGAACCCTCCAGTGTGCACTGTGCCACAAAGTCCTGACACACCCCTTATTTGAGACATATAAGATAATCATTGGTTTAGATAGAGTGGAAAGTGAAAGACGTTTTCATCGGATGGCGACGGCTGACACGAGGGGACACGAGTCTAAATTGAGTGTCATAGGTATAGGAGAGAGGTCAGAAGAATTTCATTTACTCAGAGAATAGTAGTAATATGGAAGGCACTACCTGCAACAGTTGTAGATTCAGAAACTTTATGGACATTTAAATTGTCATTGGATAAACATGTGGATGAAAGTGGAACAGTGAGCGCTTCAGATTGGTTCCCCAGGGCAGAACAACTTCGAAGGCCGAGGCGACTGGATTGCGATGTAATGTTCTGTGTTCTGCGTTCTATAAGTGCACAGCACGGGGCGAATTGCAGCCCGATGCTGTCCAAGACAGTAAACGGGGTTCCGATAAATTTGTATCCCCATACTTCCATTTCACCTTGCAAAGCAAGGTGGTGTGTGGTTGTGTGTGTGTGTGTGTGTGTGTGTTGTGTGTGTGTGTGTGTGCCTGTGTGTGTGTGTTGGAGATCAGGCAGTACAGGTGTTTGTAGAAGGTATTGTTTGAGAGAGAACATGCATGAAGAAATCAGTTCAAATATGAACAATTGAAAAAGCTTTGGGTAATCAACAAAGAGAGACGAAGGGACATTTCATGGACAGATTTAATGGTGTGTTGGAGAATATTAAAATAAATGCATTGCCAGAACCAATACCAATATTGGTCAGTGCGCGTATTAATGATAGAGAGATGCGACTTTTCTATGCTTTGGATACGAGAAATTGAGTATCAATTCAGATTTTCTTCTACAGTTTTGAAGCTGTCTTCGTCAGCAGCATATTATTGACGTGATTTAGACAGTATTTCATAACTCAAAGTTCAAATAGCAAATGGAATTAGCCAGTTAAGTATATTCTGATAGTGTTTGTAGTTTAAATTAGGAATGGTCAGGGTTTAGGTCAGGTATCAGTTCCTGACCAAAGACATCACTCGGATTGAGACTCGTTTTCTTCCAGACTCCATAATTCGCCACAAATAGGATAGAGTGAGAGGAAGGAACTCGTACAGAAGACAGTGACCTCCATGTTCCCAATGCTAAAATATAATGGACATGAAATGTCTAGTAAAACTACCAAAACCAAAGAAGGAGAGAGTGAATGACCACTTTGCTGATACAGTTCGTGGTGCCTTTTCGCGTGAATATCTGGTCTCCGAATCTCCGCTGGCAAAATAACAGCAGTAAGGTTTGTAGGGTTATTTAAAAGGTCATTTCTATGGTTTTAAATTATTTATACCAATAATAAGTGACGTCAATGGCCACTTGATTCGAAAAATAAGAATATTGAGTAATCAAAAGTGATGTTTGATCCAATATTTTCATGACCACCTATCATAAACATCTCCAGATAAACCCCTGTCCACTCTTGTAACATCACAGTTCTGATCAGTGGTTGGAACTTCACAGTCAATTATTAACAGATTCTGATCGCCCCTTGCCCTCGCTCTGAAGCTGCTCATCCTGGTTTACACTGAGCATATCAAATAACTGGCATTTGTACCACAATTTGTCGACAAGAGAATCTAAGTCCTGGTAGATGAGCTGGTGCAAAGGTCGAACATTTCAATCCCTGGGAGGCCACACTACAAGCCCTAATGAGCACGATCTAATCTCACCACCCTGCTCAATGCAGCTTCTGCGATCTGAAGAAATGTCAAGCAATACAGCACCAACGTCAATAACCTTCCCTGCTCTGCCACAATGAGGAGTTCGATTCCTGCTTCAGGTGATTGTCTCTATGGAGTTTGTACATTCTCCCCGTGCCTACTTGGGTTTTCTCCCACCCTCCGAAAATGTGCAGCTCAGGTGAATTGGCGATGCTAAGTAACCCATAGATTTACGTGCATTGATTAGGGGTAAACCTACGGCAGAGGGATGTGTCTGGATAGATTACTCCTTGGAGGGGCAGAATGGAGTTATTGGTCCGAAGGGCCTGATAAATACGGTAGCGAATTTTATCTAACAGAGACTGTGACAGCATTACCATCTCCCTTATGTGTCGAGTCAGAACGAATGGAGTCTCAAGGATTTTGTTTGGAATCTCAAGGATCTTGTTTGGAAGAAGGATGGCATCGGAGAATATTTTCTCCCTCACCTCCCAGAAAGAGAACACGGAGGCTCCCTCCTTCACCTCCTCCTGTAAACAGCTCAGATAATGAAACTTATTGGTGCTATTTA
>NC_057717.1:78583345-78593960 GCF_004010195.1 Chiloscyllium plagiosum | reverse complement strand
AACCCCCTCCCTCTCTCTCCCTCAATCTGCCTCTATCTTCCTCTCTGTCTCAGCACCCATCCAACTCTCACTCTATACCTTTCTCACAGTCTCTCCCTACACCCCACCCATTCAATCTGCCGAGACTACCCTAACCTCTCTCTCTCTGCTGACCCTCTTCTCTCTTTCTGTCTCTCATTCTGTAACCTTCCTACTCATAGATTATAAAATTTAGAACATAGAACGTTACAGCGCTTCGTCCTTCGTCCCTCGATGTTGCGCTGAACTGTGAAAATAACATGTCGCCCACCTAACCTACAGCATTCCAGTGCCCATTCAAATACCGTTAACGTTGCCGAGTCTACTACTATCGCAGACAAGCCGTTCCACGTCGCTACTATTCTCTGAGTGAGGAATCTATCCCTCATATCTGTCCTAAATGCATCACCTCTCAATTTAAGAACTATTTGCCCTCGTGCGAGCCTTCTGCATCCGAAGAAAACGTCTCTCACTGTCCACATCATCGAACCATCTGATTATCTTAACTGCTGTCCTAAATGCATCACCTCTCAATTTAAGAACTATTTGCCGTCGTGCGAGCCTTCTGCGCCCGAAGAAAACGTCTCTCACTGTCCACATCACCTAACCATCTGATTATCTTAACTGTTTCGACTAGGATACCTCTCAACCTTCTTCTCTCCATCTATAAAAGCCTCATTTCCCTCAGTCATTTCCAGTAAGACATTCTTTCAACACAAGGCAACATCATAGAAAATATGAAATGAACCCTTTCTGAAGCTTTCCAATCCATCCCATAATGCGGTGACCAGAACTGCATGCAATGCTCCAGCTGTGGCCTTACCGGAGTCTTGCACACCTGAAGTATGACCTTGTGGCTCCGGAATTCAATCCCCCTATGAATAATTTGCGATACACCTTGTGCATTCTTAGAAACTCTGCAAACCAAGCTGGCAACTTTCAGGGATTTATGCATCAGGACACCGAAATTCCTCTGTTCATCCGCAGTACCATGTGTTTTACCATTAGCACAGTACTCTGCATTCCTGTGACTTCTTCCGAAGTGAACTACCTCACGCCTGTCCGCATGAAACTCCATTACCACTTCCCATTCACAGTTCTGCATCTCAGTTATGTACCTTTGCAACCCATAACATCCTTCAGCACTATTCACAAATCTATCTACTTAATGTTTCTGCAAATTTACTCACCTATCCTCACGGCCCACATCCAGGTTATTTATAAAGATTACATATAGCAATGGTCCCAAAACAGATCCTTCTGGCACACCACTCGTAACAGAGTTCCAGGCCGAACAGTTCCCACGAATCAATATCCTGTTTCTTCTTTCAGGTAGACAATTTATGATCCAAACTAATAAATTGCCTTCAATTGCGTAACTCCATATTTTGCACAATAGCCTCCCAAGTAGTATCTAATAATCCGCGTCACTGAAGTCAAAATAACCACAGCAACCGCTTTACCTTCATCCACCTGTTTAGACAACATATCGAAGAACTCAATAAAGTTATTGAGGCACGACCTACAGTTTAAAAAATCGCATTGACTTTCCCTAATCAAGTAATTCATTTCCATATGATTATAAATCCTATTTCTCCGAAAATCGTCCAAAACCTTACCCACAACCGAACTAAGACTCACTGGCATACATATACATGGGTTGTCCAGACTCCCATTCTTAAACAAAGGAACAACACTTCCTATTCTCCGCTATTCTGGCACTACACCTGTCGACAATGTTGACATAAAGATCAAAGCCAAATGCTCTGCAATCTCTTCCTTGTCTTCCCATAGAATCCGAGGATGAATCGCATCCGGCCCAAGGGTCTTTTCTATTTTGCGATCTTCCAAAATGACTAAAAATCCTCTTTGTTAACATCAATCCAATCTAATCTTGTGGACTCCATCTCCATATTCCCATTAACATTGCCTTATTCCAATGTGATTACTGACGAAATTTATTCATTCAGAGTTTTTTTTGCAAGGTTTTTGAAGGTTTGTAGCTCAGGTTGAGATTTAGGGTGTAGGTTTGCTCGCTGAGCTATAGGTTTGATATCCAGACGTTTCGTTACCTGGCTAGGTAACATTATCCGTGGCGACCTCGAAGTGAAGCGAAGCTGTTGTCTTCTGCTTTCTATTTATACCTTTCTCCTGGATAGGGTTCATAGGGTTTGTGGAGATGTCTTTTCCTGTTCGTTTTCTGAGGGGTTGATAGATGGCATCTAGACCTATGTGTGTGTTTATGGCGTTGTGGTTGGAGTGCCAGGCCTGTAGGAATTCACTGGCATGCCTTTGCTTAGCCTATAGCAGGATAGATGTGTTGTCCCAGTCGAAATGATGGCTTTTTTCATCCGTGTGTCTGGCTACGTGTCTTTTTGTGGCTAACTGGTGATCGTGTATCCTGGTGGCTAACCTTCTTCCTATTTGTCCTATGTAGTGTTTGTGGCAGTCTTTGCATGGAATTTTGTAGATGACGTTGGTTTTGTCCATGGGATGTACCGGGTCTTTTAAGTTTGATAGTTTTCGTTTGAGAGTGTTGGTGGGTTTGTGTGCTACTGGGATTCCCAGGGGTCTTAGTAGTCTGGCTGTCATTTCTGAATATTCTTTGATGTTTGGTAAATTGGTTAGGGTTTCTGGCTATGTTTGATCTGCTTGTCATAGTTTGTTCTTGAGGAATCTGCGCATTGTATTTTCGGAGTATCCATTCTTCTTGAATACGTTGTATATTAGGATGGAAAAAGCTACCATTTCGACTGGGACAACACTATTATTATAAGACAAGTCAAACAGAGAACAGCCAGGGAATGCTTAGAGGCATGGCACTCATCCACAGATTTAATCAATAAGCACATCAACCTGGACCCAATATACCGACCAATGCAATGGACAGCTGGAACTGACAACCAGAAGCGGCAGAGACAAACCACTATAAATGCCGGAGGAAACATCACAGAAGCACTTCACAGGAGGGTCCCAAGCACTGAAGATGTCACCTAGACAGGGGACGAAACGTCTGCAACACAAATTCCTAGGTCGGCGAACAGAACCACAACAACGAGCACCCGAGCTACAAATCTTCTCACAAAACTTTGAAAATCTTTTCTGAACTCTTTCGCGTTTCACAACATCTTTCTGATTGGACGGAGACCAGAATTGCACGCAATATTCCAATAGTGGCCTTACCAATGACCTGTACAGCCGCAACATAACCTCCCAACTCTTGTACTCAATACTCTGACCAATAAAGAAAAGCATACCAAACGCCTTCTTCAGTATCATATCTACCTACTACTCCACTTGCAATGAACTATGAACCTGCACTCCAAGGTCTCTTTGTTCAGCAACACTCCCTCGGACCTTACCATTAAATATAAATGTCCTGCTAAGATTTGTTTTCACAAATTGCAGCACCTGGCATTTATCTGAATTAAGGTCCATCTGCCACTTCTCAGCCCATTAACCCATGTGTTCCAGATCCTGTTGTAATCTGAAGTAATCCTCTTCGATGTCCGCTATACCTTCAATTTTTGTGTCATCTGCAAACTTACCAGTTGTACCTCTTATGCTCGCATCCAAATTATTTATGTAAATTAAAAAAAGTAGCGGGCCCAGCACCGATAATTGTGACACTCCCATGGTCACAGGTCTCCAGTCTGAAAAACAATCCTCCACCACCAATCTCTGTCTTCTACCTTTGAGCCAGTTCTGTACTCAACTGGCTAGTTCCATGAGCTCTAACCTTACGAACCAGTCTCCCATGGTGAACCTTGTAGAACGCCTTAATGAAGTCCATATAGATGACAGCTACTGCTCTGCTCTCATCAATCTTCTTTGTTACTTCTTCAAAAACTCAATCAAGTTTATGAGACAAGATTTCCCATGCACAAAGCCATGTTGACTATCCCAAATCAGTCCTTGACTTTCCAAATACATGTACATTCTGTCCCACAGGATTGTCTCCAACAACTTGCCCACCACCGATGTCAGGCTCTCCGGTCTATCTTTCAATGCCTTGTCTTTACCGCCCTTCTTAAACAGTGGCACCACGTTTGCGAGCCTCCAATCTTCCAGCACCTCACCTGTGACTATCGATGATACAGATATCTCAGGGAAAAGCCCAGCAATCACTTCTCTAGCTTCCCACAGAGTTCTCGGGTAGACCTGATCAGGTCCTGGGGATTTATCCAACTTTAACTGTTTCAAGACATCCAGCTGTTCTTCCTTTGTAATGTGTACATTTTGCAAGATGTGACCATCTATTTCCCTGCTGTCGATATCTTCCATTTCCTTTTCCACAGTTAATACTGATGCAAAATATTCATTTAGTGCCTCCCCCATTTTCTGTGGCTTCACACAAAGACCGCCTTGCTGATCTTTGAGGGGACCTATACTCTCCCTAGTTACCCTTTAATCCTTAATATATTTGTAAAAAACCCTTTGGATTGTCCTTAATTCTATTTGACGAAGCTATCTCATGTCCCCGTTTTGCCCTCCTGATTTCCCTCTTAAGTATACTCCTACTTTCTTTATACTCTTCTAACGAGTCACTCGATCTGTCCTGTCTATACTTTACATTTGCTTCCTTCTTTTTCTTAAACAAACCCTTAATTTCTTTAGTCACCCAATATTTCCTTTACCTACAAGTCTGCCCTTTCAACCTGACAGGAATATACTCTCTCTGGATTCTTGTTATCTCAATTCTGCAGGCTTCCCATTTTCGAGCCGTCACTTTACCTGCGAACATCTGCCTCCAATGAGCTTTCGAAAGTTCTTACCTGATACGGTCAAAATTGGCCTCTCTCCAACTTAGAACTTCAACTATTAGACCTGGTCTATCCTTTTCCATCACTATTTTAAAACGAATAGAATTATGATAGCTGGCCCCAAAGTGCTCCCCATTCAGTCACGTGCCCTGCATTATTTCCCAAGAGAAGGTCAAGTTTTGCCCCTTCTCTAGTAGGTACATCCACACACTGAATCACAAAATTGTGTTGTACACACTTAAGAAATTACTCTCCATCTAAACATTTAACACTATGGCAGTCCCAGTCGATGTTTGGAAAGTTAATATCCCCTACCATAACTACTCTATTATTCTTACAGATAGCTGAGATCTCCTCACAAGTTTGTTTCTCAATTTCCCTCTGACTATTGTGGGGTCTATAATACAATCCCAATAAGGTGATCATCACTTTCATATTTCTCACTTCCACCAAAATAACTTCCCTGGGTGTATTTCCGGGAATATCCTCCCTCAGTGCAGTTGTCATGCTATCCCTTATCAAAAATGCAACTCCCCCTCCTCTCTTGCCTCCCTTTCTATCCTTCCTGTAGCATTTGTATCCTGGAACATTAAGATGCCCGTCCCTGAGCCATGTTTCCGTAATTGCTATGATATCCCAGTCCCATGTTCCTAACCATGCTCTGAGTTCATCTGCCTTCACTTTTTGGCCCCTTGCATTGAAATAAATGCAGTTTAATTTATTAGTCTGACCTTGTCCCTGCTTGGCCTAAATTTTTGTCTCACTTCTATCCTCAGCTGTACGCTTCTCAAATCGATATCTTTCCTCACTACCTCCTTGGGTCCCAACACCACCACCACCCCCTCCCCCCAACTTACTAGTTTAAATCCTCCCAAGCAGTTCTAGCAAATTTCCCTGCCAATATATTAGCCCCCTTTCAATTTAGGTGCAATCCGTCCTTCTTGTACAAGTCGCTTCTACCCCAAAAGACATTCCAATGATCCAAAAATGTGAATCCTTCTCTCATACACCAGCACCTCAGCCATGCATTCATCTGCTCTATCCTCCTATTCCTGCCCTCACTAGCTCGTAGCACTGGGTGTAATCCAGATATTACTACCCTTGATGACCTTTTTTAAAATTCTGACTAACTCTCTGTAATCTCCCTTCAGAATGTCAACATTTCTTCCCTATAACATTGGTACCAATGTGGGCAATGACCTTCTGTTGGCCCCTCTCCCCCGTGAGAACATTCTGCACCCTCTCTGAGACATCTTTGATCCTGGCACCCAGGGAAACAACACACTTTTCTGCTTTTTCTCTGCTGGCCACAGAAACGACTATCTGTACCTCTGAATATTGAATCCTCTAACACAATTGATCTCTTGGAAGCCGACGTACCCCTCGTTGTATTAGAGCCAATCTCAATACCAGAAACTTGGCTCTTCGTGCTACATTCCCCTGAGAATCCATCACTCCCTATATTTTCCAAAACAGCATATCTGTTTGAAATGGGTATATCCACAAAAGACTACTGCACTAGCTGTCTACCTAATGCTTGGCTAATAGGAGTTTACAAAATTTGAAGCTGCTTTAAATTGAGTCTACTTACTTTACTGGTTACGACTGACATAACCAGAGATAAGAAAGCATTTTTCTTAAATCAAATTCAGTACTAGTTAAAATAAATTTCTATGGATGGTTGGGTAATGTGCTGATTTTGTACGATGTGGGAGCTGCCAAAAATGTGACCACATTCCTATGTAATTGATAATGTAGTATTTTTACACCTTTTCCAAATTGTCAATTTGCACCCATGCTAACAATTTTTTTCAAACCTTTCACCCTGATTCCAAACTGCAGTTGCAGAAAATACTCTATGCATTGTAAAAGCATGAACAACACTCTTTACTTCCGATCTAACTAGTCAGTTTCTCTTTTATTATGAAACGAAAACGTTAATAAAGGACTGTCTATCTGACCATAACAATTTGTTTTCGATTACACCAGGCCATGAATTGAGACTAGGAATAGGACATCTGGTTTCCAGGCCTGCTCTGGCAGCCAACAACACCTGATTGAGATCTTCTCTCCACGTGCCTGTCTTACACCCGATTCACTGAGCAAGCCTGCACCTCCCTTCACCAAAACTCTCGTCTCCCGCTACTCCAACTATTAACGATGACTAAAAACACAAACAAATCTGCGGATGCAACAATATCGAAACATAGCAATCAGGAGTGGCAGTAAGCAATTCTGCCCATGCTGTCCACTGAATCATTTAATGTGATCATGGCTAATCTTATCCCGATAGCCCTTTACCCTGCTTTTCATCAGAAACATACCTTTTTTTTTAATCTGCGGTTTGATTCCCGCTCCACTGCATAATCGTAAGTCAGTTCCATAACTTCACTAGTCTGAGAGAAACAATTCTTCTGCAAATCATTTTTTCAATATTCCTTCTCTCACTTTATGTCTATGACATCACGTTCGACATGGTCCAAAACGGGGGCATCGTTCCAACGTTCACGTTATCATTCTTCCTTTCCATTTTACATAATTCAATCAGGTACACCCCTCCCCGTCTCATTGTTCTGAATTCAATCCAGAACAACGCAATGCTATTCAAAAGCTCCTCATACGATAGCCCTTTGATGCCTGAAATGAACATGGTGACTTTCGTCTGAACAATCGTCAGTGCGACCACATCCGTCCTCAAGGAAGGAGACGAAAACTGTACACAACTTTCCAAGTGAGGTAGCTTATGTAATTGCAACCATGGTTGTTTACTTCTATCATCCATTCCTTTTGGAATAACTGCCAGGAAATCCTTTGCTTACTGATATGCACTTGCATACCTCCATTGAATTTCATGCAGAAAGACACTCAGATCCATAAATTCTGACTCTTTTTAGTCTGCATCTCATTTAAATAGCAGTCCGCCTTTTTATTTTGCCGGCCACAATGGACTACTTCCCCACATTAAACTCCGTCTGCCAAGTGCTTTCTCATTCTCCTTGCCTGTCAATGCTTATCTGTAATCTCTACCTCCTCATCATAGCCCGCTGCCTCCCTTCCTTCAGTCTCATGTTGTCAGATCAAACTTTGACACGGAAACCTCCAGCTGACGCCCGTCCAACAGCTGATGGATCAGTTTTGCTGCACGGAGACGCGAATGGAGGCAACACTGAGAATGCGCCAAAGCGGGAGATTGTATTCCAGATGGGCTTTTTCAAGGCCACCACTAAGAGGGAGTTAGCAGCAGCATGCTGATCGAAATGATCATGTCCATAACGACACAGCAGCTCGACCGGGTCTGCATTAGTTGGGGAGAGAATGACAAAGTTTCAGAAACATACTTCACCTCATAGTCACCAATTGACAAGATCCAGACATATTGATCACTGACCATATTTGCAACAGCGACTACTGCACACATTATTTCCTGAGACAAATTTCCACTTTGACATTGTGAAAAATCTGTGTGTGTTTGTGAGAGAAACACTATTACCGTGTTAAACGGGACAAATTTTGATGTATCTTGTAATTTAACACTGGGCTGTGTGAGGTGATTTGGGTCATTACCAACAGCAGTAAAATTATACCGCGGCACAAGATGCACTATCACTTCGTATCATATGCTCCACTTTACACTGATCATCAAGCAAGACGATTAATCGTTGTTCAGTTGAGAACAGAGGGCGCCTGCCAAGTGAAGCACCAAGTAAAATGCAAAATGAGGTGAAGTGAGCAATCAGGACCACTAAATCATCAAATATCGTAAAGTTCAAGTGATCGATAGATGTAACCAATGAATCAAATGTAATCTCTGCAATCCTGTCACATGCAGTTAGTGCGAATGGTGATGGACAATAAGACACCTCACTGGAGGAGGAGGATCCACAATCGTAAATTTGCAAAATGGTGACAGAGCCAACAACACTAATGAAGTGTCTGAAACATTCACGACAGAAGTGTCGATGCAATGAAGTTTTTTAGGTGGCAGTCTCAGCTAATTCAATTCATTTTGTGTGGTATCTACAAACGGTAGATGCTGGATATCAGAATCGGGAGTGTGGTGCTGGAAAAGCACAGCAAGTCAGGCAACACCCGAGATGCGGGTAATCGACGTTTCGTGCAGAAGCCATTCGTAATTATATTCTGATGAAGGGCTTATGCCCGAAAGTTGAAATATGCTATACTTTGAAACGACGAGGATAAAGTAGGACAAGCGCAGCAGATGTATGAGACCACCATTATGTTCACATTTTATTTCAAGCCACACACCATCCTCATTTGGAAATACATTGCTATTCCTTCAGTGTCACTGTTTCAGCTTCCCTCCATAATGGTATCACAAGACTACCGACCGCACATTGGCTGCAGCGGTTCAATGTGGCAACTCATCTCCACTTTCTCAATTGCAACAATTGCTGGACAATAAATATTGGCAAAATCACTTTCCATAAATACATTAGAATTAAAATATTATCCAAACATGTCCAGTGATGGACGCTGAGTTTTAGTTTTGAGCACAGGGTGGTTGAGTCCAGACAATGCCTTGTTTGTTAAGAACAGCTGAAGGGATCTGCTTTTTGAAAGAATCTGTCAGTCTTTCAGAGGTATCGACTAAATATCTAGCATCATAATAACTTGCTCTGAGGTACAGTAAATTTTTTTGGGATTAGATTACAGTTGGAAACAGGCCCGTCCGCCCAAGAAGTCCACACCGACCCGCCGAAGGGCAACCCACCCATATCCCTACATTTTACCCCTTAACTAACACTACGGACATTTTAGCATGGTCAATTCACCTGACCTGCACATCTTTGGACGGTGGGAGGAAATCGGAGCACCCGGAGGAAACCTACGCAGACACGGGGAGAACCTGGAAACTCCACACAGTCAGTCGCCTGAGGCGGGAACTGAATCCGGGTCTCTGGCGCTGTGAGGCAGCAGTGCTAACCACTGTGCCACCGTAATGAAAGTCGTCATTTCAAATCCCCTCACTGCATTTCGTTACAATTATAAGCAAGTTGTTTCATAAAAGTACACTAAATAAATGGGCGAATTTTGTGCCTATTGAGCAATGTGCAGTTTTTCTCAATTCAAAACTGCCAGCAACGATAAGAAAATAAAGTAAAATTAAACTTTTCATCTCTGAAATAAAAACGGATGAGCCATACATTAAACAAAATGTACTTGGACATTAATTCTTTTAAATACTAGCGTTTTATCAATATATTAAAGAGAAAATGTACTTAATTCCTGCCAGAAATGCATGAGCTATTTTATGAGGAAAGTGGACCTCGGGTTTGTATGGGAGTTTAAAAGTGGTGGAGGTGCATTGATTGAAGCACGTAATGTTCTCCAATGTCCTAACGATGCGTCCACGAAAATGAATTTTCATCTTGTGATGAGTGCAGCTACATTTTGTCTAATGTATGACTCATTCGGTTTTACCTCAGAGATTAAAAGTTTCATTTTTCTTTATTTTCATACCGTTTATGGCAGTTTTGAAACTTTTGTTTCAGTTAAAACACACAAATCATAGCGACACGGGCAACATTTTGTCTCTAAAGCCTTCAGCCGATTTAATAAGATCACAGCTGACCTGACTGTAACTCTAAATTCGTATTCCTGACTGTTCTTGATAACCTTTCACTCCCTTGTCTGACGACAATCCATCGACCTCTACATTAAAAACATGAACAGGTATTTCCTCCACTATATTTTCAAGCATCACTGCCTTTACAAAGAACAAAGTAATTGCGGTTTTCAAAGGCGACCCCTGAATTTTAGACAGTGGCTTCGAGTTCTGGATTCATACGTAAATGGAAGCATTCTCTTTAGTT